>NC_069008.1:11764850-11782830 GCF_001194135.2 Octopus bimaculoides | reverse complement strand
GAGATACACCAGTCAAAATCTTACATTTTTTATTAAAATTTTAGATGTAAACACTTTAGTACAATAATTAAACTTAACCAAAGTATTTCTTTTTTCTATTTTGAAAAGGTGTGTGTATAGCATCACAAAGTAAATACTGTAATGATGGACCAATAATTTCAATGATGTTTGAAGAGACTGAAACAGGTGGAAATCTGAAGGTGCAAGGTTGGGCGAATGTGGTGGTGGTGGTGGTGGTGGGGGGTTGCAGCAAAATGTCCCAGCCAAACCCCAGTAACTTCTGCAAAGAAATGTGTAGTCTAGTATTGTCATGATGAAAGACAATACCAAACGGTTAGCAAGTGCTGGATGATTCTGGTGAACTGCTGTGTTTAATTTGTCAGGCTAATCACAGTACACATCCAAACTGATGGTACTGCCAATGGGGAAAAATTTGTTAAAAACA
The DNA here is from genome assembly GCF_001194135.2 of Octopus bimaculoides. Taxonomy (NCBI): domain Eukaryota; kingdom Metazoa; phylum Mollusca; class Cephalopoda; order Octopoda; family Octopodidae; genus Octopus; species Octopus bimaculoides. The sequence continues at coordinate 11,782,385 of NC_069008.1, read as the reverse complement.
ACACCATTCACATCCCACCAACTTGAAAGCATAACCTTCTTCAGTGAAGTCCTGCTTTAGAGCAGTCCATTTAACCTTAGAAAGAAGATAAATATTGATGATACTACAATCTGAAGATACTACAAGCTTTCAAACATATGTGAAATCGTCTTATACAATGCAAAATTCAAATTAGAAATTAGTAAGCAAGATCAATGTGTAAACATTTCAAGTAGTGAAGAAGACAAACAATATTTATCTTAGTTCTAAAAAAATATTTATCTATGGTATTTATTAAATAGTTATCAATGGTATTCTACCATAGATTTATTTAAACAGGATTGTATTGATTCTGTGTAGCATTATACTTTAGTCTTGCAAATATAATAAATATTGTTGATGAATATGATGTAAACAACTCTCTGCTGTTTCTGATATTCTGAAAATAAGGGAGAAACATGAATTGTAAGATGTGGAGGATATTTACAATGTAAAGATACAACAGTTGAAATTTTTACATTTTATTATAGATGTAAATGCTGTATTGGAATAATTGAACTTATCTAATGTATGTGTGTGTGTACATACATACATACATACATATATATATATATATATATCACCATCATCATTAAATGATGATAACGATGATGATGATGATGATGATATATATAAGTGCATATATATGTGAGCCCTAAATGCAGAGGAGATGCAAAAGTTAAAGAAGAATGAGGCTAGCATGCTCTGCTGGATGTGTAATGTAAGTGTACGTGTTTGACAGGGAGCTAGTGCTTCGAGAGAGAAATTAGGTATAAGAGGAATTAGTTGCTGTGTGCAAGAGAGAAGACTGCACTGGTGTGGTCATGTGATGCAGATGGATGCTGACAGCTCCTTAAAGAAGTGCTGATCTTTCAAAGTAGAAGTGGAAGACATGGGACGAAGTACTGAAGAACGACCTCAGGTTGCTGAACCTTTCAGACAAGACAACAAAGGACCAAGATGCCTGGCACCTAGATGTACTCAAGAAACCCCATACTTCACACAGAAGTGTTGTGACCTGTGCCCCTGTCTCCCTTGTGGTGAGGACTGACCTGCAAGAGTTCTGTGCCAGAGTCATGTAAAAAGCACTTATCACAGTGTCACATAAAAGCACCTGTGTGGCACCATGTAAAATCACCCGGCACACTCTGTAAAGGGGATCCAGCCAAAGGGCATCCAACCATAGAAGAGCATCCAGTCATAGAAGGGCTTCCAGTCGTAGAAACCATGTGAAATCCGATTGGAAACTGGTGCAGTTCCCCATCTTGCCAGCTCTGGTCAGACCATACAACCTGTGCCAGCATGGACATTAAATGATGATGATGACAATAATGGTATATATATGTGTGTGTGTATCTGCTTGATAACTGGTGTAGGTGTATTTACATTCCTGTAACTTCCTAGCTTGGCAGAAGAGACTAACAGAATAAGTAAAATAAAAAAATAAATGCGCCCTTTTAAAGCCTAGCCAGGCTCATGGGCCTGGTTTCCCGGTTTCAATGGCGTATGTGTTCCCCAGCTGGACGGGACGCCAGTCCATCGCAGCGTTACTCATTTTTGCCAGCTGAGTGGACTGGAGCAATGTGAAATGAAGTGTTTTGCTCAAGAACACAACGCGTTGCCCAGTCCAGGAATCGAAACCACAATTTTACGATCATGATGCTGAGACCCTAACCACTAAGCCACGTGCCTCCACAACAGAATAAGTACCAGGCTTTAAAAAAAATAAGTATTGGGGGTGACTTGTTTGACTAAAATTCTCCAGTGTGATGCTCCAACATGGCCACAGTCTAATAACTGAAAGAAATAAAATATAAATATATATATATGTATGTATGTATGTATGTATGCATGTATACATATACATAGCAGTAATAAGAAATTAGAATGACAAAGGAATAAGAAATTATTGCACTTTAAGTTCAAAGCTCTGATGAAGCTATAGAGTGATGTACAAGCATTCAACTATGAGAGCATTGCATCTTATAGCAGAAATGGCTATAAGCTAATGGAATTCATATTTCTTACTTGTTTGTCATTTTAGTTTCCCATTTATCTGCTCTGTACTTGACAGAGGCTTCATTCTGAAGCATATACACACTGAATTCTAACACCCAGTTAGTAGTGTCACTCTGCCTAAATGGAATAATAATAATACACACACACACACACACACATATATATATATATATATATATACACATATATATATATATATATATACATATATATATCATCATCATCATTATTGTTTAACGTCCGCATTCCATGCTGGCATGGGTTGGACGATTTGACTGAGGACTGGTGAAACCGGATGGCTACACCAGCCTCCAATCTGATTTGGCAGAGTTTCTACAGCTGGATGCCCTTCCTAACGCTAACCACTCCGAGAGTGTAGTGGGTGCTTTTATGTGTCATCCGCACGAAGGCCAGTCAGGCGGTACTGGCAACGGCCATGCTCAAAATGGTGTATTTTATGTGCCACCCGCACAGGAGCCAGTCCAGGGGCACTGGCAATGATCTCGCTCGAAAATCCTACGAAAGCCAACATACATTTATCTTCATATAGCAGAAACACCTGAAAGCTAATGAAGTCAATTACATGATTCCTGTTTTCCTGTCATTCATTAATAAATATTGTGTGCTGGTATGGTCATGTGATGAGGGCAGCTCCATAGAGAAGTGATGATCTCTATTTATGGAAGGAACCCGTGGAAGGGGTAGACCCATGGGATGAAGTGGTGAGAAAGGATCTTTCGATGCTGAGCCTCACTGATGAGATGACAAAGGACCCAGACTTGTGGCAATTTGCTCTGCTTGAGAAGACACATCAAGGTAAGTAAAATCGAAGCTATCCACACATATTATAAGTATGACCTTTATGGCCATATCCACACTCCCTCTCCAAGCTGAGAGGTCTTTGTCACACAGGTGCCAGTGTCATGTAAAATGCACTCATGCCAGTGCCATAAGATGCACTTGTGCTGGTGCCACATAAATGCCTTCATGTTGGAGCACATACATAAGAAAGCACCCAATATGCTCTGTAAAGTGGCTGGCATTAAGAAGGGCTGCAGCCATAGGAAACCATGCCAAAACAGATAATTGGACCCTGGAAAACTCTCCAGCTGACCAGCTCCTATCAAGCCATCCAATCCATGCCAGCATGAAAAACAAATGTTAAAGGATGATGGTGGTGGATATTAGTATTGCTACATGTATGTGTATTAAAATGTTATTAGTCTATTTGGTAATTAATTAACACAGATCAGACGTCACCCAAAATTCTGTTTCCCTTGTCCCACACAGCTCTTTGACTTTGCCTATGTCCACCACGAATGTATTATAGTTAGTTCAAAAAGTCACACAGAGAAAGATTTAAGGAAAACATAACTAAAATAAAATTACATACGCAGATATTAAAATGACCATTAGAATAAATGGTATTCAGGACACCTTAACACATACACGCACAGATGCGTGCACACACATACATACAAACACACACATGAAGTGACTACATCCAGGATTCAAAAGGCACTGAATCCTTAGTCTGAATGTTTCTGCAAGCATTTTTCCTTTCTTCTCAAATGTTCACATTCAGATATTTATCAGAGTCAAACAACTTGTTTTTCTTGTAAAGGTAAATAAAAGTTATGTTAACTGTATTATTTATTCCATGGTCTATGAATTAACCAGCATGCTACAACTTACCAGTAACATAGCTAGAAGTGGGAGGGGTTCCCCCACAGGCGGAATCATTTTTGGGTCTGCTGTAGGCAATATGTATTCTTTGTAGGAGATCGGGGATGACAAACTGAAGGGCCACCCTGGGCGTGCTATTCAAGATCCCCGCCAATAAATTTTCAGGGTGGAACACTTGAAAGGGTTTATCATCCTACTATTACAAGTTCATGAACACTTTAGCATCTAAACCGGCCATATCTGGCCAAAATATTATCCCTGTTTTACATTAAAACTGACCAGATCCAGCCTCTCACACATATGCTACAATGTCATTCTTGAAACAAACAATCATATCAACATCGTGAAGCAACGAGATAAAGCATGATTGATAAAAAAAAATGTGAATAAATAAGCATTAACATTTGACAAAAGACTCTGAATGCTAATAAAGGGTTAAAGCGGCGAGCTGGAAGAGTCGTTAACTCACTGGACAAAATGCATAGCGACATTTCATCCGACTTTACTTTCTCAATTCAAATTCCGCTGGGGCTGGCTCTGCCTTTCATCATTTCGGGATTGATTTAACTAAGTACCAGCCAAGCACTGGAGTTGACATAATCGACAAGCCCCCTCTCCTTGTACATGTCTATAGTAGACAGGATTACATACTCATTGAAAGGAAGTGTAGATTTACAATTATAGATCGTAGTTAAGAGAATGGTGATGAATAAATATGCCGTTGATTTATTACCTTATTGATTAGATCTGTTTAATTATCAATTTCTCGCAATCAGTGCAGGATTTAATATCGATCTCATCATAAACAAACATTTTTTAGTAACTTATGTTCACCAACTTTTACTAAATAATATATCTTACCTTATGTAGATGTGTGTGTGTGTGTGTGTATACCAGTGTTCGGTGTGGAAATATCTTGAATTAACCAAATGTCTTTCAAATACCAAGAGACAATCTCATAAGCCTTTGTGTCAACCAGCAACTTAAAAAACTAACTTGGAAACACAAACGGCGAAATGTATTTAGTTTCTTTGCATATACGCTGTTTCAGGAACATATGTGAATTATTCCCCTCCCCACAAATGATAATAATAATAAATAAATAAAATATGATGATATGAAAAAAACGCTGTTAAATGTAGTGGTATTTAGTAAATGTTTTATATACGCTATATCTAATAGATTTAATACAATGCTGGAAGATATAATACAAATTGGTACCTTTGCATATGTTACGGTTCTAAGAAGAATGTTCAGAATCTGGTAATAAATGTATTCGAAGAACAAATGAAACACCGGCCAGCGGACGTCGGAGATAGGGTAGCACCGACAAGTTGGAATTTCTCCGTTTTGACAGGGGATTATTCAGATTCTTTTTTGTTTTCCCGGTGCCCTTGGAAATGTTCCGGACCAACTTTTTTTAAATGGTTTCTATTAATCTCTCCCCATCTCCAGACCAATTTTGATCGATTTTGTGGGCACTACGCATTTAAAAGCTATAATAGAAGCCTCTTTGATGAAAAAAGAAAATTTCGGATGCAAAGGTGTGTGATTAAAGGGAAATTTGGCTGTTGTTTTTAGCATATCCCATTACCACTTTCCTCGTTTCTTTGTCACTCTAACAAGTATTGATGTTTTTCAATATTCCTCCTCATCAATAGCAAAAACTTATTCATGGAATATGCTTGAAACGAAAACATATCTCCCTTAAATCACACACCTTTTCATCTGAAAATACTTTTTTTTTTACTGAAAAGGCTTTTCTTATAGTTTCTAAGTGCATATTGCCCCCATCCCGCCCAAAATCTACCAAAATCGGTCCAGAGAGGAGAAGATGGGGGAGAGGGAGTAAAAAAAAAACAACATTATTTTCCCCATCAACATCATCATTTAATGACTGCCTTCGATGCTGGTATGGGTTGGAGAGTTTGACAGGAGCTGACCATGTAGAAGACTACCCCCAGGCTATTGTCTGATTTGGTATGGTTTTTATGGCTGGATGCCCTTCTAACACCAACCACCCCACAGTGGACTGAGTGCTTTTTACATGACACCAGCAGAGGCGAGGTCAGTTTTGGCATGGGTTTACAGCTGGATGCCCTTCTAAATGCCAGCCACTTCAGTGTGGACTGGATGCTTTTTATGTGGCACCAGCAGGGTTACTAACTTACAAGACTAGTGTTGGCTTACATCCCTGTAATTTAGTAGTTCAGCAAAAGAGACTGATAGGATAATACCAGACTAAAAAAAAAAAGTACTGGTGTCAATTTGTTTGACAAAACCTTTCAAGATGGTGCCCCAGCATGGCCATTGCCCAGCAACTGAAACAAGTAAACAATAAAAAATAATACAATCTAATATACATAAACTCTTTAATTTTTGTAATTATTCTTTTAAATTTCATGCAGATAATAAAAAATACCAATTATGCAATGAATTCCAATAAAAATCATAATTGGCCGCTGAGGAGAAATGAAGTGGTTCCACTTGGATGAATGCTTGCAGAGAGATTGGTTTGATGGTTTTCTACAATTATATCACTGTTACTACATGGTCATCTTGCTGGTATTTTGACACTATAGCAGACAGACTTTCTAGTTTTGATTTTTACTGTTTGATTTGGCCTTTTGTGCATCAGTCTTACAACCTTGTGCTTTAGAATATTGGCAAACTTCAAAGTTTGAAGAATACAGAAGAAATATCTTTATTTCTGTACTGTTAATTTAAACACTGATTTTAGTGAGAATGCTCTATTCTAAAACCGAAGTACCATGTAAAGGATATCCTAAAACCAAAGTGCCATTGGTGTTGGAGCTGGTTCCACATAAAAAGCACCCAGTACACTCTGTAAAGTGGTTGGCATTAGGAAGGGCATCCAGCAGTAAAAGCCATGCCAAAACAGACTATGGAACCTGGTGTTGTCCCTGGCCTTGCTAGTTCCTGCCAAGCTAATTGATGCCAGCATGGAAAACAGCTATTAAATGATGAGAGATGTTCTATTTATGTTCCTTAGTTCAATTCCAAGTAACCTGTCATCTTTACAATAATGAAATAAGTTCACAATAGTTAAAACTTCAGGCATTTGTTCTAATTCAGTATTGTAGTTCACCAATGCCATCCAAGTGACACACCATAAAACTATCTTTGATTACACAGACCATGAGACAGATACAGACTGCAGATGATGACTGAGTACGTTTATACATTAATTACAATATTGGGATCTTTTTTAAAACGGGGGCCACATTTTTCATTAATGTTTTACGTAGTGTTTTTGGTACCAAAAGACTTTCAAACTTTGTATACTTATCTATTTTGTGTTATAGAACAGAAAAATATTTTTGTATTCGAATTTATTTCATGTAAAAAATTGTCTTATTTCGATAATTTCAACCAATCACTGACAAGTATTCAGTTGTTTACATTTACTCCTTTGCTGATTAAGCGATGTAAAGCGTATTTAATCTCCATACCTTCGTTTTATTTGCTTTTTTCATTTTAAATTTGCTTTAACCCTAACCCTAACCTTAGGGTTAGGGTTAGGGTTAATTGTTTCAGAATCGTTTGTTTATGTAGTCGGCACTTAATGTATATCGGCTGAATGGACGTCAGTGATTGGTTGAAATTACAGAAATACAACAACTTTAACATGGAATAACTTAGGGATTTCTTTTTTTTTTAAGAAGACTAAGAGAAAAAGATGTTTTATATGACACATTCTACCAGTGTTCCAAGTTTCAAAGTGTTTCGTTAATGAAAAATGTGGCCCCCGTTTTAAAAAAGATCCCAATATTGTAATGTAATATGAGGGAATGCTGAAAAGTTCCTGGCTTTAAGGGTATTGTGAATGGCCTGGTTGGAGTTCTTTTACAGGGCTTAGAAAAACTGATGGGCTGCTGCAGTGTGTGAATCCGAGAAGGGCATATGTTGGATAGAATCATAATCAATTGATCCTCCTGCATTTTTTTTAAACCTAAGGCCAGGAACTTTCCAGCACCCCTCATATATGTGGTGGCAAGACACCTGCTTCTGTTTCTTTGTCCCACCTCAAATGCCCTGCCCCTCATAATTCCTTATCTTGTGAGTTACTTGGTTACCCTGCCAGTGACGGTGTCATGTTAAAAGCATCCAGTCCACATTGTAACGTGGTTGGCATTTGGAAGGGCATCCAGCTGTAAAAGTCATGCCAAAACTAACCTCGCCTGTGCAAGTGCCATGTAAAAAGCATTGAGTTCACTCTGTGGAGTGGTTGGTGTTAGGAAGGGAATCCAGCTGTAAAATCCCTGCCAAAACAGATGCAGTAGCCTAGGGTAGTTCTTCTACCTGGCCAGCTCCTGTCAATCATTCTACCCATGCATGCGTGGAAGATAGCCATTAAACGATGATGGTGATGACGATATATATTTATATGAGGGTGTCCTGAAAAGTTCCTGTCTTTAAGGATATCATGAAAGCCTAACCTTCCAAGTTATTTTACAGGGTTTAGAGAAACTAGAGGCCCACTGCAATAAGTGTGTGAATCTGAGAGAGGAATATGTTGAATAAAATTAACTGATCCTCTGGTATTTTCTTTTACTCACAGCCAGGAACTTTTCAGCATTCCCTCATTAAACATTCTCCATTGAGTGTGTTGAGTCTTAAAACTTGCTCATCTATCTACTTCTAGTTAAGTTTTCAATTTATCACCTCAGTATTTTCGTCTGCATGTATTCACTTATATATAACATGACACATAAAAGAATAATTTTCCACAAATTTCACATATTTTCTACAGCCTTTTATTTTTGCATTTTTCTAATCATAATCAATGAGATCTTGTCTTTGTAATGAACTTGAAAGACAAATAACAGGTCTTTCACTAGGATGTATTTCTGGATTACAAGATCAGAGCTCAGAGAATGATATCCCACATGTTTCACAGTGGTATGTCCCCCTCCAGTCAGTAGATTACAATTGTGTGTTGTGTTCTTTAGCAGAACACTTTATTTCATGTTACTCCAGTTCACTCAGCTGTAGAAATGAGTTGTGATGTCACCTGTGTCAAGCTGTATCAGAGTTTGCCTTTCTCTTGAACAAAATTTGTAATACGGAGAGGAAAGGCTGGTATGCATGGGCAACTGCTGGTCTTCCATAAACCTTGCCTGGACTTGTGCCTCAGAGGGAAACTTTCTAGGTGCAATCCCACAGTCAATAGTGACCAAAGGGGTCTTTATTTTTTTTTTTTTTACATAAGTTTAGATTTATAAGAGAAGGTTTTATGTTTCAGTTAAAAGATTTCTCTCCTTTGTATATTTGTCTGTGTCCCAAATATTCTATCTGTTTTATATTCAAACTGGCCAGATGTGGCCTCTCACACCAACCCTACAATATCATTCTAAAATTTTTAGTTACCTCATCAAAATCTCAAAACTACAAGATAATGTATGATTAATTGAAAACAATGTGGATAAATAAATATTATAGTGAAGGCACGTGGCTTAGTGATTATGGGCATTTGGCTGATGACCGTACGGTCGTGAGTTCGATTATTGGTGGTGCATTGTGTCCTTGAGCAAGATGCTTTAATCCCTATTGCTCCAGTCCACTCAGATAGCAAAAATGAATTGTACTTGTATCTCAAAGGGTCAACCATGTCACATTCTGTATCATGCCGAATCTTCCTGAGAACTATGTTAAGGATGTGTGTGTCTGTGGAGCGCTCAGCCACTTGCATGTTAATTTCATGAGCAGGCTGTTCCATTAATCAGATCAACTGGAACCCTTGTCGTTGTAACTGACAGTGTGCCAATACAATACACACTTTTGACAGAATAATGTGAATGCTCTAGGGTTAAGCTACTTTTATAGACAAATGATATCCCATATTATTTCATAATGGTAGGGTTTTATTTTCAGTGTGGATTCTTTGGTGAACTACAAGTGTAGATTTATCAGAGAATGATTTTCCACACATTTCACAGTGATAAGGTTTCTCTCCGGTGTGTGTCCTTTTATGTGATCTTAAATCACTGTTCGACACAAAAGATTTTCCACATGTTTCACAATGATACGGTTTCTCTCCAGTGTGGATTCTTATATGTTTTGTTAAATCACTGTTAGACACAAAAGATTTACCACATATTTCACAGTGGAATGGTTTTTCTCCTGTATGTATTCTTTGGTGTACTATGAGGTAAGAGTTCTGACGAAATGATTTCCCGCAGATGTCACAGTGAAAAGGTTTCTCTCCAGTGTGGATTCTTTTGTGCGACTTTAAGTGACCATTAGTGATAAACGATTTGCTACATATTTCACAATGGAATCGTTTTTCTCCAGTATGCGTTCTTCGGTGAACTGAGAGACTAGAATTATCAGAGAATGATTTACCACATATGTCACAATGAAAAGGCTTTTCTCCAGTGTGGATTCTTTTATGTTTGTTTAAATCACAATTAGTGACAAAAGACTTCCCACACAGACCACAATGAAATCGTTTTTCTCCAGTATGTATTCTTCGATGAACTACAAGATTAGAATTATCAGAAAAGGATTTCCCACATATATCGCAATTATATGGTTTCTCTCCAGTGTGGATTCTTCGGTGATGTATGAAACTAGAATTATCAGAGAAGGATTTATCACATATTGTACATTCATATGGTCTTTCTCCTGTATGTATTCTTTTATGTGCTATAAAATTACTGTTAGTGGCAAAAGATTTGCCACAAACTTCACAGTGAAATAGTTTTTCTCCAGAGTGTATTCGTTGGTGAACTACAAGAGTAGATTTATCAGAGAAAGATTTCTCACAAATTCCACACCCATAAGGTTTTTCTCCAGTATGTGTTCTTTTATGTGTTGTTAAATTACTGTTAGAGACAAAAGGTTTCCCACAGACTTCACAGTGAAATAGTTTTTCTCCAGTGTGTATTCTTCGGTGACGTAGGAGACCGGAATTCTCAAGGAAAGATTTTCCACATATTTCACAATGGTAGGGTTTCTCTCCAGTGTGGGTTCTTTTGTGTGCGGTCAAATTACTGTTACAGACAAAAAATTTCCCACACGTTTCACAGTGAAACAGTTTTTCTCCCGTGTGTATTCTTCGGTGACGTACGAGACTAGAATTCTCAAAGAATGTTTTCTCACATAACTCACAGTGATAGGGTTTTTCTCCGGTATGTCTTCTTGTATGTTTTGTCAAATCGCCATCGGAAACAAAACATTTTCCACATACTTTACAGTGATAGAATTTTTCCCTATTGTGTATTTCTTGATGTGTCAAAACTTCATCTCCTGAAGAGAAGCTTTTCCAACAAATATCACAGCGGTAGTCAGGAATGTTTCTTTCCAACGATCGTTGTTGAATAAACGTTTCACTACATAACGGTTTCATATCATTGTATGTCCATGTTACTGAATCTAAAGGGTTAAAAACAGAAGTGTCCAAGTGATTAACGTCTTCCATATCCAATCTTCAGGTACTTAATCAAAATCTGAGAAATGTCTAAGAATATTCTCTTGTGGTTAGTTTTCTTGACTTGGACATCATGGGAATCTGCTACATGTGCAGAAATTATGCAATGAAGATATAGTTTACTTATCACAGACACAGTGATTATCAACCGGGGGTCTATATAAGATTTTTTAGGGCTCTCCGTAATAGAATATTAAATTGGGGTCCACCTCAGTATTTTAAAGGCCACTGAAAAAATTTTGCTTTAGATGTATTGTAAGAAACAGCTAGGTTTTTTTTTTCTTTAACATTTTACATAGTTCAACGCACACAAGTTAATGTATGTAAAACAAAATAATTTCTAAAGAAGTTTCTATAAAACTAGTTTTTAAACATTAAATGATTATGGGGGGTCTACCAGAATAAAATAGTAATCAAAGTGGTCCATAGATAAAAGAAATGGTAGAGAACTTCTGTTACAGACGAAAACACTTTATAATTTCTACGCTAAGACGACGTAAAATAGATCTCAGGGAAAGAAATATGAATATGTTTAGACGTAGCCGCTTATTTGATGGTGTGATTGCTGAGTCGGGAAGAAGAATTGATAAATCAGAGTTGTTTACCATGGATAGTAGAAAAGTACACAATATGTTGTTATGGTAAATCCAAATATAAACATATTCTTTTTTTTTTTTTTTTTGATTTGACGGTCAGCTGGGAAATAAAACAGTGTTAAGAAAGTTGTCCTCTCATTTGTTAATGATTAAAACCCATTTTAGGGAACAAGCAATAAACGATATGGTTTGTGATGAAACGAAATATTCAGTCATGAAAGGGGATGGAACATCGACCCTGAAATATGTAGATCACCCTATCCTATCTACAAACATAACGTGGGAGTAATTACTACACATAACACAATTAAATTGACCGAACTAATTGTTCACATACTAAATAAACGGTGTTGCTGGTATTTTCCCGCGCTTGAATGACTCCGGTGTGAAGAACTAAAAGTTCCTAATATAATTTAATCCATTCTACTGAAGGCACGAGGCCTTGAAATTTGGGGGACTAGTCGATTAGATCGACCTCAGTGTTTTACTGGTACTTAATTTATCGACCTTTGAAAGGATTAAAGTCGACCTCAGTGGAATTTGAACTCTGTACGTAGCAACAGACGAAATACCGATTTCTTTATTAGGCATAAAGCCCCAAACACAGACGGGGACACCACAAGGACAGACAAGACCACAGTGGGGACAAAAAACATAAAACGAATGTAAATGAAATGAAAGTTATATAAAAATGAAAAAATAAAAATGGACGCATGGGCCCCACTCCCATGCAGTACCATTTGAACCGTTATATGTACTATTTACAATTGTTCTTTTTTTTTCCCCCTTTAATTTCATACCTTTTTTGTCTTTAGTTCATTAGTGGTTCGATATCTCTTAACTCCACCACTGGTGGCAACTCTTTAAATTCCACCTTCACTCCTGGCGGGTCAATGTTATCTCCACACATCTCTTTCAATTTTCTATAGTTTTCCTCTTCAATCAATATTGCCTTCATATCCTCCGCGTAGATGTATGAAGGCACCTTTACCCTTACTATTGAATGTAACTTGATTATTTTCTCTGTTTCCACATTTTCTGGGTACATTACATAATACCATACTCCTTCTCCTCCTCGTATCTTCTTTCCTTTCTCTTGGACTTTTAGTTCTCTCTTTTCTTCCTCCATAAATAGTCTCTTCATCTCACCTTCATACAGTTGGGTTTCCGACACTTTCTCCACTGGTAACTCCACTTTCTTTTTACATTCTTTTTCCTTCCTACTGCCCTCCTTCACAGCTCCCTTTCTCACCTCGTCCCTCTTCTTTTTCTGCTTCTCTGGCGGAGAACTCATTCCTCAGCTCCTCCCTCCTTTCCTTTTAACCATGGTGATTCCCTTCTCTGTTTCTTTTTCTGTTGCCTTGCCCTGTACTACCTGGTCCACCCTCTCCTGTCTCTCCACCTGTTCTGTTTGTTGCTTTCTTTGGGTGCACCATGCCTTCATGTGGCCCCTTTCTCCACATGTGAAACACACTGGCGGCCTCCCCTCCACAGTAACTCTCAGTTTCACATCTTCTGGGAGCACAATTTCCTCCACCACACTATTCAAGTCCTCCGTTGTTGCCTGAATCATTAATTCGATACTATATCCCCAGTAATCTACCTTCTGGGTCCTTGTAGCCTTCAGAATTTTCCCGTCTTTCATATTATACGTTATGGCTGTCATCAGCCATTCTTCTTTCAATTCGGGTGGTACCTTACCCACTTGCACCTTGGCCACATGTTTGCCGCAGTACGAAGGCAACAGCACCCATTTGTCTGTCCTTATTGCCTCTGTGGAGTGCTTTATTGCTTCCTCCTCCATTGAGAAGCGCACCTCCACAGTGGCGTATCTTCTCCCTCTCGTAATGTATGTTGTGAATCTTTTTATATTCTTAACACGTTCCTCTATGGCATCTATTGGTGCAATTTCTATCTTTCTCATGGTTTTAAATATAACCGTTCTTTTTGTCACGTTGGCCGATAGCTCTTCAGGCGGTGTTAGCTTCAAAGTGTTTCCTTCCTTTGTGATTAATTTCTCACTCTCCTTCATCTTTCTAGGCTCCACTTTATCTTGCGAACCTCCAACTCTCGCGTATCTACTCCTTTGCCCGTTGCAGCCACATAACTTGGGTCTGCCTCCGGCTTCTCCATTTTCCCACAATGGGAAACAAAACAATTAACGAATCAACAACAATTCAATCAAGAATGGCAACAATTCAATAAACAGTTCAACATAGACTCACGCAATGACTTCACAGAGCCGTTATACCACTAAGCAGTTTGACCGGTGTGTTAATGTTCCTGCCAGCTCGCCGCCTTCCTAATATAATTTGATGCGTTCAGAAACACAATCTATTAAACCAGTTTGCTTCGACCCAGCCCGTCGAACAGACACTGCTCCTTGTTCCTTGGCCTTAGATTTTTGATATACAAAGATTTGATAAACAAGACTATAAATTAAAACTGACCCCCAAAAACAGTGACAAGCTACATCTTTAACAAGTCTTCCTTCCTGATACCTTAGTAGCTCCTAAGTGGAAGTGAAGACAGCATGTTCGTTGTCTATCTCCTTACCTTCTTGGAGGTTTTAGGTAAAATTATACTAATGTGTCAATCTGTTTTAATTTAATTTAATTCTATGTATTTATGCAACTGAGGATTGCTCTGCATTTAAATTGATGTAATGATTACATTGTTCAGTTAAATGGAGTCACTTGAAATGATTGTACTGCATTACCTCTGGATATGCTGTTGCTTATTTTGATTTTTATCACCTTATTTTGAAACTGTATGGATAATACTGTACTAAATTCCAGTGCAACTTAAGTACCTTACTCATCTGAATCTAAATTTTTGCTGTCAGTAGCACATAAAAAGCACCGTTTGAGTGTGATTGTTACCAGTGTCGCCTTCCTGGCACTTGTGCCAGTGGCCTGTGAACAAAACATTCGAGCGAGGTTGTTGCGAGTGCTGCTGGACTGACTCCTGTGCAGGTGGCATGTAAAAACACCATTTGAGTGTAGCTATTGCCAGTACCGCCAGACTGGCCCTTGTGCCGGTGGCACGTAAAAGCACTCACTACACTCTCAGAGTGGTTGGCATTAGGAAGGGCATCCAGCTGTAGAAACTCTGCCAGATCAGATTGGAGCCTGGTGCAGCCATCTGGTTCGCTAGTCCTCAGTCAAACCGTCCAACCCATGCTAGCATGGAAAGCGGACGTTAAACGATGATGATGATGATGACATGTGTGTGTGTTTATGTATGTGTATCTGTTTGTCCCCCCACCATTACTTGACAACCGGTGTTGGTGTGTTTATGTCTCCATAACTTAGCGGTTCAGTAAAAGAAATTGAGAGAATAAGTACTAGGCTTACAAAAGAATAAGTTCTGGGGTCGATTTGTTCGACAAAAGGCATTGCACCAGCATGGCCACAATCAGATGACTGAAACAAGTAAAAGAATAATATATATATACACACACACATGCATATATATGTGTGTATAAGCAGAAGGGCACATCACACCAGTTTCCTCACAAGCAAATATAACAAACTGTAAGAGAAAACTGTTGGAGGGCACTGTTCCAGTTAACTCTTTGTTTTTATCTGTTTCAGTTATTAAACAGCGTTCATGTTGGGGCCTTGTTTATAATTATATCAGCTAAATATTATGGGTAATTTCATTTCTTACAAATGAAATAATCTTGCTTCCACTCGACAATATTGTGGTTGTTGAAGGATTCTTCACTTTTAGACATCTACATATGATGCTTTTTCTTTTTCTTTTTCCGGACAAACAGACCCCAAAATGACACTCTTGCTTAAAATCACTGCAACTGAATTTTTGCAATAAAATGTTTTAAAGCTTTCAAAAACCATGATGGTTTTGAATTCATAAGCATTCTTGTTGTTGTGGAACCATTTCATTTTATGTACTGAGCCAAGTATGTATTTTAATCATGCTTTGACACCAATTCGAGAAAATTTCAATTTCATAGTGACATCCACAGCTTATTTTGTCATTTGTATGCAGTACTTGAATGTGATAACCTTTACTTCATTGGCAGGGAAAGTGGATTTTGAAAACAATATTCACTTCTTTATCTAAACAATTGAAGAACAATTTAGATATAGAAATTCCTATGATGAAAGTTATTTTTAAATTAGATTTGGAAAATATTCACCACCATCCACCAAAAACATTCATAAATATGGTTCTACTATAGTTTCTAGATTCATTCATTTTTTTTTGTTTGTGTGAAATAGAAAAAGTTTGAATAAAAACACATTTCAGTTTGTGTCTTATTAAAACAAAAAATGTGTGTATGTGTGCACATGTGTAAATTACAATGATGCTTGTGGTCATGAGGGTAGTGAGTGGGGGACATCCCAAATCATGGCTTTTCATGGATCTACCTTTTATCTTTTACTTGTTTCAGTCATTAGACTGTGGCCAAGCTGGAGCACCACCTCGAAGAATCAACTCCAGTACTTATTTTCTATTTTAGCCTGGTACTTGCTCTATCAGTCTTTATTGCTGAACTGCTCAGTCATGAGAATGTAAACACACCAACTCTGGTTGTCAAGTAACAGTGGGACAAACACACACATACACACATGCAGACACACACACACACATTCAGCAGTGTCAGTGCTAAGTAATGAATAGGCATAAGTGAACTTAGGTTAGGTAAAATATGTTTGTATTTTAATCTCTAAAGGCAAATTCACTGTAGTTACTGTGGAGAAAAAAAATTTTTCTCTTATGTGAAAAGGTGTAAAAACATCATATCTGCTAGGTGTTGCGCCACTGTCATATTCCCAGACAAAGTGTTTCTAGCTCTTTAGTCATTAACAATGGGAAATACCAATGAGAGGAAACTCTAGACATATTTAAAACCATAGCTTTAACTAAAACACAGTCAGCAATATTAACTGAGTTACACAATTAGATCGATATGCTGGAAGAAAGTCAGCAGTATCAGCACAATGCAGTGTTTAGGTGCAAGTTTCTTCTGACTTGCTGGTCTAAGAGCACAACGAAGTCAATGTCATTGACTGTGTTTTATTTTAAAAGGCACAAGCACAGCTATGATTATATATGTATATATATAGCTTAGGACAATCAGTAAGTTGTCATAATAGGACTCGGAGTTTCGAATACTGGAGCTAAGATTGTCCTAAACTATATATACATATAAATTCCTCTATTTACTTAATATTGAGGTCTCATTCTTTTGTTGTCATTTATTATTATTATTATATATATAGTTCAACCAGATTCAATTACTTGTTTATCCATCCAGTACTGACGAAGAGTAAAGACCCAGAAACCATATTCTACAGGTCTTGCCAAGCTGGCGGGGAATAATTCACTCCCTTACGCTATATCGGACATAGGTTGTGTGTCGTTAACCAGCAGGAAAAGACGTTTTCCTGAGGTTAAAATGTAGTAACAGTTCTTTATAGATCAACCATGTTATAGTGGAAGAAAAAAAAAAAAAAACGTTACCATAAAAAATATTTTTAACTACTTATTTGAATAAAGTTTTAAAATTTTTTCTTTTAACCACAGAGTCTATAATATTCACAAATATCTGTCTTTTTGTATTTCTTTAGTACGACATATTCACGGTCCATTGAATTAAATTATTACTAACTTATATATATATACCAAAAAGATTTCATAACATTTTTCTAACATTTTTCTAATATTTTTCTGACATAATTTAAATATATACTTTAACCAAGTAACACAAGCCTTCTGTAGTTTTTTCACTCT
>NC_069008.1:11743188-11764840 GCF_001194135.2 Octopus bimaculoides | reverse complement strand
TATATATATATATATATATATATATATATAATAAAAGTGTTTATTGAGGATAAAAGCATTATATTTCGTTTGTAGTGTAAGGGATGGAAAGATAGTAAACTTAAGAAATTTACAAACATGAGAAAGTGCAATACAAACTAGCCAATATTTCTATTTTCTTGCGAATACACTTAAGCAGTCTCTTGGCTTATCAATTATAGTTGCATCTTCAGTTTTTCGATGGAGACGTTAAATTCTAAGTATCTTTATTGATGTAGTCATTTGAAACGAAACCTCTTGCATACGAAAATTACCGTTTAGGAGTGTATCATATTATGTTAGGGACTGTCAACATGTATCACCGGTGTCATTCAGACGGCGGAAAAATTGTCAATGACACCGCCTATATAGTATGTCAGTAATTAGTTCAGCTGATTTAATTGTTTGAAGTGTAATAATTATCTGATATTAATGTGAACGTTCATGTTCGTGTATTATGTAGGGAGACTTAGTGTTTCGGAATCGGTGTTCCATCATCATCGTGGTTGTTTCTTTTCATCACAAACTGGGTTACAACGTTAATTGGTTATTTCCTAATTTTATGGGACAGAGGAAATCAGTTTTATTCATCAACAAATCGGCGAACAGTTTTCCTGAACTATCTTCAATTTACATTTCTAACATTCTACTGGTAAGTAGAAAACCTATCTACACTGCATTAGTCTCTCCACACATGTACATAAATCCCCGTGATATCTGAGACAAGAAATTGAGCAATAATAGATTATATACATACAGACATTTCTGAGCTTTTAAGAATTCCTCAGGAATTGATATGGAGAACATTAATTATTTGGACACTTCTAACTCAATTATTTTTAACAATATAGATACAGTAATACAGACAGACGGAGACGAGGAACCTGAACAGAAAGTTTTTCCTGAATATCACAATGATATTTATAAGGAGGCGTTCTCTTCCGAACAGGAAGTCTTTTCACATAAAGAAATACACAACAAGGAAAGACTTTATCTCTGTGAAATATGTGGGAAGTCTTTTGTTTCAAACAGTAATTTAATAAAACACAAAAGAGTTCACACTGGAGAAAAACCTTACTACTGTGAAATGTGCGGGAAATCATTCTCTAATAATTCTAACCTTGTAGTTCATATACGTTGTCACACCGGCGAGAAACCGTATAGTTGTGAAATATGTGGGAAATATTTTCTCAAGAACAGTTATTTAGCAATACATCAAAGGATACATACTGGAGAGAAACCCTTCCACTGCGAAATATGTGGGGAAAATTTTAGTCACGATTCTAGTCTTGTCGTTCATAAAAGAATCCACACTGGAGAAAAGCCCTACCATTGTGAAGTCTGCGGAAAATATTTTGTATCAAACAGTCGGTTATCAATACACAAAAAAGTACATACTGGAGAAAAACGCTCTCACTGTGAAATATGTGGGAAGAATTTCTCTGATAATTTTTGCCTTGAAGTCCACATACGTAATCACACTGGAGAAAAACCATATCATTGTGAAATATGCGGAAAATCTTTCGTCAGTAATACTCAGTTGACAAGACACAAAAGAACACATACTGGAGAGAAACCATATCACTGTAAAATTTGTGGGAGATCATTCTCTGATAATTCTCATCTTGTAGTTCACATACGCAGACACACCGGAGAGAAACCGTATTGTTGCGAAATATGTGAAAAATCTTTTGCCTCTAGCAGTGACTTAACAAAGCATCATAGAATACACACTGGAGAGAAACCTTATAACTGTGAAGCATGTTGGAAATGTTTTGCTTCTAACAGTGATTTAGCAAAGCATAAAAAAACACATTTTGCAAAATAGCTGTTTTGTTGAGAAATATCTGAGAAAGCATAGAGGCGGAATTCTGGTTTGAGCACTCCATATAATCCATCATTACTTATATGTTTCTTGGAATTTTCAGAAAAGTTTTTCGAATTTGTGTCCTACACACAGTAATCCATATGATTATGTAAAAAAATTAAAATATTTGTATGTGATTTAAGGACAATTTAAACTGTCATTTTTAACACATCCCGCGACCACCAGATACCCTCCTTGTTTCTTTGTCACTCTGACATGCATTGATGCTTTTCAATATTCTTCTTCCCCCTAAACACATTTAATGGCATGATGATGTACCTAAGGGTGGTCCATTGCTGGGATTTAAGCAAGAAATTTGAACTGTCCATATTTTAAACTCTTCTGCCCATATATTAATTATAATCCCTCATGTAAATGTCATCTCAATATTTCTGATGAGGCATTACCTTGCAGATGTGGAATCTGTGAAAAACTATTCTCATTCAAAATCCATCATCTTAAACAGAAGCAAGTCTATCCAGGATCTAAATATTGTGATTTTGTTGAGGCCTTAGACATTTAAAAGTGATACTTTTTTATTATTGTTATGCAAAAGAATCTGATCAACTTCATTTTTATATTGATATTGCAGCATTGATTGTAATTTGCATGTTTACAGGTGGTCAAGACAATCTGTTCTAGGGCAGAGACAGCTTAGTGGTGTGATGCTTGGATAATGTTGAGTATTTGACTTACTAAGTTGTTTAAAAAGTATTCAATAAAAAAAAAAAAAAAACTAATTTCTACATACTGATTTGTAATATCGACTAAAAGAAAAAAATTATGTAAAATTTTATTGAAATTTGTAACAAAATATTCACATTTATATGTAAATGAAAATCATCTAAAAAATTTTCTAAATTTTGACTTATAATTATATTTGTTGGATAACATTTTTGAGACAGTTGAATATTTTGTTCAAAATTGATTCACCACTGGAAATACAATTTTAATAATATATTTATTTAATAAAATTGCCTCTTTGCACATCTTACACAAACCTAAAGATAGTTGCTCTAACATCTTGATACACGTGAGTTAGAATATTTTAATAACTTGGTTTTAATGACTGGTCAGGTTGCACTGTTGAATCAAACTTCAATATTTCGGTGAATGTTTTGACATTTTCAGCATTTTTTGGTTTCTGATGAAATCCATTCTTGGAAAGTGGTTCCTTAGTTGTTGCTGTTAAATTCAAGTATCTTGGCACCATTACTGATTCATCATCGTCATCATCATTTAATATCTGTTGTCCATGCTGGCATGGGTTGGACGGTTTGACCAGGGCTGGTAAGCCAAGGGGCTGCACCAGACTCCAATCTGATTTGGCATGGTTTCTACAGCTGGATACCTCTCCTAATGCCAGCCACTCTGTGAGTGTAATGGTTGCTTTTATATGCAATTTGTGTGACACCAGTATCTGCCATGACTACAATTTCACTTGGCTCGATGGGTCTTCTACTCAAGCATGGCATATTGCTAAAGCTGTCGGTCACTTGTCATAGCCTCTGTGAGGCCCAACATTCAAAGATCATGCTTCACCACCTTGTCCCATGTCTTCCTGGGTCTATCTCTTCCGCAGGTTCCCTCCACAGTTAGAGATCAGCACTCAGCTGTTTTCATCCATACACATCACATGGCCATACCAGCACAATCATCTCTCTTGTACACTACACCTATATCTCTTATGTCTAACTTTTCTCTCAAGATGCTCACCTTCTGTTGTACATACACACCGACATTGCACGTCCAGCAAAGCATTTAAAACAAAACTGGATCTCTTCCTGCCAAGGGTTCCAGATGAGCTTACCTCCCAGCAGGAAACACAAATGAGGGCACCAGCATGAAACGTCCTCATTCACCAAATGCCACATATCAGAGGAGGTTTCAAATAATGGTGTAGCACAGTCAGTGGTGGTGCTCCAGCATGACAGCAGTTTTGAAGCTGCAGCATTTTAAAAGATTTTATATATATATATATATATATTGGGTCATCTCATAAATAATGCAGTTTTTTTCAATCGCATGAATTAAAACTTGGAGAGGGACAGGATAAACTACCTGCATCAACTTACTATAAAAGCAGGTAATAATTTTACCTTGTTTTTATTCTTAGTGCAAGTTTTGAAGAGTGCAGTTCGATTGTAAGTTATTTTTTCAAAGCTATAATGGAAGTGATGAAGGAGCATATTTGGCATGTTTTATCTTATGAGTTCAATGAAGGCACCAAAGCAATGGAAAGTGTGAAGAATGTTAATGCAGTATATGGAGATTGGACAATAAGCATAAACCAGTGTCAATGGTGTTTCCAGAAATTCTGAGCCGGAAACTACAGCCTAGAAAACGAGCCTGATTGTGGAAGATCTGTAGAGCTTGGTGAGGACGTCCTGCAAACCCTGGTGGAACAACATCCCATTGTAACTGTTGAGGACCTAGCAGAGAAGCTTGGATTTGGTCATTCAACCATTCATTGACACCTGTGTACCATTGGAAAAGTCAGCAAATTGGGTCAGTGGGTTCCTCACAAGTTTCCTGTGTCTAATCGCATGCAGAAATTGAATGTGTGCTCTACTCTGCTGTCATGCCTCACTGAATGAATGTTTTGGGGACCGAGTAGTAACTGGTGAGGAGAAATGGGTTCTCTATAAAAATGTCAAGTGCCAAAGACAGTGGGTAGGGAAAAGAGAAACACTGGCACCCCAGGCTAAAGAAGGTCTTCACCCACGTAAGGTTTTGTTATCTGTTTGGTGGGATATGGTTTAGTACACTTTGAACCTTTAAACCCAAACAAAACGATAACAAAGGAGATCTACTGCAAGCGGCTTGAGCAGTTTAAGTCAGCACCAGAAGAAAAATGACCATCTTTGGTTTCAAGACAAAAGGTATTCTTCCATCAGAATAATGCTCAGCCACATACAGCAAGGATGACATTCCAAAGCCTGGAGCAGTTTGAATGGGAAAGGATGCCCCACCCACCATATTCGCTGGACATTGCTCCATCTGATTATAATTTATTCCGCAGTCTTCAAAATCAGTTGGACAGAAAAAATAAGAATTCTGTGGAGGTCAGATTAGTACTGGAGGAGTATTTTTCATCACAGACAGGTGAATTTTGGAAGAGAGGCCTTGCAAGTCTACCAGATAGATGGAAGAGCATTGTAGAAAATGAAGGAAAGTATATTTTAGATTAAAAAAGAACTTTGTTTATCTTAATTTTGAAAAATAAAAGAAGCATAAAAAAACTGCATTATTTATGTATGCATAAATATATGTATACATACACACCTATGTTATATATATAAATATATGTATGTATGTATATATAGCTGTATATATACATTTATATATGCATACATACAAATCTTGGTCGCATGGTTGTTTTAAAGCCGAAATGTACTACCATGCCCAGGATTTTGTGGTCCCTGTCACATGATGTCAACATGTCCACTGTGGGAGCCCTAAAGAGGAAGATTAGCAGTTTTTTTGAGGAGCTAGCTTGGCTTCCTAAGGAGCCTAAGCAGCGTCACTCCATACAGGTCAATCAAAACTTTATGACCGTCATTCAGTAGCCTCTCAGATGAATTCATAATGTTAAGAACAACAAAAATAACAGGAACTCAAAGTTTGCACAGGTAGGAAGATGGGTGCTGCCAAGGGGTCAAGGGACTTGTCAATTGTTGACAGGGTGCTCAGACTCAGGCTACTTCACAACTTGCTAGGTTGGGAGCATTGAGGGGAAAAGAATGACAATATCTATTCCAAGAAGTTCACACATGCATTGAAGGAGCAAGGATTAGCAGGATGGTGGGACTCGGCCAACAGGGAGCTGGGATAATGTACAACAGCAGGACATTACCTGGTTGGATCAGAGAAGGGGTGGGGGATGACATTTAGTGTATCAGATTTCTGATCCAGGCTGTCTATGACACTTTGTCAAGTGCAACAAGCTGTCACACATGAGGCAGGAATGAAACATTGTCCTATCCCTTGTTAACCCTTTTGAGACACAGTGTTTTGGCATGCGTAACCAAAAAGACCAAAATATTTTTCTATTGAGATTGAAATTGATGGGTTCATGTAGAAAACAAAGGATAAAGTGCCTAAAACTACTTTATTAATATGTAAAATTATATATATATTATAGTTTTATATTATATCTACTGGCAGACAATCTCTGATTGGCTATTACACTTCAAAACATTTACATTATTTACAATTGATGGATATTTGTCCTCCAACGTTTCGGCTGATATATCCTCCAGCCTTCATCAGGTGTCTTGGGGAAATTTCGAACTTGAGTTCTCATTCCTAAGGCATTTTTTGATGTAGTTGTTGTTGTTGTTATTATTATTATTATTATTATTCAGGTCACTACCTGGAATCAAACTCGGAATCTTGGGGTTAGTACCCAGCGCTCTTAACCACTACACCATATGCCCGTGGGCATCTGATGAAGGCTGGAGGGTATATCAGCCGAAACATTGTGTTAACAACAAACAAGATGAGGACAAATATCCGTCAAATGTAAATAATGTACATAATTCCTCATCTCTTAAATATAGAATTGTATTCAAAACATTTGTTTCATTGGGCTGATAGATTGGTCTCAAAGTTTTTTCAGCTTGTATCACTTGGGCCAATTAATTAGAAATTATAGTCAGCACTGACTTTTGCTGTCCAGTGCTGGCTATAATTTCTATAGAATATCTGTAGAGATGACCTTAACAAATGATGTAAAACACACTGCTAACAAAGCAAAGCATGGTATTGACTTATAAAAAATATTTAATATACTTTATAGTATATTATTATTGCATAACGAAATACTGTGTTCTTACAAGTCATTAACTGTCCTATCCATTTTTTAGCTGCCCCTGATAGCTGATGGTCACTACTGCTGGAGGAATGACCAAGTGCTCAGAGCAGTTACAGAGGTGATATCAACAACCTTTCATTCCCCGAAGTACTAGCATGCCATCCTGCCCACAGTTTTGTGGCCCCTGTCGTTATAATGTTGGTAGGAAATCTTGGAAAGGAAGGTTAGCAGTGTTTTGAGGAGGTGGTCAACCAACAGTTTACAACTCCCATTCAGCAGCCCTTCAGAGGAGTTCACAGTGCCAAGAACAAGACAGGTCATGAAATATAGAGATTCCTATGACACAAAAGTGGCTGCAGATAGCATTGTGGTCCACATAGGAAGAAAGTAGTAGAGTGGTGCTGGAGAGTTGCAGGTGGCAGAGGGCTCTGGTTGGGGCTGTGGTGTCAGGGTGTTCAGACTTGGGTTACTTCCCAACCCATCAGATCAGAAGGACCAAAGGAAAAGGGCAACAACATCTCCTCCAACAAGAAATCCTCAGAGGCGTAGTAGAAGCAAGGGCTAGCAGAGTGGTAGAACTCAGTCAACAAGAAGCCTGGACAAAGTGGGCTGAGGCACAGCAGTGGAACATTACCTGGTCAAACTCTTGTGGACTGACATCCAGTGTATCAGATTCTAATCAAGGTAACCTATGACACTTCACCAAGTTTATCCATTCAATATCTCCTCAGCAGCTACCCTGGAGCCTTAGCCAATGGCCACTACTGCTGGAGGCATGGTCACGTAATTGGGACAGTTGCAGAGATGATATTGACAACAATTCAGTCCATCAGGAACTACTCCAGAAAATAGGCCATCATTTTTCTCAGAAAACTACTTTCCAAAGCTCCAGACTAGCAGCTCAGAGTGGATCTCATGGAATGGCTGAAGTTCCCAGATCACATTGTACCAACAACACTATCGAGACATAGTGGTCTCAAATTCCACCAAACAAGTGATCATAATTGAATGTACCCTGGGAGGGCCATATGGAGGAAGCACGTTGGAGGATGCTTGCCAAATAGAGCAGTGCAGAAATCAGGGTTGGCAGGTGTGTTGTGAGGCAACATGCCTAACATTGTGAAACTGCATGGCTCAGTATTTAGAGCATTGGGCTTACAATCATGAGGTAATGAGTTGGATTCCTGTGTGTTGTGTCTTTGAGCAAGATACATTATTTCATGTCGCTCCAGTTCACTCAGCTGTAGAAATGAGTTGCAACATCACTGGTGCCAAGCTGTATCAGCTTTTGCCTTCCCTTTGGGTAACACCAGTGGAGTAGAAAGGGGAGAGTGGTATGCATGGGTGACTGCTACTCGTTCACAAACGACCTTGCCCAGACTTATGCCTCAGAGGGGAATTTTCTAGTTGCAATCTCATGGTCATTCATGATCAAAGGGGATCTTTACCCTTTTTTTTTTGTACCCTATGAGGCAATACAAGTGGGCTGTGAAGGATTTGTGGGGCATTCATTTTGTAAAGTTCTGACTGGGTTTGGAGTTACTGATACTGCAGAAAGGAGGATCATAAATTCCATCACTGAAGCTACCGAGACGACCAGACCACTGAGTGGCTTTAGAGAAATAAAGCAGACCAGTGATTTGCTGCTGTTGGGATGCAAACTAGGACTTGATCAACCCTGAGTGGGTCAACTGGGCTATGGGGTCTAATGCCAAAGAACCTGAAAGACTTTGAGACCTCAGAAACATCACAGATGATGTATCTTAAAGCTAAAACTATATGTGTGTGTGTGTGTGTATGTAGAAAGACAGACAGATAGAGAGATAGATGTATGTTACAAATTGATTGTAGCTCGAAAGAACTTTACCAATAAGAAAAGCAGGAGCGTCAGCCTGGTCATTGACATCATTTCCATGTATGTAATTTGTGAGTTTGTTGGCTGATATATATATATATATATATATATATATATATATATATATATATACACACACATATACACACTAGCAGAAACACCTGTCATTCACTGGGTTGAAAAAGCTGCCAAATTTGTATTGTGAATATTGAAAGTTATTTAGATAGTTTTCTGTAAATCCCTATATACTCTGAATCTACAGCATCTAAGTGGGAGTTGAAGTAGTTGTATGCTTTCAACTTAATGTGACAGTCCTCTGAAGGGAATAATACTACTGTTGGTTAGACCTAGGAAGCTGCACCGCTTCCTATCGGCCTTGACACATTTCCTGTGTCCTTATGTTTACAAGGGGGAGACAAGCACCTCCACATATTCATGCAGTGTAACTACAGAGTTTACTAGCTTTGTGAAGTCAATCTAAATTATTACTGTTCATTCCTCTGGTATCAACTGTAACTGGTAAAATATTTGTATGAAGTTATTCTTAAATGACATCTTAAAATTCCTTGTTACAGCTATACTTACCTTCATGGATAATAACTAACTGCTTTTAGCACACACAATTATATTTAAACACCAGTGTAGTAGAGCATGAATGTCACTTCAGTATGTATTGTTGAAAGAATGTTTGTTTTTTTAATGTCATGCAGTTATGGACAATAACCTCGTTTATCTTTTATTTGTTTCAGTTATTAGACTGTGGCCATGCTGGAGCATTTCCTTGAAAAATTTTTAGTTGAATGAATTAACTCCAGTACTTTTTTTAAGTCTGGTACTTGTTCTCTCAAATATCTTTTGCCAAAGCGCTACGTAACGGGGGATGCAAACACATCAACACTGGTTGTCAAGTGGTGGTGGTGGGAACAAATAAACAGGAGGACACACACACACACACACATACGACGGGCTTCTTTCACTTTCCATATACTAAATCCACTCACAGGACTTTGGTCAACCCAGGACTATAGTAGAAGACACTTGCTCAAGGTGCCATGCAGTGAGACCGAACCTAGAACCATGTTGATGGGAAGCAAGCTTCTTATAACATAGCCACACCTGCATCTGACAGAAACAGTTTGTTTTAATGGACTGATGACTGATTTACTGCTTTTCTAATGATGAGGGTGATAAGAAGTATTAGAGCATTTGCCTTTTGAAAACCTAAACCTATTCAACCAAAAGGGCTCTTGTGATAATCATTGAAAGTTGTTTTGTTTTTTTCAAATTCTGATAGTCAAGTGCAGAAAGCTCTCATCTAGAGAGAAACTTGGCATCAGATGTTCAGTTGTCAAAGGGAGACATGAATGTTATGAGCCTCTTATACTATGGTGATAGCATTGTTCTGAGTCCAGATAGGATGTAATTTGTTTGTATTGGCTTAAAGGAATGCTGCAATAACAACCTGCCTGATGCATTACTAGTTTTAAATAGTGAGACTTCTTGTGTAAGCAAGCCAACTTCCATTACTGAATACCTACAGAAATGTTGGTACTTTTCTATTATCAACAACCATTTTTTTTTTCAATTTCTAAAGGAATTGGAGGTCAAAAATGTATAGGATTAGACGTTTGGGTAAAAAATTCTTTGACAGAAAGAAACACTCACTCAATTCCTTCTCTATGAGGTAGTGATAGACATTCTGAAAGTCTCCTGATCAATTATTACACCTGTCTCAAAGTGTAATAGTTTATTTACCAATCTTTCAGTTAATATTAAAAACCGGTTGTCTACAATAGGAAAGCACAGAACGAGTAATATATTCTGCATTTTTGACTAAGTAAAAAATATTATTTACACGATCTTCATCATCATTGTTTAATGTCTGCTTTCCATGCTGGCATGGGTTGAATGGTTTGACAGCAGCTGGCCAGATGAAAGACTACACCAGATTACTGTGTTTGTTTTGGCATAATTTTGTGGTTGGATGCCGTCCCTAACACCAGCTACCCCACATAGTGGACTGAATGCTTTTTATATGGCACCAACACAAGCAAGGTCAGTTTTGGCATGGTTTTTACACCTAGATGTCCTTCCAAATGCCAACCACTTTACAGTGTGGACACGATGTTTTTTTATGACACTAGCACTGGCAGGGTCACCAAGTAACTTGCAGGACAAGTAATCTTTGAGAGGGGAGAGGGCATTGGAGGAGGTGATCTTGTGTCAGTTGATGAAAGGTTAGGGTGTGACAAGGTGACAGATAGGCAGAAACAGGTGTCTTGCTATAGAGGAGGAACATGGTTACCTGGCCAGAGGGAGAAAGAAGTAACAAGAAAGGACAGAAACAGGTGTGTTGATGTAAAGGGGATACTTGGTTACCTAGCCAGAGGGAAGAGCAAGAGAAAGGGAGAGAGCAAGGGTGATCAAGAATGAGGGCAGAATCAGGTGTACTGTTGTAGAGGAGATACATGGCTATCCAATCAGAGGGAAGAGCAAAGAAAAGAGAGAGAGTGGGAGATAGCAAGAGAGAGTAGGAGAGAGATGGTGGTGATGTGCCAAGGTATACTCAAAAGGAACAGGGGGCAGAGCATAGATGGGATGGTAGAGTAAGGAAGAGAGCGAAGGCATGTCTTCAAGGTACAGAGGTCATGATATACATGGCCAGGTATTGTCAAGAAGGAAATAAATGCGTTAAAATCACAATAACATGTTCAGAACACTATTTCAGAAAATTATCACCGTTCTCTTTCAGCATACAAAAGACAAATCTAGGCGGACAGAATGAGTAAGAGAAAGTATGGTTAAATTCTTTCTTCAATTCTCCAGAATTAAATTTGAAAGAAGATCTATACACATCAATATCCATTCTTAGAGATCAGAAATGCAACAAAAATTTTAAATATTTAGTTGAAATGAAGGAGGGTCATGGAAAATGGCACATGGTATGAAACTATATGAAGCCATAAGCTCGACTAAGTTTAAAAGCTCTTCATAAAATAGTCTCCATATCTTCTTCATGATCTGCTGGAGAGGATCTCTTCCCAATACATTTACACATCAAGGAATTAAAGAGAAGAAATCATTGGAATCGGTCATTACTCATTTTGCCCCGATTTAGACAGTTTTGGAGAAAATTGAAAATTATCAAATAAGACATTAGTGTGGGAAAAAATTGATTTGGAATCGAACAAAGAAAAGAATTTTGACAGCTAAACAGCAAAAATTGTCCAGATATTTTATTAGCACCCTCAATTACAATTAGGCGAAAGTTGAAGAAAAATTTCTTGAAAAAAAATGTGTTTCAAACTTTATCAACTTCAACAATAACAACAGCAACTATGCCGTTTACTTTTTCACCCAAAGACGATGCTATACGACGAAATGGTGTTGCAATATAATGGTTGAACATAAATAAAGAGAAAATAACAAGAAATCAAGGGTCTCTTAGATTAATGGTTCAGAGCACTCAGCTGCAATTTGAGAGGTACAGGGGTCGATTCTTTGTAGAGACTTTTTTTTTTATCAAGGCTGTACCCCAGATTGGTCACTGAAGTAAAAGATCAATATGCCCTCCACCACTACCTCCTCTAGTCGAAATTAAAAATAATCCAAAAAACAACAATACGCATGCGTATTTATAAAATCAAGAACAACAACTCTTACGACATCCCTTTTCTTTTTAATTGATTGTCGTCTGTAACACTGTATTTCGCGACGTGGTTAACTACAAATTGTGTTACAAGGTAGGATCTCTTGATATCAAATATAACATGATGTAACCAATACAGAATGTCGCCAGAGCAACAATTAAAAAGACATCTGACATTGGTACTTTGATATTGAGGGGGGTTGAAATGGAAAGAGGAAGTGACGTCATGTAGCAGGGACGGAAGCGACGCGCTGAAAGGGATAGAATTTTGGGCAGTCGAAGCAAGAGTTCGATGGCCGGAACGTGAATCCCTCATGTTCTTCATCAGTGTCCCGACGCAACTTGGAATAGGAAGTCATTATCCGAAATAAGTCAGACTATTTTTTCGTTCATCAACTTCTATCACAAGCGATTTCGGTGAATAGTAGAACATAAAGTTAAGAATTAGTAGTGAAATAATAAGGCTGTTTGATATATGTATCTACACTCACACACACACACGTGTAAAACAAGATGGAAAAAAAGTACTCGAATATTAAAGGTAGAGTGATATACTTTTTATCGAAGCTGCAAAAGTGTCACAGAACTGTTACTTAGAGTTTTGAAAAATCAGCTGCCCTATCAAAATTTAAATGCTTATTCGTGTATTTGAATTATATGTAACATAACGTATTACATGTACAATTACGATCTTGCTTCTATCTAGACATCAAAGGAAATGACTACTATTCCTTTCAAACTTGGCTTTTGTAACCTGGACATCAATATTTTGAAACTGACTTATTTTTTATTACATTTCATACAGATTCAGCACTGAGTTGCTGAAGCAGAAAATTGCTATAGCAAATATTCTGCTTAATGTGACAGATATGCTTGTCAGTTGCTTGACCTTAACCACTTGAGCATGTTCTTTAGTGGCTGACAGTATGTCCGTCTCTGATCATCAGCAGGAGTAGTGAGGGAGCATTGTAGCCATGTGTTGAGAGGGATTCTTTGGGGGTTTGAATAAATATAACAAAAGCAAAGTTTGAAGGAAATATTAACCATTTTTTCATACTTTATAGGGCTAAGCAAATAGGAAATAACAATTGCTACAAAAGGACAAAAATCATGTTATACAGTGTTATCTATCAATCTGGTGGGCACACAAGCCAAATTGACCACATTCTCACCAGAAAATAAGATAAATATTTGTGAATTTAAAAGTTCTTCCTAATTGAAAATGATGATGGAGATAGACTTATAACATAGAGAAATGGAAGTTGTTTTGGGACAACCTACTGAAGGTAATGAATGAAATTTGTTGCTGGTACCAATCTCCAACCAGACTAAAGTGACATGTTGTGGAACAGTAAGGTAGATAGAACCATAAAAGCAAAGGGGGCGAGCTGACAGAATCGTTAGCACGCCGGGCGAAATGCTTAGCGGTATTTCGTCTGCCGCTACGTTCTGAGTTCAAATTCCGCTGAGGTCGACTTTGCCTTTCATCCTTTCGGGGGCGATTAAATAAGTACCAGTTACGCACTGGGGATCGATATAATTGACTTAATCCATTTGTTTGTCCTTGTCTGTTCCCTCTGTGTGTAGCCCCTTGTGGGCAGTAACGAAATAAGAACCATAAAAGCAAAATGACAGCCTTGGAAAGGCAAGAAAAATGGAGGCAGCAATGACTTGTAACAGATAACCAGAGGAAAAACTTGGCAACAGGTTTACATAGCAAAAAGAGAAGCAAACAGTAAGAAGTATTCCAATGTTCTGCAGCATGAGGATCAGAGCAGCAAGTAGCTCTGGATCTGTCTATCATAGGATCAGGAGGTTGTGGGTGATAGTGGACTTGCACTGAGTAATTCTGGAAAGAAAGAGGCATGGAAATGTTACTATGAAAAGCTTAAGTGTGGAGAATGCTCAAGAGAAAGTGAATCTTCTCAACATGGATCCAATAGCTTTCCTAGTTGACTGCAGTTTAATAGCCAAAGCAATTAAGAAATGAAAGTTAGGAACCCTACCCCAGAAGGAACTACTGCTGAGATGTGTAAAATAATTGGAGTAGGACATCGCTTAGTCATGTGTATAATTAATCAAGTTGACTAATCATAGTTAATGACTGGAGTGGCAGCATTCTGTTCAGTGCACTGCTTAATAATAATAATCCTTTCTATTATAGGCTCAAGGCCTGAAATTTGTGGGGAGGGAGCCAGTTGATTAGATCAACCCTAGTATTTAACTGGCACTTAATTTATTGACCCCGAAAGGATGAAAGGCAAAGTTGACCTTGGCAGAATTTGAACTCAGAACATAGCGATGGGTGAAATACTGCTAAGTATTTTGTCCAGTGTGCTAACGATTCCGCCAGCTCACTGCCTTAATAATAATAATAATAATAATAATAATAATAATAATAATAATAATAATGTAATATAAAGAGTCAAATGTTTTGATGAGTGACTTTTGGCCAACCCTGTATAATGTAACACAGTATTAAAGTGTTGCTGTACTCTTAACTTCAAATAAGGTTATATAATGTAATTTTAACAAATATATAATTTAATTTCAGTAGTTCAGGTCAGGGTTTATATCTGTTGTTTATCATGACAGAAATGTTGTAAAATTTCTATTGTTAGGTCTCAATGTTTGCAGTTTTCTCTATAGTTTATGTCGTTTCTCTCTTATTTCCAGATAACATTGGACTCAAAGGATATTTTTTACCATCAGTTATGAAGACTAAAGGAAAATATACACAGCTGACATAACTATGTTCATATAAATCTTTTTACAATCCCTATGAAATATTTTCTCTGACTGGTGTTATTAGCAAAATATTTCTGTTTCACTGTCTGGAAAATGTATAAAATGATCTTGAATTTTATTTGAACTTAGATTACAAAAGAATTTTCAGCATCTTCAGGTATGTGGAAATATACAGAATAAATATTTGTTGGAAACAGGATTATAAGTTGAAAGGGAGAAAAAAAGAAAAAGCATCTGATAGAAATATCTGGATATATCAGTGAAAGAAAAATGGAATTATTTGAGGAAAATGATAAATGTAAATATCAGACTGAAAGGATTGATTTTATTGGTGAGTTAAAAGATGTTGAAAAATCATCATACTACTGTGATATCTGTAGCAGATCATTCACTCACAAAGGTAATCTTACTACTCACAGACGTATTCATACAGGAGAGAAGCCATATGACTGTGGCATCTGTGGTAAATCATTCTCTCAGAAAATTAGCTTAACTACACACAAAAACACTCATACAGGAGAGAAGCAATATTACTGTGATATCTGTGGTAAATCATTCTCTCAAAATAACCACTTAGTTACACATAAACAGACACATACGAAAGAGAAACCATATCAGTGTGATATCTGTGGTAGATCATTCTCTCAAAAAATTAGTTTAAATATACATAAACAGACTCATACAGGAGAGAAACCATATCACTGTGATGTCTGTGGGAAAGCATTCTCTGATAAAAATACCTTAACTACACACAAACGTATTCATACAGGAGAGAAGCCATATCACTGTGACATCTGTGGTCAATCATTCTCTGTAGGTAGTACTTTGATTATACACAAACGTTTTCATACAGGCGAGAAACCGTATCACTGTGATATCTGTAGCAAGTCGTTCTCTCAGAATACTCACTTAACTACTCACAAGCACACTCACACAGGAGAGAAGCCATATTACTGTGATGTCTGTGGTAAATCATTCTCTGCAAGTAGTAACTTATCTAAACACAAACACATTCACACTGGAAAGAAACCATATCAGTGTGATATCTGTGGCAAATCATTCTCTCAGGTTGCTAACTTAATTACTCACAAATATGTACATACTGGAGAGAAGCCATATCAGTGTAATATCTGCAGCAAATCATTCTCTCAGACTGGTAGTTTAACTAAACACAAACACATTCATTCATTAGAGAAGCCATATCATTGTGATATCTGTGGTAAATCATTCTCTGAACGTAGTAACTTAAATGCACACAAACATACTCATACAGGAGAGAAACCATATGACTGTGATATCTGTGGCAAATCATTTTCTGTTAATAGTACCTTAACTACACATAAACGTATTCATACAGGAGAGAGGCCATATCACTGTAATATCTGTGGTAAATCATTCTCTCAAAAT
This sequence comes from Octopus bimaculoides, assembly GCF_001194135.2. NCBI lineage: Eukaryota > Metazoa > Mollusca > Cephalopoda > Octopoda > Octopodidae > Octopus > Octopus bimaculoides. The sequence continues at coordinate 11,748,480 of NC_069008.1, read as the reverse complement.
AATCACTTAACTGCACACAAACACACACATACAGGAGAGAAACCGTATCACTGTGATTTCTGTGGTAAATTATTCTCTGCAAGTAGTAATTTAACTAAACACAAGAACATTCATACATGAGAGAAACCAAATGAACAATGGTATTTCTGGTTCATCATTCTCTAATAGAAGTAATTAAACCAATGCTCTCTTAGAAGAAAGAAGGCTGGTCATTTTGATACTGTAACTGCACCTGTGTAATCATACAGAAGAATAATTGTATCACTGATAAAAGTCATTCTCTAAAAGAAATATATAAAAATAAATGTATTCATACTGGGAAGCAAAAACAATGTGTGGCAACAGTCTACTAACAGCATTTTTATGCAGCTTTATCTACATTGGGAACACAACTTAACATTCTGATACCTTTATTAAAGGACATTATTTCAGAATCCTCATGTATATTTCCCTCTAGCATTTCCTGAAGTAGGAAAAAATGCTGATTTAATTGACAACGTGGATAAATAGATGAGAAATGTACTCTCATATAACAATGATAACATCACTGCACAGTAATTATGTTAGAAATGATATATATGACGACAATCTTATAACACGCTTTTTTATACAGTCACAGCTATATCAACATCAGGAATATTCTGATGTTTTTCAGAATTCTCATATATTTCCCCCTCTAATACAGTATTTCTCAACCTATTTTACCCATGGATCCCATTATAACTTTAAGGGAAAATGCCCCACTGGTTGTTGGGGAAAAAAACAACTTTATTTTAATATTTTATCCCAATTTTTTAATACAAAAGAATCTACCGGTAACTCTTTATTAAGTACTGAGTACGAGAAAAAAGTATATTATTGACTAATAAAAGAAAAGTGAATCATTCTAATGAGAACCTTGTGCTTTGTGACAACAGCACCATGCTCCACCACAATTTTCCCAGGCCCCACTGGTGGGGCATATGCCCCATGTTTGGAATCACTGCCGTAACATATTTCCTGAAATAGGAAAAGATATTGATTTATTTGACATTGTGGCTGAATAGATGAGAAACATATTCTCATATAACAACAATGACATCACTGCACAGTTATTATGTTAGAAATGATGTGTGTATGACACAGAGGTAGTGTGTCCCTTTTTCAAGGCCTGGCTGCCCCTTGCTAGATTTTATAATCATCAGGCAGCAAGCTGGCAGAATTGTTGGCACCCTGGGCGAAATGGTTAACAGAATTTTGTTTGTTTTTACATTCTTTCTTCAAATTCTGCTGCAGTTGACTTTGTCTTTCATCCTTTTAGGTCAACATATTAAGTACCAGTGAAACACTGGGGTCGATGTAATTGACTAGTCTCCTCCCCCAAAATTTCAAATCCTTGTGCCTTAGAAGAAAGGATTATTATTATTATATTTTTAAAAAGATTGACGTAACTCTTTACTAAAGAAACTACCAGTAACTCTTCTATTAAGTACTGCCAGTGGTAAAATTGATAATTGAAGACTGGGCTTCTCTTCGTATTGTGTATTTACCTTCATGAAGAGTTATGTCAATCCTTTTAAAATATCAAAATTAAGTAGATTGAGATTATTGCTTTTATGTTACACCAAATAAGAATTGGAACATTTAGAAATTGTGGAATAAAAATTACAGCTTTTGCATTTTATTCCTTCTTACAGTTGGCTTGTCAGCTCCATTAGTTTCTCTAGACTCCAGTGTTGAACTCAATCCTGGGCCAATGGATTTTGTGCCATTCAAATACGAATCACAAAATGGGAAATTGACATTTCTATCAATTAAAAAAAACTTAATTGTTTTTGTGCTAAAATCAAATGCCATTTATCATTTCTGGATACATGCAGATGGGAACAGATTTTACCTGAAGGTCTTACATCAAATATTCCAGTGTGCATCACAGCCTGATTGCTTCAAAAGTTTAAATTGATTGGAGAGAGCAATTCATTCCATATAATGGAAGCTGTTTACCACTATCATTCAAAATTAATATCATTTGGTGCAGTCATTAAGAAGACTTTGAGTGTCCTTGAACAGGTATGGTCTAAAATTTGTTTCAGCTATTTGCTTAATTGTCTGATGAACTTTGAAAAAATGGAAATTTTGTCCCTGAAGACAAAAATTGAAAAGAAGCTGAAAAAACTGATTTCCCATTTCTCTGACCCAATGGACAAGGGAACATTTTAGTTGAAAACATTTGCTTTGAAATATGTCATTTTTGTTTTCAGGACAAATGTTATGTGACACACTTATTGACGCTGGGTTGAAAATCATAGCAGAAAATTTTCCTGAAATTCCTATACGATCGACCATTTTTTCTCACATGGAATTTCTAACATAGTGTCCACACTGCACATTGTTCATTCATCACACCAGGAACAATCATTTTGTTTTGTCAACCAACTTTTTCAGAGATATCTATGCTTATGACCGTTTGAACTTACCTGTATCACAGGAACTAACAGCACAGATAACAATGCTGTACTTCCCATGTCCTTTTGCCCTGGCATACACATTTGAACTTGTCATTGGAAACTCTCCAGAGAAGTTTTTATTTGATCAGTCAGAAATGCGAGCACATTTAAGATTTTGCCTTGAGAACATTAAATTTGTTCCTTTCCTGAAAGTAAAGGTTTTTCAAATGCCAACAAAAACCAAAGAAGTCACTCCCTTTCTATCACCCACCCTAAAAGTTGACTTCTCACATAAACATTCACAACAATTTTTATCACCCAATAGATTATATCGTTCAAACCAATAAAATATCCATTGCACTCTTCATATTGTCTGTTGTTATTAATTTTGTTCATCATGTACAAATACGTGTGTATTCATCTTGTTAGATGTGTTTTTACTTTACATGAGCACTTAAGTGGTTTTTGAGTCCTGACAGCTGTTTGAAATTTGTTTTATAAAACAGCAGGAATCTAATGAAAGTAAGACTGAAAAATACTTGCCTCCAAAAATCTGTCACACTAGAGAATAAATTGGTTACAAATTTATCTAAACTAAAACTTTCACCAGACAATACCCCTGTCTTAGAGCTTAGACTGAGTTTCTGCTGAAGCACTAAGAATTTCTACAATGCCTTCATAACGAAATTCGAGATAGTTACTGAAGACATTCAAATCCCTACTTGGTCATGAACTAATACTCTGGTTACAGTTCATTGATGATGTCTTTTTTGTCTGGGAATGATCATGAAATATTTTAATTGACTTCTTGCATTTCAGTGACTGTTATGCTAAAAACTATGGCTTTATGTCCTACATAAAATTTACATCTAGTTTTTCAAAAACCAGTGTTGAGTTTCTGGAGGCAGAATCGTGACAGTTATTTTGCCAGCCCATGTCATCTTACGTTTACTTCCACCACTGCTCTGATCATCCACATCATATAATTCGGTCAAATCTGAAATCCCAATTTTTGAAGATAAAATGGATTTGTACTGACATAGAGGATTACTGGAAACTTGCAAATGATTTTGTACACCATTATGTCAAATGCAGTTACCGTGAATCATGGTTAAAGGAAATTGTAAATGACATAGCTAAAATTAGTAAGGAAAGTCACTGGGCACTGAAATGATGTCAGGCACAATAACAGTAGTTCGACAGAACTTGCTGAATATTTTACATTAAACAGCTGCAATTTTGAAAAAGACTTCAAAGTGCATATTCTCAGAAAATATTTTGAATCTACTACACTTTCAGTACTCAAAATGTATGAGAAGAAATATGTTTGCAGGTTATTAACATCATGCCCTGGAGGGATGAATAAAATGACGGGAATTTCATAATATTTACAAAATATTCTTTTCCTTTTTCCAGTTGTAAAATTGATAACTAAAGACTGTGTGTCATTTTTCATTTTAAACTCAATAACGACAAGCAAGCTGTTGAAATATCGTTTAAACCAATAAAATATCCATTGCACTCTTCATATTGTCTGTTGTTATTAATTTTGTTCATCATGTACAAATACGTGTGTATTCATCTTGTTAGATGTGTTTTTACTTTACATGAGCACTTAAGTGGTTTTTGAGTCCTGACAGCTGTTTGAAATTTGTTTTATAAAACAGGGCAAATATGTCTCACCTCAAGTGGTGTGTTTGCATCCCCATAACTTATGAGTTTGGCAAAAGAGACCAATAGAATAAGTACAAGGCTTACAAAGAATAAGTCAAATGAGTGAAACAGAAGAATAAAGACTTACAATCTTGATGTTCTGTTCTGTTCAATAGAATTGATTAAATATATGTTGACTTCAGAAGGCATATTGAGAAGTTCTGAGTAAAGCTCCACCAAAGCATTTTTGAGTAGACACGTTATCTTTATATAAAGTGTTGAACCTTCTCTTGAGCACACAAGTGCAATTTTTGGTGATTCCAGTCCAAAGATCTCCTTTATAAAAGTGTATAACCTTATAGAGTCTTTGCTACTGGCTGCTGTGTTTGCAGCACACCATTTTTGTATCACCAATTATCTTTCATTGTTCTCAAATTATTTTGTATGATAGATTTTAGGTTTTTGTATTTTACATTTGCTACAGTAGTGAGGTGACAACTGGGTCACTTACTGGTCTCGACTTGTGACAGGGTGTTACACTTGCTGGGGAGGTTGGGACACTTGCTAGGTCAGGCCTGTGACAGGTTGGACACTCGCTGGGCCCAGCCTGTGGCAGGTTGTGTCACTGGGCTAGGCCTGATCACTTTTGGATCCTAAGCCCTTTTGCCATTTACATTAAGTTTTTGCTCTTTATAAGGGAACACCAACCACTTGGTGATGTTATAAACCTAGCAAGTGAAAGAGAAGTACTTGTGCCAATAGAATATTTTATGTGATGGCAGCTTGTAAAGCACCAACTCCACTTTTTTTTGATCAACAATTTTCAGTGTAACGTTTAAAATGAAAAGACCAATGCTCTAAAATCTACAGGTTTTGAATTTAGAGATTTCGTTCTCTGTGTGCCCAGCATCACCTTCCTGGCGCTTGTGCTGGTGGCACGTGTAAAGACATTCGAGCGAGATTGTTGCCAGTGCCACTGGACTGGCTCCTGTGCAGGTGGCACATAAAATACACCATTTTGTGCGTGGCCATTGCCAGTACCGCCTGACTGGCCTTCGTGCCGGTGGCACGTAAAAGCACCCACTACACTCTCGGAGTGGTTGGCATTAGGAAGGGCATCCAGCTGTAGAAACTCTGCCAAATCAGATTGGAGCCTGGTGTAGCCATCTGGTTCACCAGTCCTCAGTCAAATCGTCCAACCCATGTTAGCATG
>NC_069008.1:11739983-11743178 GCF_001194135.2 Octopus bimaculoides | reverse complement strand
CCTGTGCAGGTGGCACATAAAATACACCATTTTGTGCGTGGCCATTGCCAGTACCGCCTGACTGGCCTTCGTGCCGGTGGCACGTAAAAGCACCCACTACACTCTCGGAGTGGTTGGCATTAGGAAGGGCATCCAGCTGTAGAAACTCTGCCAAATCAGATTGGAGCCTGGTGTAGCCATCTGGTTCACCAGTCCTCAGTCAAATCGTCCAACCCATGTTAGCATGGAAAGCGGACGTAAACGATGATGTAAAGGAGATAAAAAAAATACAAAGAATATAAGTACATGTGTGTATAGAGTTAATGTTTATCGCCACATCAATATGGTTGTTTTGACGTTACTACCGTTTAGTCCCAGGCAGGCAGAATTACCAGTGCAAACTGTACCCAATATATATTGCAAGCAGGGGAGTGAACGCCTACCATCTAACATATGAAACTGAACGGTTTTGGACTATTTTTGCCTGTCTTCAGTGAACACTTGACCACTAGAGATAGCAGGAATTTGCTCCAGCTTGCAATATGTAGAAAACTAAGTGACAATCAGTCACTGGTCTTGTAATGTTTACCACATTGCAAGATCAGTGATTGTTACTTCGTTTTCTATGTATTGTGAGCAGGAGCAAATTCCTGCTATCTCTAGCATTCGGGTGTTCACCACTGAAGATAGACAGAAATAGCCTGATAACTGTTCAGTCAGGTGATCCTGTCATCCACTAGACAATGGTAGAGGTTTGCTTTCCTGCTTTTAATATATACAGGGTGCAGATTGCACCAATAACCAGCTGGTGGAGGCTCTGCCTAGGGTTAAATAATAGTAACATCAAATAGCCATATCGATGGGTGATAAACATTACTTCTCACTGTATTTACTACTTTCAACTATTATTGAAATTTTTTAACTAGCTACTTTGCTTATTGTGTATGTGTGTGTATATATATATATATGGGCGCAGGAGTGGCTGTGTGGTAAGTAGCTTGCTTACCAACCACATGGTCGGGCAAGTGTCTTCTACTATAGCTTCGGGCCGACCAAAGCCTTGTGAGTGTATTTGGTAGACGGAAACTGAAAGAAGTCCGTCGTATATGTATATATATGTATGTTTGTGTGTCTGTTTGTCCCATCCAACATCGCTTGACAACTGACGCTGGTGTGTTTATGTCCCCGTAACTTAGCAGTTCGGTAAAAGAGACCAATAGAAAAAGTACTAGGTTTCCAAAGAATAAGTCCTGGGGTCGATTTGCTCGACTAAAGGCGGTGCTCCAGCATGGCCGCAGTCAAATGACTGAAACAAAAGAGTAAAGAGTATATATATATATATATATATATATATACACACACACGGTGGGCCAAAATTAGTGCCCCAACTTAATGTGTCTATTAATTATATAGTTTCTTAATACATCTGCCTGAAGAGATTTGTGATTTGTCTGCTCCCCTTCTTACTAAAATTTTGGTTGTTGCTAGATTAACTTTACGGCCCTTTGATTCAAGACCTTGCCTCAACACCTGAAATATATATATAATCTATTTGTTATTGTGAGGATATACATAACTCTTTAAGGTATCTTAACAGCTAAGTTACCCTGGTTTAATCCCATGTATTGGCGAAATATTAAACAGATGTTAGTTTTTGAGAAACTGACATGAAGGAATTACATCTTAATTGATTGAGTGATCATTAATAGGCTCAACATGTTTATTTATGTGTGCATGCACGTGTTAATGATATTTAAAAAAAACCATTACATGTATATATTCAATTTTTTCTTCTTTTTATGTGTGCATGTCAACATACTTGAAATCGAAAGGAACTGTTAGATTTGCATACATAATAGAATACTTTCTGATAAAATTAACGGTAAGCAAATTTATTGCCTAAATTTCCATTATTAATTGTGAGAGTATGAAACGCTAGTATAGCTTATATTAGCTAATTAAAATTTATTTTTTAAGTTACTAAGTCATAATTTCTGGTGTCAGTATTTAATCACTAATTTATTAACTAGCAGAGATACCCAGCATTGCTCAGGATTAAAATGGCATAGTTTGTATATATATTACAGTTATGTTGAAACAGGTGATACAGAAAAGTGCAGCATTGACAACAAAACATTTGTGGAGTAAATGATGGGCTAATTCAACTAAGCAACATGTCATGCTTCTGTTTGGCGTATTCCAGGCCCTAACCTGTCATGAAAATTTGGTGGTGGTGGTGGTGGTGGGGTATGTGATTTCTGAACACACCTAAAATCTGTCAGTGGGTACACTCTCCCTTGCGGCAGTCTGTGCTGTGTCTAACACGACCTATTGTCCGATGTTTTGACATCTCCTGTGGATTTGTTGTCCTACATCACGGACAAAGTAAATTTGGAGGAAGTGTAGTTGTTCATTTGTGGGTAACAGGGAAGCAATGAGGTATTAGACCTACCCTTGAACTTTGAACATTGGCGTAAATCCATATTCAACTATCTCCTTAGATGTACTAAACAATGTCATTTGAAATGCAGAGTTGTATTGTCTAATATTGTTCAGAAAATCCTTTGACTGGATGGAAGTGCTTTTCAGATGATCTATAAGAGGTTGAGGAGGAGCTGGTAGTGCTGATAATCTTACCTTACCACCTGAGCAGCACATGCCATTGGTTTCATTTGAAAATTTTGGGAAAGTCTCATTTCCCTTCTGAATTGAGACTCCAACTGACATGCTGCAGCATGCCTTTGCTGAGTGTCATCTTGCCTCTGTCTTAAGACTCCATTTGACATGCCGCAGCATGCATTTCCTGATCTTGGGAAAGTCTCATCTCCCTTCTGTATTGAGACTTCCTTTAATGTGCTGCAGCATGCCTTTGCTGATCTTGAGAAAGTCTCATCTCCTTTCTCTCTTGAGGCTCTCGCCTTCAGTTTTCTACAATCCCCCTTGCTTTATAGTTGATTCTGGAGAGATTACATCTTTTCTTTGGTGGCATTTTTCAATATTGTAAACAAAAAATTATACATTAATCTCTATTTTCGTAAACAGTTGTATGTATGTAGTATAAACAATATCATAGTCTTATCAAAAGTAAAATAAAAGTGAAACAATATCATACCGCTGAAAAACCAAAAATTGAAGTCAAAAGTGAAACTATCATACCGCTGAAAAACCAAAAATTGAAGTCAAAAGTGAAACTATCATACCGCTGAAAAACCAAAA
>NC_069008.1:11726921-11739973 GCF_001194135.2 Octopus bimaculoides | reverse complement strand
TGAAACTATCATACCGCTGAAAAACCAAAAATTGAAGTCAAAAGTGAAACTATCATACCGCTGAAAAACCAAAAATTGAAGTCAAAAGTGAAACTATCATACCGCTGAAAAAAAAAGGTGATATAAGTGGGGTGCTCAGCCCCACTGAGCAATGAAAAGCCTTCATGTTAAATTTAGTACAGACTGATCCAGCAGTTTGGCTGTGCATAGAGGAAATATACACACACAGACAGTGAATTTTATAATATATATATATACATTAGGTTGGTGCATAATTATTGCAGCTCTTTTTTAATAAATTTTATTCAAACAAAACGCCGCACAGAAATTGAAGTAGATGGTGAATATGCTCCGGAATAAGCATTTAAAGATATTTTTATTAAATGTTATTGTTTTTGTTGAATAAAATCTATTGAAAAAAAAGTCGCAATAATTATGCACCAATCTAATTAATATATCAAATTTAACTATTACTGTTAATCCTGGATATTGTTTACTGTGTATCACATGACCGTGATGGATTCAATTTACTTACTATATGGTAGTTGCATTCTGTCATCAAAATCTGTGTTGTATATATTTTATATATTATAATAAGACAAATACAATAGGGCAATATTCAAGAAATGCATTCTTATTTATAAAATTATATCTATTAACCAATTAATTTATACCTTATTTCACTTTTTTATTTAATCCATTTTAATTATGCTTATTAAAAAAAAAACCCTTATTATATATATATATATACATATATATGATATGGTTTCTTCACTGAATGAATGCATTTGTGTCCACTTGAGGTACTTGAATCAATGAATGAGTTACTGCAAATATTGCAATGATAAAGATTACAACCTCTATGCAGGGGTGGAGCAAGCAAGGCATATACCCTGAGTGCCACAGTTTTTAAAACCAGTTATTCACTTTTTCTATGCGAGTTTCCACATTTTTGTTGGGGTGGGGTGACACACAATTTTAATGATTGTCCTGGGTGCCGTTTACCCTAGCTACGCCCTTGCCTCTATGAATGTGTTTGTATATAGTCATGGTACTTGCATTAGAGCAGGATTTATCAAAGATACCATAGTAATACGTTTTCTCTCCAGTATGAATACATTTGTGTGTGTGTGAGTAGTTATTACTTACAGGGAATAATGTACCACAGATATCCCAAATTCTGTATGAATGTGCTTGTGTTCAATTAAATAATCAACTTGAGAGAATGATTCACCACAAATATCAATGATATGGCGTCTTTCTATGTATGAATGTGTTTGGTAGTAGGTAGGCAATCATTTCAATAGGAGGATTTACAACAGATATTGCAATGTTATAGCTTCTCTCTTGTATGAGTAAGTCTGTGTATAGGTAAGTAACTGCTTACAGAGAATGATTTACCACATATATCACAAGGATATGGTTTCTCTCCTGTATGGCTGCGTTTGTGTGTAGTTAAGTTACTACATACAGAGAATGATTTACCACAGATTTCGCAGCGATATGGCTTCTCTCCTGTATGAATGCGTTTGTGTCTGGTTAAGCGACCAGCTTCAGGGAATGACTTACCACAAATATCACAGTTATGTGGCTTCCCTCCTGTGTGAATGTATTTGTGTCTAGTTAATATTTCATTCTGAGAGAATGATTTACCACAGATATCGCAGCGAAATGGTTTTTCTCCTGTATGAATGTATTTGTGCTTTGCTAAATTATTATGTGAGAATGCTTTACCACAAATATCACAGTGATATGGTTTGTCTCCTGTATGCGTGCGTTTGTGTTTAGTTAAAGGACTAGATTCAGAGAATGATTTACCACAGATGTCACAGTGATATGGCTTCTCTCCTGTATGAATACGCTTGTGTTTAGTCAACTGAGCAATTTGAGGGAATGATTTACCACAGATAATACAACGATATGGCTTCTCTCCTGTATGTGTGCGTTTATGTTTAGATAACGGACCAGTTGCAGAGAATGATTTACCACACGTATCACAGTTATATGGTTTCTCTCCTGTATGAATGCGTTTGTGAGTAATTAAGGGTCCAACCTGAGAGAATGTTTTACCACAGATATCACAGCGATATGGCTTCTCTCCCGTATGAATGCGCTCATGAACACTTAAACTACTCTTCTGACAGAAAGTTTTTCCACAGATATCACAGCGAAATGGCTTCTCTCCTGTATGAATACGTCTGTGTACATTAAGGGCACCCGTTTGAGAGAATGGCTTTTTACAGATATCGCAGTAGTGTAATCTTTTACCTATATTAGTTGGAATCTCTTCAGTAAAGTCAGTCATTTTAGACTGTGATTCACATTTAACACGGTCCTCATACAATTCACTTTCCACCATTTTTTTTTCACTCTCCATAATATACGAATGGTTATATCTGTTTTGATCTTATATTTTTTCCTAATGAATAATTAGGTAACATTTCCATAAACTGTAGTCTTAACCAATATCAGAAGATGCTGTTAACTCTTCAGTAATCCAAGGTCAATAAAAATTCATAATCATCTCAAACACATTCCAGACAATGAAGTCAAGAAATTTTGTTAAAAGTCTCATTGATTCTACCATATGTTTATGTAAACAGGGTTATATCTGTTCTGTATTCTTTAATGCCAATGTCTCCTGGTAATCTGAAAAAAAAAAAAAAAAAAAAAAAAAAGGAACAGTATAGATTATTAAGAATACTTAACATTTTTGAGATCGAACAGTCAAAGTTTCACAACTTCTTTGTAATAACATTTTCTTTATAATTTGTTGGCACCATATAACCTTATCTGAAGTTGACATGTTTATAAACTTGAGTTGCATCTTTATATTGTATAAAGGGTAAAAAACCCCTTCAGTTATGAAGGGCCATGGGATTGCACCTAAAAAGTTCCCCTCCAAGACACAAGTCTGGGCAAAGTTGTTTATGAAAGACCAGTAGTTGCCCATGCATACCAACCCCTCCTTGTTACTGATGTTATCCAAAGGAAAGGCAAAGGCCGATACAGCTTGACACCAGTGACATTGCAACTCATTTCTACAGCTGAGTGAACTGCAGCAATGTGAAATAAAGTGTCTTGCTCAAGAACACAACACACAACTTGGTCCAGGAATTGAACTCACTACCTCATGATTGTGGGCCTGATGCTCTAACCACTGAGCCATGCGCCTTCTCATATTGTGTAACTTTCTATATATTAATCCATTAGAATATAAACTGGCCATATCTGGCCTCTCACACCTACCCTACAGTCATTCTAAAAATAATCAGATCATTGAAATCTTGGCGCTATGAGACAATGCATAATTAATCTGAAACACTGAATAAACAAGCATTACATTTGATAAACTGAATTTTCTTTTTTTTTTTCTTCTTTTTTTTACTGGCACTCCAACACTTACGACAACGAAGTTCCAGTTGATCCGACCAACAGAACAGCCTACCCGTGAAATTAACATGCAGGTGGCTGAGTACACCACAGACACATGTACCCTTGAAGTAATTCTCAGGGAGATTTCAGCATGACAAGGGTGGCCCTTTAAATACAGGTACTACTCATTTTCGCCAGCTGAGTGGACTGGAGCAATGTGAAATAAAGTATCTTGCTCAAGGACACAACGTGTTGCTGGGAATTGAACTCATGACCTAACGATCTCGAGTCAATACCCTAACCAACAAGCCACGCGCCTTCATGATACTCTGAATACTGAAGGGTCAAACTTCTGTGTAGTTTAACATCCTTCTACCTCCAGAAACGTTGATCACTTTTGCTTGGTTGTTCAAAATTATGAAAACGAGGTAATGACAGAACTGCAATCGAAAATATCAGTTTCTCAAAAAAAAAAAAAAAATAAAATAAAAAATAAAAAAGGAGCAATATGTCCGTGGCTTTTGATTGGCTAGAATTGGCCAAAATTTGCAAAATTTAAAAGCCATTAAATATATTATTTATTAACTGACGGCAAAAATGAATTACATTTCCATAAATAGTATACAAAACTATATCAATAGCCCAAGTTTAAAATCAACTGAAACAAAATTGAAAGAATTGAAAAGTGTGAGCCAGAAAAGATACGATTTGCTAGCTATTTCTAGCACTCCTAAAGACCATATTTGTGTAGTACTCAATAAATTTTTAAGTGTATCAAAGTGAAAATATCTTTATATTGTCCAATGTCTTCCTTCATTTTATAAGACGTCAGGAGTGTGTTGTTTCTACCATCTCGAGACAACAAAATTTTGAAGAAAAAAAAACACTAAAAAATATAAAACCGGAGTGGGGTTAAGTAATATTTCGAAAAGATGGTGACGAGGGGCAGAAATCACAATCTCCGTTGCTGAAAACTTAAGACCTTAAATTTTTCAGCGGATAAAAAAAAAAAAAAAAAAATTAAATTCCACGTCCATTGAATTATTTATAAATATTTATTTTCAGGCCATTTTTTTAATAACCATAAATGAAAAGTGGAAGTCTTTCTTCGGCAATTTCCGTAAAATTTTTTAAATTCTTTTATTTTTTGAATCGCTTGTGTTTATGTACTTTTTATGTGTATATATAGTTGTGTACACAAATATACATACAGAACGGCGTTCCTTCGTTTTGATTCGACGAAACCAAAACAAAAAGTCGCTTGTTTCCGTGACAACTTGACAATTTACTTCGGATATCTTCGTGACAGCTGATAAAATGGGAGGAGGAGAAGAAAGCTAATGGGTTGTGTGTGTGCGTATTTTACATACACACACGAAGCAGGTAAGAACAAATATGCAAAGCTTTTTGCTGGCATAATTTCGTTATATCTATATTCCACAACACGTAAATACATAAAAACAGAACACACACAGATACATAGACAAGCACGCACGCACGCACAGAGACAAGAACAAACACGCATACAGAACTTACACAAATATACATAAACCTAAGCGATTCAGCTGCAAAAAAAAAAAAAAATTTTACGGAAATTGTCGAAGAAAGACTTTCACTTTTCATGTAGGGGAATCGAAAGATCATGACTGTATGTTGTGTTTTGCTCCCCAGTGAACATACTATTCCTTGTCGCTAAAATCCCCATAATTGGACACGAGTAGTAAGATATTCTGAACTCTAGTTTCGTTATTTTTCCTGCTCAACTTGGCTAGGTCCATCTCCTCTCATAGCTTGATCTAAACCACAACTTAAACGAAAGCCTATTTCATCCTGGTTTCTAGTTTGGCTTCATCTAACTGGTCTTAGTCATTTCTAAATACAAAGCCAACTCATTTCCCCAAGATACAATATCATAACCCTAAATCTTGCACTTCCTTGTTTCGCCACCAACCACAAAATCGCATTTACCTCGCCACTAAACAAACTTATTCCGCTAATGATTCTTATCTTCTCTAACCTCTTGTTATCCACCAGAATAGCTTATGGTGAAGATAAGTGAACAAAATAATGTGACATTTACCTTAGATAACGACATTCCACTTCTTGTTATGACAGGGCGGCCACGAACAAACGTTTCGTTTTGTGTTCTATGCGCTACTTCCGTTTCTATCAAGGAACGTCACTTCCTCTTTCAAATTCAGATTATCTGGAAGAATCGGTGGAATTCTTCTTTAGGCAACCCATATAACAAATTCTTCATAACTTTTTTATTTTTCGGAAATTACAAACATATTTGCGAATGTGTTTTCTGCACACGAGAATGTATACAATTATAAATTTAGGTTAATGTTTACAACTTGACTCGGAAACGAATAAAATCGACCTTTTTTTTTTTTTTAATTTTTTAGCTGGTTGCTATGTTTTCGATGACGGAGATTCTGAATATGTCAAAAACCATGTTTCAAAATTTTCAATTCTCCCTTTCCTCACTCCGAATTTTAACTTTTTTTCGAATTTTTTTTTTCAATCAACGTAGAAAAATATGGAGATTAAGAATATGGAAAAAAGAAAGTAATTAATTTCAAATTTCGGTAAGGAAACTCCAAAATTGATTCATACACCCCCTCGTCACCTCATCCCGCTATCTAAAAATGAAAATGAACGGCTTGCAAATATGAAAGGCTACTAAATGTGGGAGAGCTGTCCTAGTGTGAACATAAGTGAGGGTCCAACCATTCGTCTTGGCAGCCGTTAAGAATATGAAGACTGAAATCCCCTTGTCCTTCAGGAATTATTTCTAAAGTGCATAAAATGTGGCATATTAGGATACGGCTTAATTTTTGGGAATTTCGGAAAATTCACCGGAGTCCACTTCAATTCGTCTTAACTTTCAAGAAAATACATATATACACACATATATATATATTATATACATACATCTATATACATATATACACACACACACACATATATATGCAGGAGTGGCTGTGTGGTAAGTAGCTTGCTTACCAACCACATGGTTCTGGGTTCAGTCCCACTGAGTGGCGCCTTGGGCAAGTGTCTTCTACTATAGCCTCGGACCAACCAAAGCCTTGTGAGTGGATTTGGTAGACAGAAACTGAAAGAATTCCGTCGTATATATATATATATATATATTATTTTATTTAAAAGAGTTCCAACTCTGTCTTTTTTTTTATTTATATTCTTGTAAAATTTATGTGGAATATAGAATATGGAATATGTGTGTATATGTTTGTGTGTCTGTGTTTGTCCCCCCCAGCATCGCTTGACCACCGATGCTGGTGTGTTTACGTCCTCGTAACTTAGCAGTTCGGCAAAATTAACCGATAGAATAAGTACTAGGCTTGCAAAGAATAAGTCCTGGGGTCGATTTGCTCGACTATAAAGGCGGTGCTCCAGCATGGCTGCAGTCAAATGACTGAAACAAGTAAAAGAGTATATAAAAATTATGAGGGAAAAACTCGGATCTTGTGAATTTTCCGAAGTCTTCTCACCACCCCTTGGAAAAACTTTTACCCACAAATTTCTTTATAATCAAAATGTACGCCGTTTGAAAGGTATTTATATAAAATTTCATTGAAAAAAAAGCCCATTTTCCTAACAGTTATGAGGGAAAAACTCGGATCTTGTGAATTTTCCGAGGTTCTTTCCTCAACCTCCCGTTGCTTTGCGCGCATTTTTTTTTTTTCACTTCATATTCATTTCATATTCGTTTCCTACACATTTTTCTTTACACCCATTGCACTTTTTTTTTCTTCTGATTTTCGTTCCCGGGTCAAGTTGTAATAATTAACCAACAAATTATTTTTTTCATAATCGTATGAATTCTCACGCAAAAAAATTTTTTTTGAATATTCCTAGAAATGATAAAAATTATAAAGCGTCAGATGGGGTGCTTAAACTGGAATTCCACCGAAATATCGCTGTCAGATATTTTATAGCTCTTACGACGATATTACTGAATTGTTTATATTACGTTATGTCTGCTACCAAGACTGACTTTGTAATAATGCAAACTTCAATTATAGACAGTATTGAAAACAATAAAGGTTTAAGTGAGAGTTGTCTTCCCTCCTATAATAACATAATCAGTGTATTTTTTTATAAATGTCTTGATCTTAGCACGTTATGGCTCCTGTGTTGTATCTACCAGGGGTGTATATTCCGAAAATGGCAAATTTATTATAAATATTACCCTTGATCATTACTTTAATCACAAATCTTAAAGGATAACTTTTGTTGTACCTCAGATAGAAATTTGGTGGCACTGGGTGTGGCTGCACACAAAATACAACTACCACCATGCCACTGAATTTACCGCACACTTTTATAACAATATTCTTTGTAAAACCTTTCTCCGCTACCGCAAACAGTTATAGTATACTTTGGATTATCTTTCACAACTGTTGCACACACAGTTATGCTGTTGGCACTCCGTCGCTTACGACGTCGAGGGTTCCAGTCGATCCTATCAACGGAACAGCCTGCTCGTGAAATTAACGTGCAAGTGGCTGAGCACTCCACAGACACGTGTACCCTGAACGTAGTTCTCGGGGATAATCAGCGTGACACAGTGTGACAAGGCTGGCCCTTTGAAATACAGGTACAACAGAAACAGGAAGAAAGAGTGAGAAAAAGTTGTGAAAAAATACAGCAGGGTTCGTAACCATCCCTGCCAGAGCCTCGTGGAGATTTAGGTGTTTTCGCTCAATATACACTCACAACGAAACCGCAATCCTTAACCACTGGGCCATTGCGCTTCTACATGTGTGTGTGTGTGTATCTGTGTGTATCTAATCTGTGTGTGTGTGCGTGTTTGTACTCCACCAAAAGAGACCGATAGAATAAGTACTACGCTTACAAAGAATAAGTCCTGGGGTTGATTTGTTCGACTAAAGGCGGTGCTCCAGCATGGCCGCAGTCAAATTTCTACAACAAATAAAAGAATAAAAAGAATATCGTTAGAATCAGCGTGTTAATTTGCCTTTTTACTGTTTAAATCTATTCAATCACTGATTGTAGTCAATGTGAGAAAGAACTGGGTTAATACGCTTTTTACTCTAGGAACAAGGCCTGCAACTTTAGGGGAGAGGGCTAGTCGATTTCATTGACCCAAGTTCGTAACTGGTACTTACTTCATCGGCCCCAGTGCGTAACTGGTACTTATTTCATCGACTCCAAAAGAATGAAAGGCAAAGTCAGCTTCGGCGGAATTTGAACTCAAAACGTAAAGACAGACGAAATGTCGCTAAGCACTTCGCCCGGCGTGTAAACGATTCTGCCAACTCGCCGCCTTAGGTACGGGAATAATATCCTCTCTACTGTAGGCACAAGGGGTACTACTAAAGCAGCGCGGACGCGCGACTGCGCGTTCGATTTCATAAACCCCAGTGCATAACTGGTAATCGACCTCGAAAGGCAAAGTCGACCTCGGCGGAATTTGAATTCAGAACGTAAAAGCAGACGAAATACCGCTTAGCATTTTTCCGGGCGTGCTAACGATTCTGCGAGCTCACCGCCTTGAACTAGAGTAATATCAACGTCTGACTTGTAATATGAAAGTGTAATCTGTAATTCACTTTATGTCATACGTAAGTTTTCAAAATCATCAAATCAACATTTCAGTTGGGAAGTATTATCCTCTAGATCGGTGATTCTCATCCGGGGTCCATAAGTCCTCCAAGGAGCCACATAAGACTTTTGGGGTCTATATAGCAAAATAGTAAATTGGGAATCCACAATAGTATTTTAAGGGACCCTGAAAAAGTTTAGCTTTAGATGCATTGCAAGAAACGGTTAGGTTTTTTTTTCTCTCTAATATTTAACATAATTCAACTTTCACATGTTAATGTGTGAAAAACAAAATAGGAATTTTGAAAGAAGTTTCTATATAACAAGTTTTTAAACACAGAATGGCTATGGGGGGCGGTCTACCAGAATAAAATAGTAATCAACGGGGTTCATAAATAAAACATGGTTGAGAAACTCTGCTCCTGAATATCAGGACGAAGATATTAATTTTTTTCTATGCTTCTATGTGTTATTATTTCTGTATAGTTATTGTAACCTCGAATTTTCTACATAATTCGACTGTTTACAGTCAATATTACAGCCGTAAAAGTAAATACTTGTCAACTCACCGTTTTCAGATATAAACAATGAATCAATGCATTGTGGTGTTTCTAGAAATGATTGAGTTAGACAGCAATTCTTCCAGCTTCATTCCACATCTATATTTATATAACTTCTATTGATTTACATCTTATCAGTATGACGCGTTAAAGCTGGTTATGTTTTTAATCACCGATTAAGTTTGAAATAACTCCTGAATAATAGGGTATAACAATAACCCCATGTAAGTTATATGTGTATACACACACACATATACATATATATATATATATATATATATATATATATATATATATATATATATATATATATATAATGTGTGTGTGTGTGTGTAACACGTACAAAATTTAAAAAACAGCTACTAATAATTTCATACAGTAGAGATACAATAATTTGTCCATGTCATATTTTTATAACGTGTCAAGCAATTTTTTCAAGTTCACAGCATACCGTTAGACCTATTTGAAAATCAGAACGCTGGTTAATGAGAGGAAAAAAATAACAACAAAACGAGAAGTTAAACGCGAAGAATGTTGATGCAAAACATGGAATAATAAGAAAATAAAAGAATAAAACCAAGACCTTTATCCCCTTTGTGAGCAGAAATAATTAATTTACCTGGTGTAGAATAATATAATGAAAAGGCAGCCGAAGTTTGTTTGCTACTCAATCCAGAGAGGGTGGTGTCCTCCAGTTCGACAAAAGACATTTCTCTCTCTATACTCCTGCATTTGCTAAACTTTGCGGATCTGGAATTAAATAGTGTGGTGGAATTCTTAGATCTAAAAAGAATGTGAGATCATTCAGCTACACATAACTTGCATCTCTTTGATATATATATATATAGCGTAGATTTCTCTAGTCTCCATTTGATTGTATGTCATGTACAGTTGATTCTCAGAGGTCATACGTATGTATATATGTATTTGTGCATGCGTGTGCGTCTAATATAATTTTTAGAGATGCTTCTGGAACCAAGGAAGTTCAAACTGGGATGAATGAGAGACATTTTCATTAAAAAAGATATTTCTTCACTTTTTTTAATGCTTTCATTATTCTTATCAAGTTTTCTCAGCAAATCAAGTTAGAAAAAAATCGCAGACTTTTCAACTTCTCCATGTGAAATGAGGTTTTATATTTCTAATTTAATATCTACTGCATTGGTATTGTCCCTCTCCATTTCCGGAATAATTTTGCTGACAAAGAGCTGTCGATCTTTATATCAGAAATGTATTTCTTAAACATCTGTTGAGACTAAGGCGTTAGTGAGGGCTGCTGCCATCTCACCTGGAATAGTGTGCATATCTAAAGATTTCACCTGTACGTATTGACCAGGAATGTAGTATTGACTAATGTAAGTTATCATTTTAATGTCGTTTTAGTTAAAAGTATCTATGAAAATTGTCAGAGTTTCCCCCCGCCCTATCACCACTAGGTCTTTAGTAAGCTTATATGTAGCCATTATTGCAGTTTCATTCAAATTTATAGTTTCACATTTTATCTGTGTTAGATGAAACTTTTTCACTGTAGTATGATGAAAACAATTTGCGCTGTGTACAGTGAGATCTGAAAGTTAGCATAAATGCTCACAAATATTACTTCACACAAAGTTTTGAGACTAGCTTTGATAAAATTTTAGATGCGTTGGAACTTGAGTTGTGAGAATTTATATGAAAAAGTAACGGCAAAAGAAGTTCTTTCTGAGGCTTAAAAAAAATAACAAAGGATTATTTCTCCATATACTCTTTTCTACACAAGACCCGAAATCTTTGGGGAGGGGGCCAGTCGATTAGATCGAGCCAGTGCGCAACTGGTACGTAATTTATCGACCCCGAAAGGATGAACGGCAAAGTCGACCTCGGTAGAATTTGAACTGAGAACGTAAAGACAGACGAAATACCGTTAAGCATTTCGCAAATTTTTTTATTTCCCACAAGGGGACAACAAAGAGAGAACAGTACAATCTGATATGGGGTCAGATTTCACGTATGAGTTAACAAAAATATGAAATAAAAATTTTTACATAAATATGAATAGTTCGAATGATAACATATACAAGATAACAATGCAGAATGGAGTGGGGAGGCGGGGTATGCTCGGACCCCACGAGCCCCGCCTCATCACTGATGCTTTAGGTTCGTCCTGCGTTATATTCATGCGGTTATTGAACTGGAGTTGGTGCTTGAAATCTTCAGTAAGATCATTTCTGAACATATTTCACAGTTGAACAAGATTACTTACTTCACAATTTTTCAGAATAATAGCAAAAGACATCTTAAAGTCTTAGGTGTGTTTGATGTCGAAGCTTCTAATGTAGCTTCCCATTGCTGATCATTTGCATGCAAACCTAACTTGAAACACGCTTCTTGATAGTTTGATGTATGCGTGTGTTCTTTTATTGAGGGAAAGAGAGAGAGAGAGAAGGAGGACAGAAGGAAAGAGCGAAAATAGACATTGAGAAGAAAGAAAATCATAGAGAGATGATTGATGTCTGGTTTTCA
Source organism: Octopus bimaculoides (assembly GCF_001194135.2). Taxonomy (NCBI): domain Eukaryota; kingdom Metazoa; phylum Mollusca; class Cephalopoda; order Octopoda; family Octopodidae; genus Octopus; species Octopus bimaculoides. Next base: position 11,727,944 of record NC_069008.1, on the reverse strand, counting down.
TTTCACTTTGCGAGACAAACAAAGAGACAGAATCTCTTTGAAGTCGTATGGCAGAGAGACAGACAGACAGAGATTATAGAAGGGAAAGAGAATAGAGAAGACAGAAAGAAAATCAGAGAGAAATAGTGTTTGGTTTTAGTTTCACTTTGTGGGACAAACAGACAAACGCACAGAACCTGTCTTTCATATATATATATATATATATATACGCATACATATATGGGTACAGGACGTCATCAACGATGCAAATAACATTCACACGAGAGATAGGTACAAGACGCGGACAGCAATTACAGAAAAAAACGAATGAGGTACGTAAACAACGAGAAAAAATGGAAAACAGGACAAGTTAACACTGAAAAAGGACACTTCATCAGTTGTCGGCTGTCTATCTGCTCCACATTTCGAGAATTCAAACGACAATATGAGTCTTCAAAGACAGTAGCTCCCATAAATTCTAAAATGAAATTTAGGATTTATGGAGGGTCAAAGTTAGGAACAAAAGTGGGGCATACAAAGAAATCGAACAAAAACAGACATTGAGGGTCACTAGACCGGAATGAAAGGTGAATAGTGAACGCTGGGAGAGACATTTTTTGAAAAGAGAAAAGATAGAAGAGAGAGAGAGACATCCGAGCAGGAAAAGAAAGATGGTCACGTGAGGAAAAGGATGGATGATGATCATGTGTGAGCAACGGGAGAGCGAGAGAAAGAGGGAGAGAGAGTGAAAGAGAGAGATAGAGATAGAAAACGGTGAAAGAAGGGGGGGGGGAGAAAAAAGGGGATTAGCGAAGGATGGAGGAAGAGGGAAGCAAAGACGAGAAGAAGAAAACGAGTAGAGAATCGCATAAAAAATTTACTTTGGAATGGATGCGTCGCATTCAATTAAATAAATAAATAAATACTATAATGTATATACAGGTGTTGGACAAAATAATGGAAACACCTAGCATCATAATTTTGAAATATCTATAAAACCGCCAAAAGTTTGTTTATTTTTGTTTTTTGATTTATCATTAATGT
>NC_069008.1:11720220-11726750 GCF_001194135.2 Octopus bimaculoides | reverse complement strand
CAAAACTCCAGAAGAAAGCCCAAACTTTCAGATAGGGATCGTCGGACTCTTACGCGAATTGTTTGAAAGTATCTCAAAAGTACCGCTCCCAAAATTACTGCAGAGCTTAAGGACCACGTCGAGAACCCAGTTTCCACAAAAACTCTTCGCCAGGCGCTGCACAAAGCCGGATTTCACGGGAGGGCTGCAATCAGAAAACCACTACTTTCAAAAGCAAACGTTGCAAAGCGTTTAGAAACTGGAAGGAAGAATATATATATATATATATATATATATATTTATTTATTTATTTATATACACGGTGGGCTTCTTTCGGTTTCTATGTAACAAATCCTCTCACAAGGCTTTGGTCTGTCCGAGACACTTGCTTAAGATACCACGCAGTGGAGCTTAAATCGGAACTACCTGATTAAGAAGCAAGCTTCCTACTACACAGCCATGCCTGCGACTACTATACGCGCGTGTGTGTGTGTGTGTGTGTGTGTGTGTGTGTGTGCGTGTGCGTGCGCGCGCGTGCATGTGTATGTAAGAAAAACATATTTACAATGCGAGAGGAGTGGAGTTGTATTTCACACCGTTACCGAATTACTAAGTGCTGGATTACGAACAAAACAAAACTGGAGTAAGTTGAAACGTTTTAAATTTAGTTCTAAACAATTTACTATCGAACTAACACTTTATGTGTGTGTTTATAAGTTATAAGAAGGGTTACGAAGTTGTCGATCCTTTTGTAAACACTGCTTTAGTAAACATCTATCGATGAAAAAAAAAATGGACAGTAAGAAATGTTTAGGTTTCACTATGAATGTCACTAGGGTGTGGCCGTTAGTTCTGGTGTGTAGGCATGGAAGAGGTGCCACAGGACAGTACCTCTGTTATTCATCAAGAAATAGTACGGTTTAGGAAATAGGGGTGGAGTCAGAAACAAGACGTCAGATGTTTACCGAAGGTTATCTCTTCAATTAGAAACATGGTGAATAAATCCGGTTTTGAGAAACAACACTTGTTGCTGACATATTTTCAAGCAAAGGAGTGTCTGGATTTGACGTCAACTTCTTTTCAGGGAGGACCCGATCCTCCGATTTTACAACTTTTCTTTATGTATGTTGCTTCTCAACCAGGGTCCACATAGCCCTTGGTGATCCATATAAGATTTTGTTGTAAAACATTATATGCCAAAAAATGCCTATACTTCCACAATACTCAAAATATTTTAACAATTCTTTTAAATACAATTCCGAATAATATTTAGTTACATAAGTATAATATGATTTTTAATCATCAAATGGCCATCGCGTTCCACCTGAGTAAAATTGGAATCTCGGACAGAAGTCACTTAACTACGTGTAAATGCATTCATACATGTGAGAGCGAAATTGTGGTTTAAGCACCCCATATAACCCCTCATAACTTTTTAAAAAAATTTTGTGGAATTTTCTGAAAATGTTTGCACACGAGAATTCATATTCAGATTATGCGCAAACAAAAAGCAATGTTTTGCGTATGATTTAAGGGCGATTTTGGCTGTTGTTTCTAGCACATCCAACGACGACCTGTCTCGTTTCTTTGTCACTTTGAATGTATTAATGTCTTTTGTGACTATATGCAGTGTATCAATGGAGTCTTAAATAGGCCACCAACTGCCAACCGATTACTTCCATATATAATTTAAGTATAATGGTTTACTTGTTGCATGAATAATCATAAAAAGAAGGGGAGGTAAGTATACGCAGCCTGTGCAGAAGCCTATTGTGACCAACCAGATTTACCTGTCCATAAGTACACATATGTGCCCTATTCTCATAACTTCCAGAAAAATAAATATTTTTGAATAAAATTTTCTACAAATATGATATTAAAATAAAATTCTTTTGATTTAATTTAATTCTAAATTTTATTTTGCCTTCAATTCTGTTTGTTTTTTAAATAACTCAATTTGAGGCGGAGGTAAAGAGCAAGGACTGCATCTCCTTTGGGTTTTTAAATTTTTTTTTACAAAAACACACTATATCAAGGGCAGAGATTCTGTATCTGCAAAAAACCTGCATTTCAAAATTCATAGTGTGTTCCTGTAAAAAAAAAAAATCCCAAAGGGTGTGTGGTCCATGATCTTTACCTCGGCCTAATTCGATTTAACTTAACCTCTGTCTCTATTTAATGTCCAAGTTCAGCAAAGCTTTCTCAACATTCCCGTCATAATATAGTTACTGCTGATTTTTCATTCATTTTCTCACTATGCAGGACAGCACAAAACACTAAATATTAAACATTCAAGTTGACTATGAAAGTAAGTGGCCTGTATCAAATTTCAACAAATATCCGGATAGCATTTGACCTGAAAACAACGCAAATGTTTTCGTGTGTAATGACCAAATTACAAACACTAATGTTTTTATGACTGTCCTTTCTTTAGTTTCGAGCCATTCTCTGTACCTTTCTCTATCGAATACCTCCCCTCCTCTATTCTTTCTATTCCTTCCCCTCTTCCTTTTTTCCCTTCTCTTCCCTTTAGTCCTTTTCCAACTCATCACTTCTCTTCATCTTTCTCTGTATCTCTCCTTCACTCGTCTATTTCTTATTGCCCCTCATCGCTCCCCTCCCCATACCTGTACCTTTCCTTCAGTGTTCTGTTTTGTTATAACCAGAAATGACACTGACGAAAATAGCATTGATTTTCTAGGTCGTTCAACGTTTCTCAACCGACTGAATAAACCTATCAACAATGAACCTACAATGACTACAGGAAACAGCTGTAAGTCAAATTTACTACAACAAAGAAAAATATGTAATGACCATTACTTATATCTTATGTGTGTGTGTTTGTGTGTGTGTGGTAAGAAGCATGTTTCCCAGCAAGTGACCAAGTTGGTCTATTTAATTATTTACACAGGAAGACACGAGACGAAGCATTGAAGGCCAATCTCAAGCCTTAAAAAGGAGATGGCAAAGGACAGAGATATGTGGTGCGTTGCTGAACTCAAGAAGACCCGTCTGGTGATGGTGTCACATAAAAACCGCTAGTGATGATGCCACATAAAAAGCACTAGTGCTGGTACTACATAATAACCACTGGTGCTGGTGCCACATGAAAAAGCACTAGTGCTGGTACTACATTAAAAGAACCAATGCTGGTGCCACATAAAATGCACTGGGTCTGGTGTCACATTAAAAGCACTAGTGCTGGTTCCACATAAAATGCATTGCTGCTGGTTTCGCGTTAAAAGCCCTTAAATTAAGTGTAAGGTTGTGCATACATGGTTCAAATTTTGACTCATCTTGTCTGTAGATTGTGTTCTCTCTACATTTTCAGTTGCTTCTAGGGTACAACAATTTAATTCAATATAATCCATTTGTTTGTGCGAGTTTGTAAACGAATCAGTATGTAGAAAAATCTATAATACGTTTGACATCTCGGCACTGTCATATGGCTCAGCCCACGTGGCATAACGAACTAAAAATTGAAAGAGAGAAGAAACGAGAAAAGGCGAGAAGGAAGTATATAGAAATGTGGAAAGTTAAAAAAAAAAAAAAAGAAGGTAAGGCAATCAGAAAAAAATCAAAAGGGGGAATAGATTTATCTCCCTTAGACCATAAATTCCAAGGCTGAAAACTTTATTGTACAGTTATGAGATGGAAGAGGAACTTCCCAATTCTTCAACTGGAACTGAGGCATATGCTAACAACTGCTGAAAATTTCAGATCTACAATTCAGCAGTGAGTTAGAGATCTTAGATCTGAAAAGGATCTGAGCTTCTTCACCTAAGCATAGCTTATATTTTTTTTTATTCGTTAACATAAGGTGTAGATTTTTCGATTATTTTCTACTCTGTTATATGTGGTTTTGAATTAGATTTCAAACTCCATACGTGACTACTCAACTTAGTAGCTTCATTTTTGTCCTTATGTCGGCAGGAAGCTATATGATTAGCATAGCAATTCTTAAATTCTCTTTCACATAGTCCGATATAGCTCTTCTTGCCAGTTGTCTTATCATCTAGCGTAGCAGTAACTTCTGACAGATTTAATGATACATCGCTGGTCAAATTCAAAGGTTTCTGGGTCTCAGCAGTTACAACTAGATTTAGGCTCTTGGTGTTGACCTCGTGTAATGATACTCTTCATATTGAGGCAGCAGTTATATGATAATTTCATAAAACACCTTTTAACTATTATCCTGTACCTGTGATTTTCTGGAAAATGTTTGTTTAAGAGAGACAGGAATCTTTTGCTTTTGTTAGTTTTTACATTAAGGGGAAAAGGGAGGGGCGAATCAAATAATTTTCCTTGGTCTATTTTTAGGTCTATTACTATTATTCTGATTAATACTAGAAGGGTTATATATTAATTCATCTTTAAAGCCACCGGATTTATTATTATTATTTTATTAATATTAGAGGGATTATATATCAACTTATCTTTAAATCCACTATTGGCTATTGTTATAGTAGTGGCCTGCCTTCTTGAAAATTTCTGAAGAAGAGTGGTTAGATACTCTATTACTGATATTAACTATCGAGTTTTTAGATATATTACAGGAGAGTGACAAGACTGTTTATGTTTATATGCGAGTTTCTCGTTCAGCTTATGGAAAGGTTTATACGAGGAGGAGTTCAGGTCTTTTACAGCCATGTTTGTTGTTGAGTGCTGATACTTCCAAGTGCACAAATTACTATTAGTATCACGTCTACTCTCTTCATTTACCACAACCTTCGTATTTCTCATTTTAAATCGTCATAGTTGTTTATTTTTTCTTCTTCTTTCACATTGATCCTGTTGTCACCTGGGCATGTACTGTTGATTATCATACATCTTCTTCCTTTGTTTATTCACCACAACTATGTCCGGTTTCTGATGTCTGGTCGGGTGATCACAGGATTTTGTAATTCTTGTTTTTGGTGAATCCTTCTGGAGTTTTCTCATACCACGTCTTTGTTCTTTGTAGCCAGTTATTTCCACAGAGCTCCCATTAGATCATTCTTGCCACATTTTCATGGCGTTTTTTGCATTCGCGTTGTGCCTTTCATCAGGCAGTCACTAACGATGTGCCATACCGTTTCACCCCCCTCACTACACATTCTGCGTTTGTCACTATCGGTAGTGTTTTCTATTCTGCACTTCATATAGTTGGTCCTTAACGCTTGTTTCTGAGCTGCGCATATGAGCGCTTCTGTCTCTATCTTCAGGTCACTTCTCCTCATTCATAGCCACCAGTCCTCTGTATCTGTCTTCGCGTTCACCTCTCTTGCAAACTGACCGTACATTTTCTTTTCTTTCCATGTTTTTTCTTTTTCTTTTGTTCGTTTCTTGTTTAAATTTTTCTTTAGTTACATAATTTTCAGTGTTGATGACACCGTCCTCCTTCGTATGTTTCAACAATGGCTGCATGGCATTTTTTATATACCACCCAAGGCTGTTTTCCTCTGCTTTGATACAGTCCTGGTAACTGATTAAACCTCTCCCACCCTTTTTTCTGGACAAGTACAGCCTGTCGGTATCACTCCCAGGGTGGAAGGCTCTGTGTACTGTCACCATTTTTCTAGTCTTGGTATCCATTTTCTTCAGAAATATTCCATCCTCAGTTGCTCTTTCATTTTCTTTTTCATTATCTCGTTGAACTCTAGTACACCAAGGTAAGGTATTTGTATCCTCCCATTTCAATTTGTTCAATCAAGTCTCTGTTCAGTAATTCTATCTCTGCTTGGGACTGTACATTGCCTCTTTTTAGGTAGATTATTCCGCACTTCTTCAGTCTAAATTCCATTCTAATATCAGTACTAAAACAGCGAACTGTGTTCACCAAGGAACTCACTTGTGTCTCATCTTTGCCATACAGTTTCAAATCATCCACGAAGAGGAAGTGGATGGTTGTTTGGGATTTTCCTTTAGTTGGTACCCCAGGTTAATTTTCTTAAGTACCAAGGTCAGGGGTATCATGCATAGGACAAAAAGCCACGGAGATAGGCTATCACCCTGGGAAATCCTTTTCTGATACCCAGGGTGCCCATACTTTTTCCGTAAGATGTCAGTTCAGTTTTCAATTCTACCATACTTCCCTTCAGGAAACACGTTACATTCCTCGCAATTCTGAACAAATCTAAGCACTCGATGATCCACGAATGTGGAATCATATCATAAGCTTTGCAATAGTCAATCCAGACCATTCCCAGAGTTGTTCTCCATTCAGCTGTAGTATTATGTTGTTCTTGCTTACTCCATATCTTACCCCAGAAAAGTCGACTTTCATCAGCATCAGGGACTAATCTTTCACGCTTTTTATCATCACTATTCTCTTGGTAAAATCTTTTTTATATTTTATTTTATAATAATAATAATAATAATAATAATAATAATAATAATAATAATAATAATAACATGTTCAAAAATAACCCCAAAATAACCCCAAAAATTTCTACAGGAAGATAGGGAAAACACCAGTAACAATAAAGTCTGTCCCATCAAAAGAAGAAGTGCAAGAATTTTGGAATAAAATCTGGGCAGAAGATAAAACACACAATGAAAAGGCCCCTTGG
>NC_069008.1:11708742-11716265 GCF_001194135.2 Octopus bimaculoides | reverse complement strand
TTAAATACGCTTTACATCGCTTAATCAGCCAAAGGAGTAAATATAAACAACTGAATACTTGTCAGTGATTGGTTGAAATTATCGAAATAAGACAATTTTTTACATGAAATAAATTCGAATACAAAAATATTTTTCTGTTCTATAACACAAAATAGATAAGTATACGAAGTTTGAAAGTCTTTCCGTACCAAAAACACTACGTAAAACATTAATGAAAAATGTGACCCTCGTTTTAAAATAGATCCACTAATAATAATAATAATAATAATAATAATAATAATAATAATTAATAATAATCTTTTCTACTATAGGCACAAGACCTGGAGTTTTAGGGCAGGGAAATAGTCGATCACATCGACCCCTGTGCTTGATTGGTACTTGTGCCAAAATTTGAAACCAATAAAATAAAATATTTTGATTTTTGAGCATTTTTTCTTTCAGATCATGCAAACGCTAACAATGAGTCTATTTCTTGTTTTATTCTTCTGTAAGTATTATTTTGGTAATATCTTTAATCTTAAAAATTGCTCAATTTTAACCTATTTTCATACTTTTCAAACTTTATTTTCATACTTTTTTAACCTTATTTTTTACTTTTATTGACAAATTTTAACCTCATTTTAACCTTATTATTATTAATAAATCTATAAACAGTAGAGAGTTCACTCTAGTTCTGATTACTTTATGATATACGTGTATTATCAAAATAATTTTTAAAAATTACTTTTGTGGAAATTTATTATAGCACAATACGGTATAATGCTTTATATTTGTAGACAAAAACTTCCAGTCAAGGATTTTTTTTCAGCATAAAAAAACTGCGTTCTGCAGCAGCTGATGTCGCTTGACATTGTCTCAGACCTCCATACTCCAAGGGTGAAACGTTGGGGTCCATTAGTTAAATTGAGATAGTTTTTTATTGAATCTAAAATCAATGTAATTTATAATGCAACGTGGGTCTTTGTTGACTTTCAATTCTTTGGGGCTTTTGTAAGCATCATAGATAGTGAAGGCCGTTCAAAATCAACTTTTTCAACTACAGATAGTTTAAACTGATTTTGATGAAGTTAGTTCTGATCTCAGGATTTCGCACAACTTCTTTCGCTCTCTGTACCAAAATGCCTTTGTCCTCAAAACTCTCTACAATTTTTGTAACTTCTGTAAAGTTCTTGGCATAGAAATTGCAGGCACCGAACATGCTAGCAACTGCATCTAGTTACAAGTAGCTGAGTGGTGTATCCAATTGTTTTGAATTGCTCTCAACGGTGTTTGATTTTTTACAGTAGGAGCCTTGACGGTGACAATCAGGCAACCGACTGCAGGATAGAAAGCCAGCGGCGAGCTGGCAGAAACATTAGCACACCAGGCGATAATGGTTAGCGCTATTTCGTCTACCATTACGTTCTGAGTTCAAATTCCGCCGAGGTCGACTTTGCCTTTCATCCTTTCGGGGTCGATAAATTAAGTACCAGTTACGCACTGGGGTCGATGTAATCGGCTTAACCCGTTTGTTTGTCCTTGTTTGTCCCCTCTATGTTTAGCCCCTTGTGGGCAGTAAAGAAATAAGAAAGCCTTTACTTTTAGAGCACAACTGTATAGCAGGTTACGTGGAAGAGCTTAGGGTACATAACATGCACTGTTTCTCCAGCAGTTACCATAACATGCACCTTTAATGTTTTTGCCCGCACACATTGTTTCAGGGTTTCGATAGCAGTTTAGAACCCTTTCTTTTCTGTTCGGCATTTTGCATCAAGATATGCCCTTGTACCTTTTTTTAGCATTTTCCACTGCCTTTTGGATGATTCTTCTATCCGACTCAGATCTTTACGTAAAGTTTTAATGTCGCCTTCAGTTCTCCGCTTCTACCATGGCTCCTTCCGTCCATCTGCTTTTCTCTTTTTCTTTCCAACCAGTTCACCTATCAAAATTGAAATGGATCTGATCAAGTCCCTTGTTCCCGTTAGATCTTTTACTAGAATGTAGTTCAGGATTTCATCAACGTTTTGGGTCGCACGTTTCACTTTCTTCTGGTCAAAACTTCTCAAATTCACCGGCTTGGTCTCTGTTATATCCTCGTGTCTTATCCTGAGGTTTCTCAGTTATATCCTCTCGTTATACAGGGTTCTGCACATTATATTGATTAGACGGCCTCTCCTCTACTACAACTTCACCTTGCCTACGCATTCGCCGATATTCACCTACGTTTTTCTCCTCGAGGTTATCAGCACTACAGATGTGTTTCTGACTGTCTGAATCTAGGCCTCATTAGGAAAGCCAATATTTCAAATTATTCTTATTTGATTCATTAGCCCATTTTCAATAATCTGGAATATGCCCAGCTGGTTCCAAAGTTCTAATGATCTTTTCCCGACAGTTTTACATTTACCGTTATTCTTGTCTAGCAAGACTTGTTCATGGCATTAATTGCCTTTTTGTTCATATCGACAGACCACTTGCGTTTTCGAGCGCGTTGCATATTTTGACCAGGAAAAGGACTACAGCCGTTTGAAGCAAAATGTTCGGCAAGTTCTGTCAAACTACTGTTATTGTGCCTGACGTTGAATAATAATAATAATAATAATAATAATAATAATAATAATAATAATAATAATAATAATAATAATAATTGTCGGAGTCTTGGAAACAGTGAGTAAAAATCTTCAGAAGTACATGGAACAAATTGGGGCTGCAGTAAGGGTGTTACCTTAGTTCAATGGTAATAAACAGCTGGTACCGTAGTACATCTCCAGTGTTAGAAGCTGTGCAAAGACAATAAATAATAATAATAATAATAATAATTACAGGCTGATATCTTGCTTGCCACTTTTCCAGATGTACGGACATCTGGAAAAAAATGGAGTCGTGCCACATGAGCAGAAAGGTTGCAAGCGTAAGTGCAGAGGTACCAAGGATCAACTCCGGAAAACTAACTTAGCCATATCATGGATCTATTATCAAAAGGCGTACGATATGATCCCACATTCTTGGATTATGGAATTTATGAACGTATTTGGTATTGCATTGAATGTTGAGCGATTAGTTGGAAAATGTATGGCAAAGTGGAGGACGAAACTGACAGTATATGCAAGAAGTTTAGGGACCGTAGAAATCAGGAGAGGCATCTTCCAAAGGGACTGCCTGTCCCCACTGATACTTGTACTGTGCATGATACCACTAACACTGATTTTGGGAAAAGCAAAGGCTGGGTATGTATTCAAGAGCTGCAAACAAAAAGTCAATCATTTGTTATTCATAGATGACCTCAGACTTTATGGTAAAGATGAATCCCAAGTCAGTTTCCTCGTTGATGCAGTGAATACTTTCAATGCTGATATCAGAATGTAGTGTGGACTGAAAAATGTGTGGTGTGTTAGTCTTGAAGAGATGCAAAATCAAATGTATGGACGGGCTAGCGATACCATCGGGGGAGGTTATGAAGCAGATAGAAGAGACAGGCTATAAGTACTTGGGGATATTGGAAATGAATAAATTGATGGAGAAAGAAATGACAGAAAAATTTAAGGTGGAGTACTTGTGTAGTCTGAGACTGATCCTTAAGTCGAAATTAAAGGGACGGAATAAGATTGAAGCTATAAACACCTGAGAAGTTTTATTACTTAGATATGGAGCAGGGTTAATCGCATGGACAGCAGACGAACTAAACAGCTTAGACAGAAAAACAAGAAAGTTGCTGACTAGATGTGGGATATTCCACCCAAAAAGTGACAAAGACAGGCTACGTACCAAGAAAAAGAAGAGGAAAAGGACTGATTGTATGCGAACACAGCATTAGATCAGAAGATAAAGCTCTGTATAAGGACTTGAGAATGAATGAAGCTGAAAATAGGTGGATAAAGAAAAGAATACCTGGACAATTTCATAGGAATGTTGAAGATAAGATAAACAGCGAAAAAAGATGGCTGTGGATGACTAAAAGTGATTTAAAACCAGAAACGGAGGCTCTAATCTGTGCTGCCCAAGAGCAAGCGTTGAGAACCAGTTACATCAAATACAGAATGGACAACACATCAGAAAGTGATAAGTGCAGGATTTGTGGACAAAATGGCCACTAGCCCAGAAAGAATATAAGAGAGGTCATGACAATATAGCAAAGATTGTCCATTGGACACTGCAACAAGTATGGACTTGATAGAGCAAAAAAGTGAAACGAACATAAACCCGAAGGCATCATTGAAAATGATAATGTAAAGATCCTATGGGATTTTATGATTCAGTGCGACCATGAGATATAGAATAGGAAACCAGACATAGTGTCAATTGAGAAAGAAAGTAAACAATGCTGGATCATAGATATAGCACGCCCAGCTGACAACAAGGTATGCGATAAAGAAGAAAGAAAAGTCGATAGATATGACAGGTTAGCTTGGGAGGTTAAACAGTTGCGGTCGATGAAAAGGGTAGTAGTAGTACCAATAATTGTCAGAGCCCTGGAAACAGTGAGTGAAACTCTCGAGAAGTACATGGAACAAATGGGAGCTGCAATAAGGGTGGGGCACTTGCAGCAAACAGCACTGGTTGGAACCGCTCGAATACTCCGGATGGTGCTCAAAAAATAAGGGGTATTACCTTAGGTCACTGGTAGTGACCAGCTGACACTGTAGTCTGTCTCCAGCGTTAGAAGCTGTGCAAGGACAATAAATAATAACATTAAATGGTATGAGCATGTGTCTAGTAATGTGCTAGAAAGTAAGAAATATAAGATGTTGTGCGACATTGTAATAGAAGCCAGAAGGCCTGGTTTAGCAGCAGCAGCAGCAGTAGCAGCAGTAGACAAAGAAAACAGAAAGTTCCAGGTAATTGACTTTACAGTTCCAAATGTTTGAAAATGTCAATATGAGAGGTAAAGGGAAAATAAGAAAGTATCAGGAACTAGACATTGAGTTACAGAGACTATGGAAAGTGCGGGTAAAATGTATCCTTGTAGTTATAGGTGCATTAGGAACTATCCCTAAAGATCTGAACAGATGGATAGAGAAAATAAGCATGAAAGTTAATTTTGTGCAGCCCCAGTAAAGTGTTATTAAGGACAGCTGGGATACTTCGCTCTTGGCATCTAAGGTTACTTGTTGTAGCCCGATGTTAGGGATTCTTCCTTTTCAACAGTTTAATCTGTATGAAATAATAATGATAATAATAATAGCATCAAGAGGGATGTGAAGGATATCGGAATAGAGTACCCAAGTAGAGCTGTTGCCAAAGGTTTGCCTTCTTGGCATGGCCAGAATCATCAGAAAAGTACTAGATAGTTGAAAAAAAAATAACAGGTAGCATGGTACTGTAGGTTGCAGTCAAACCTTTTGTAACAACTCTGCTAGCTATACTATCTCTCTATATAATGTTTCATTGTATCTATTGTGACATGTTGGATTGTTGTGACAAAAAACAGAACAACTCTCCAATTTATTAAATATAAAAACTGAAATCAAAATTATCTTTTACAGGTGCAATGTGTGAAAGTATAGGACATGACATTGTTCCAAATGGTAATTATATTTTCCAAACATTTACTGATTTTAAACTATGTGTTATCTTTTCAAACATGTGAGGTAGTATTTATACCCAATTAAATGTAGATGTTTTGTTAGATCAAACTATACTGCCGTAGATACCATGACAGAAACTCTCATATTAGCTGTTATGTATCACCAGTAATCCCTGGTTCAAAGAAACTAATTTCCAGTCATAGTCCACAACAGTTGAGTGTCTTATAGTGTTATCCACAATATTCTCGATTCAATGTATGTTATTCAAAATGGCCACTCTCTCTCTCTCCCTGAACATCAAATGCGCATGCCCTTTATATCAAGGGAGGTCACTCAAATCATAGCGCAATTTGCATAACATTCACTTCCTCCTAAAAAAAAATATAGGTCAAGCCTTTCCGGGGCTTTCCGAATTCTTTGAGGGGATTCTTCTTTTTGTTTTAGAGGGTTATCTCTAGGAGGCGAAGATATTTCAGTTAGAACTCTGTCTGGCTCTTGAGGGACCACAAATGCCTGGGTTAAGTCATCAGTTGGGTTCAATTTTTCCTGATAATGCTAATTGTTTTGTAGATACTGTGGTTTTGTGACCATCTGGCTAACGAATGTGAGCGCATTGGGGATTGGCTTCGATCAAATCAACTTGGTCAACGATAGAGTCATACTTGCTAATGCGATTGTTTCTTTGCACAAGTACAGGTCCTGGGTTGAGAAGTCATGATGACATAGATGTTCCTGCAGCTGAACGTCTTTGATAGTTAAAGAGACGTTCATGAGGAGTGGCATTGATGGACGTACAAAGTAGAGATCTGATTGAATGCAACACATCTGGAAGACCTGTTTCCCATGAAGATACTGGAAGGGCTCGGGTTTTCAAAGAGAGTAATACTGACTTCCAAATAATACCATTCATTATATCTTCCTACTTGACTGTTCCCGGTGGGATTGTACGGTGTTGTCCTACTTGTTGCAATGCCCTTACTAAGGAGCCATTCTCTCAATTTTGTAGACACGAAGGCAGTTCCACAGTTGGAATGTACATAAGGCGCAGGAGTGGCTGTGTGGTAAGTAGCTTGCTTACCAACCACATGGTTCCGGGTTCAGTCCCACTGCGTGGCACCTTGGGCAAGTGTCTTCTACTATAGCCTCAGGCCGACCAAAGCCTTGTGAGTGGATTTGGTAGACGGAAACTGAAAGAAGCCCGTCGTATATATGTATATATATATGTATGTGTGTATATGTTGTGTATCTGTGTTTCTCCCCCCCAACATCACTTGACAACCGATGCTGGTGTGTTTAGGTCCCCGTCACTTAGTGGTTTGGCAAAAAGAGACCGATAGAATAAGTACTAGGCTTACAAAGAATAAGTCCTGGGGTCGATTTGATTCGACTAAAGGTGGTGCTCCAGCATGGCCGCAGTCAAATGACTGAAACAAGTAAAAGAATAAAAGAATAAAAGAACTGGGCATACCGAAAACTGAAAACAAGTCTGTAAAACATTTTATCACAGTCTGAGCTGATGTGTCAGATAATCAAACGGAAACTGAGAATATTCGTCAACAATTGTTAGAAGATAAGGATGCTTCGTGGAAGGAATCGGGCCACTTATGGCTGGCAGGCATCATCAGCGATACTTTGCATTCCTTGTTGCATCAATGTCCAAGAATTCCAGGGTGCACGTTGGGTATATATTAAAGATTAATAGAGAAGACGGTGTGTACCAAAAAGCAATTTATTATTACAGTTGTTCCGTTTTCATGATGCACTGCTCCCTAGTGAGTGTGGAACGGTGCAATAACATCAGATGCAACATACAGTGTAAAGAAGACTCCTCATGTGGCATAATATGCTTTTGAGTGCGGGGATTTACATCTCTTGCGGATTTTTCCAGCAGCGGTAATCACACGTGCGAAGGGCTGGCCGCCATATATTTATATAAATATATATAATATATATTTGATACATAAATATTGTGTGGTAAGTAGCTTGCTTACCAACCACATGGTTCCGGGTTCAGTCTCA
>NC_069008.1:11705829-11706678 GCF_001194135.2 Octopus bimaculoides | reverse complement strand
CCTTCCTACTTATTAGGATTTTGGTTTTAGCTCGGTTGACTCTAAGGCCCTTCAATTCTAGACCTTGCTTCCACACCTGAAACTTCTCCTCTAGTTCTGATAGTGACTCCGCAATTAGGGCAAGGTCATCAGCATAGAGGAGCTCCCAGGGGCAACCTGTCTTGAAGAACTCCTCTGTGATTGCCTGGAGGACTATGATAAATAAGAGGGGGCTGAGGACGGAACCTTGGTGGACCCCTACCTCTACCCGGAATTCATTGCTGTACTCATTTCCAATCCTCACCTTACTGGCAGCATCTCTGTACATGGCTCGCACAGCTCTCACTAACCATTCTTCCATCCCAAGTTTCCTCAAATAAATATATTATATATAAAAACGACGTATAATATATAATATATAAATATATACAATATATATATGTGTGTGTAATATATTTTCACACACACACACACACATATATATATATATATATATACATACATACATACATACATACATACATACATACCACGCCAGCTTAATTTAATTAGTCCTTAGGCGAAAGACACTTGTTGTTATGTCCTGTTATCATTTTTATTGTATTTGTGTAACATTGTTCGTTTTTTCCGTCCTTGTTTCCGTACACATTCGCTGCTTTCTTACAAGGAATCTAATGCTCTTAGCTTAGTTTTTCCTTGGAGCAGGCCAGATTGGAGCAATCTCGAGTATAACCAGCCGAAATTGCAGAGATAATCTGGAACTCGACTGAGGAAAGAAATCTCCAAATGACCCATCCTTGTTTTCTTTGTATCATCTGTCTGGATGGTTTGTTGTCCCTTTTTTGTATCACTTAACTGTCTGGATGTTTT
>NC_069008.1:11698385-11705563 GCF_001194135.2 Octopus bimaculoides | reverse complement strand
ACTAACCACATGGTCCCGGGTTCAGTCCCACTGCGTGGCATCTTGGGCAAGTGTCTTCTACTATAGCCTCGGGCTGACCAAAGCCTTGTGAGGGGATTTGGTAGACGGAAACTGAAAGAAGCCCGTCGTATATATGTATATATATGTGTGTGTGTGTGTATGTTTGTGTGTCTGTGTTTGTCCCCCTAGCATAGCTTGACAACCGATGCTGGTGTGTTTAGGTCCCCGTCACTTAGCGGTTCGGCAAAAGAGACCGATAGAATAAGTATTAGGCTTACAAAGAGTAAGTCCTGGGGTCTATTTGCTCGAATAAAGGCAGTGCTCCAGCATGGCTGCAGGGAAAATGACTGAAACAAGTAAAGAGTAAAGAGTAACGCAGATGTGGATAATCTAGGACCTATATATAGTTTATATATAAATTATATTTCTGCAAAAACTTTAGTGATAGTGAATGTATAAAATTTTATTTTTATTTTGGAAATGTGGTTGTACTGTATGTAGTCTTAATTTTTATGAAGAAAATTTTAATGTTGAAGAAATAAATGCCTAAATCAATGATATAACGAATCAAAGAATGATATTGACTTACTTCTTTCAGGAACAATTTATTTAGGTGAAAGTGTGACACTTTACATTACAGTCCCGAACATGAAGAGACCTGTGGTTTGGAAAAGCCTTAACTACAAATATGAGTGCGATAGAACATGCGCGGACGGTGTTGACTATAAAGTTACTCAAACAGGCAATATATCTACGCTCTGGATTCGAAATGTATCTTGGAAGTTTTCTACATGGATATTTTATGATGACAATTTGCATTATGCACAAATTAATTTGGACATAAATGGTAAGGAATTTCCTCCTCCTCATCCTCCCTCCTCCTTGCTTCTTTATCGTTGATGCATACAGCAGCTATTGTCCCATGTTGCTTCTCTTTAAACATGGTGTGTAGCTTTGAGGACTCCATGTCTCCAAGCATTTTTTTCAGTTCTGCTAGAGTCATCATCATCATCATCATGAATATTTACAGTCCATTTTTCATGCTGGCATCGATTGGAAGGTTTGAAAAGAACTGGCAAAGCTAGAAGCTGCACCAGATCCCATAAGGTATTTTGGCTTGGTTTCTATGGCTGGATGCTCTTCCTAACACCAACCATTACACAGTGTGTTAGATGCTTTGTATGTTGCACCAACACCAGTGCGTTTTACATGGCTCCAGCACCAGCCCTTTTTACGTGGTACCAGCAACCCACTTCAATGCTTTTTACGTGGCGCCTTAATTTCAAGTCTCAATTCTGTTGTGGGTAGATCTTCTCGAGTATAGCAATGCTCCACATATCTTGGTCCTCATCCATTTCCTTCATAAGGTTCAGCGTTTGGAGATCGGCCTTCAGTACTTCGTCCCATGTCTTCCTGGGTCCCCCTCTTCCACAACTTTTCTCCATTTTAAGTAGGAAATTTAAGTTTACTCTCCTTGCAAGAAATGGTTTTATACGCAATGGGTTTTTCTGTTCAGTGTTAGTTTTTTCCTCCTCACTAAGAGACATAACTCCTGGTATTTCAATATCATTTTTTAGAAAAATACTACAGATGTTTCAAGTTTGATTATTTTTACACAACAAGAAAACAGGATTTGGAAGCTGAGATTTTGTAAATGATATCTGTCTGTGATAACATTAAGCAAAACATTACGACAGAATTATTAGCTAGAATGTTCCAACAATTGGTATGAGCACCAACCTTTACCTGTAGCAGAAAGTGATCACATGAAACTCACATGGGATATGCCAATATATACAGACAAAATGCTACAACATAACCGACCAGATATCACTGAAGGAACCCAAAGAATAGACTTGCATTGATGTAGCTATATTGTTAAGACAGAGGTCGAGAAAGTTAGGAAGTGAAACGAATCCATAGAGCTTTAAATTTTAGTGTGGTGCATATAGTGAATAGTACACCAGGGACCTCCTAAAGAGGGCAATATTCTGACATGAAAATCTGCAAATACCAAACTTCTTTGGAAGTATTCACATGGCAGCAATACTTGGAAGAACTCATACATTGAGGAATGTGTTGCGTCTCTATGTATTGTGGGATGGAGATAATATTTTGTCTTGGTATAAAAGAAGAGCTACAGCAAATACTCTACTCAATACCACAGATTTGCTTGTCTCTTGTTTGACCTTAACCATTTGAGCATGTCCCTTGGTGACTGACAATATGTGCATTTCTGATCATGAGCAGAAGTAGTGGGGAAGCATCATAGCCATGTGTTGAGAGGAATTTTTGGGGGGTTTAGATAATTCACATTTGGAAACATGGGTATTTCATTCAACATCCTTAAACAAACCTTATTCAGAGACCTTTCGGGCAGGATGGACTACTCGGCCTGACGAAAATTCTAGCTGGGCCCCAGCTTCAAGGTCATGTACTGTTTTCTTGATATGAGATCACCATATTGTGCACATATGATTGTATGCATGTGCCTGGTGTACCCTTATTAGACGGGTAGTCATGATGGGTATACAGGGCTTCATATATTTTACCCCAGTGTCACTTTGATGGCATGCACTGCTCTCTCATTGAATAATAATAATAATAATAATAATAATAATAATAATAATAAGTAGAGTATGAGGAGAGTGTCTGTCATCCTAGTAGTTGTAGGGGCACTCCGAGCACTAACAACCAAGTTTGAGAAATATATCAGAGAAATTAGAATTGACATGAGAGCAGAGCAAACCCCAAAAACTGCTCCACCGGTAATTGGGTGTTGAATGTCTTCCATGAAAATTAACAACCAATTATCAAAGTTTATAATGTGCTGAAAAAGTCACTGTGAGAGCTTTGACAACAAGCTGCTGTCCGCTCTCAACCAGAGCAAACAAGACTGAGCACTGTGAGAAGTAAAACAATAATAATAATGATAATCACCACCATAGGCAAGTATCTTAATGCAAAACAAAAATTTTCTATCAAATCTTTTTACTTTTTACTTGTTTCAGTCATTCTACTGCAGCCATGCTGGGGCACTGCCTTGAAGAATATTTAATTGAATAAATCGACCCCAGTATTTTGTTTTATTATTAAACCTGGTACTTATTTTATTGGTTCTTTTGCTGAGCCGCTAAGTTGTATGCATGTATGTATGTGTGTGTGTGTAGATATATATATATATATATTATATATATGATTAATAAATTCAAAAAGGGATAAAAATATTTTACATATATAAATAAACAGAATTCTCTCCTTACCAAAAACGAACAGTGTTCGTTTTTGGTAAGGTGAGAATTCTGTTTATTTATATATGTTTTCCTGAACAATACTATGCTGATGAGCGGAGTCTAGATTCATTCTAGTAATTGCAAAATCGGTCGATACATAGTTGAGTTATTTAAAAGAAAGTTGGTCTTCTTCTGTTGGTTGTTTTTCCTCGCATTCGGTACTAAATGTGTTTATTTTGGGAAGTCCAGTGTGTAGCATTATTCTGTAGTAATGCCCCTTATATGAATATATATATATATATATATATATATATATATATATGGTCCAACGAGTAGCTAGCGGATTACTTCTTGGTTAGATAATTACCACTTCTGAGGTTCTGCTAGCTGTGAAACATATGTAGCCTGGATTTTATCTTCTTCATTCCTTAATTTTGGAGTATACATACATACATGCATGCATGCATACAAACATACATACATACATACATACAAACATACATACATACATACATACATACATGCATACATACATACATACATATATATATATATATATATAAGTTCAAATAAAGGTTACCAACGTCATTAAGGGATAGCAAAATTCTATGAAAGTACTGGTTAGTTACTTATACAAAGAACATTGAACATTACATTTAATACTCTACTTCAAGGTAACTATATAAACTATGGTTTATATATATTTATTATAATAAGATGAGAAAATAGAGAGGTAATTAATAAATTATTATTTATCAATTAAAAAATCGACAAACATCCCTTACAGCTGTTTCAATTCCAGACCTTCAAAAAGTTAATTAATTAAATTAAAAATTATTTGAAAGTCGAATCTCTTCAGAGGTAGATAAAGATATACAAAATAGGTGTTAATTTCCTGCATGTTGAGTAAACAGCTGTAAACTGTTAACTGATAAAATTTATGGATAAAGAACAGTATAAAAATGGTAGAGACCTTAGAAGGAGAGTAAGGTTGTGTATATTGGAGTTGTAAAGTAAAAATATAACAATATATTCATCTGAAGTGTTAAGTATAAGAAAGTTCAAGTAGATATAATTGGTAAAAATGCCATATTGTGATATTATGTCTATCCTTATTAAATCAATATAAAATTAGTATGTAGACTTTAATTCAAGTGTGTATAGCTATTAATATTTAATTAAGGTGGAGGACATTCAGGCAATCTATTATTTGTAAATATCGAAATGGTTAAAAGACCAATAAGAATATTAACTTAGTGTTAGGGTGCATAAAAATTATAAATAAAAACATGAATAAAGTAAAATATCATCATCATCATCATCATCGTTTAATGTCCGCTTTCCATGCTAGCATGGGTTGGACGGTTTGACTGAGGACTGGTGAAACCAGATGGCAACATCAGGCTCCAATCTGATCTGGCAGTTTCTACAGCTGGATGCCCTACCTAACGCCAATCACTCAGAAAGTGTAGTGGGTGCTTTTACGTGTCACCTGCACAGAGGCCAGTCAGGCGGTACTGGCAATGGCTACGCTCAAAATGGTGTATTTTATGTGCCATCCGCACAAGAGCCAGTCAAATAAATAAATCAAAATAGAGTAAAGAGTGAAAATAGATATAGAGAGAAAAATAAATAAATGAATAAAGAAATATAAATTATTACCTTTCACCCCTTAAAAAATTAATATTGAGCTAGACTAATAAAGATAAAGAAGTATTGGGCGAAATTTAATTTTAAGGTATCAGATATGCAGCGTTCGTTTGATGAGATCCCGAACGTAAATATGTTAAGTTGCTCAAGTACAGTGATATGGTATCTAACATAAATAAATATGGAGATGTACTTGCACAGCAAGTGACCTGATCTGAGATCGTGTGCTGAAACACAAACAATTGCTGTGTGGAAGGTGTTTATAAACCATTTAAAAACACACAAAAACCGTTAGATTCACTTCAACATTTAAATTTAATTTGCCAAAATATTTTCATCGCTTTGAAACAGCAACCTGTTTACTGACAAAATCCCATGCTGCAATAAATACAAAAATAGGAATTAAAGGGAATAAAAAATATTCTAATAAAAGTGATAATAAGCGCTTAGATATGGATCAATTCAACAAGTTAAATTAAAATTTATTTATGAAAATATTTAAATAGTTAAATATAAAGCTCTCAAAACTGGAAGTAGGCTTTCATAGAGAGGTGAATGGCTAAAAGAAATCTAGGAATAATCTAATTTAAGGATATACCAAAGCGAAAACAGGTAGAACTAAATAAGTGCTATTTACAGTGAGTTAGGAAATAGCTACAGGTTTGGTTAGGAGTAGGACCACCTTTGGCAGTAATTACAGCTTCAATTCTATGAGGCATGGACTCATACAAAGTTTGAATTGTTTCCAAAGGAATTTTTGCCCATTCTTCAGCTAAAACAGTTTCCAGTTCTTGTACTGATGATGGTGGAGGATATCGACTCCTTACTTATTTTTCTAAAATGCACCATAAATGTTCAATAATATTGAGATCTGGGGACTGTGGTGGCCAGATAAGATGTTCAACTTCACTAGAATGTTCCTCATGTCATTCAGTAACAACTTTAGCTGTGTGAATTGGGACATTATCATTCTGAAAGATTGTGTTTCCCTCCGGAAACAGTTCCGCAACCATATGATGAATTTGATCAGATAAAATGCTTAAATAGTCTTGACTATTAATTCTAGCATGAAGGGAATCCATTGGGCCGCTGGATTTCCAAGATATAGTCTCCCGCCCAGATCATCACAGATCCTCCTTCATATTTAACAGTTGGAAGAAGGCAGTCTGGGTCAAATGTTTCTTTTGGCTGTCTCCACACGTATACTCAGCCGGTGGTTGGAAATAAGGTAAAGAATGACTCGTCTGAATAAATAACATTCTTCTACTACTCTAGGGACCAGTTCTGTAGGCTTTTACTCCACTCTAAAAACTTTGCAATGTTTGTTTTTGAAAGTAGTGGTTTTCTGATTGCAGCCCTCCCATGAAATCCAGCTTTGTGCAGCTCCTGGCGAATAGTAATTTTGGGAGCTGTACTTTTATGATCCTTTCTAACAAGAGTCCGGTGGTCCCTATCTGAAAGTTTCAGTTTTCTTCCGCAGTTATCTTTTGATGAGGAGATTTTCCCTCTTTCTCAAAGGCTGTCATTACTTCTTGATACATCAAACATTTCGGCTATGAGCACCAATAATTTGACCTCTTTAAAAGTCCAATAGATCTGTCATTTTAATGAATTTTAATTACCTTTTTCTAATATCTGAAAAGAAACAGCAATTTTAGCAAAACATATTAAAAAACACTAGCAATAAATAAAAAAAACATAAAAATAAACAAGCTTTTGACGGTTTTATAGATATTTCAAAATTATGATGCTATGATGCTAGGTGTTTCCATTATTTTGTCCAACCCCTGTATTTATTAGGTATGTATTTATTTTTATTACTTCTGCTAAGGAAGGAGGTTATGTTTTCATTGGCGTTGATTTGTCTGTCTGTCCGTCTGTGTGCAAAATAACTGAAAAAGTTGTGAACGGTATTTGATGAAACTTTCAGGAAAAGTTGGTAATGGCACAAGAAACAGATGATGAAATTTTGGTAGTGATCCATGAATTTTTATGGATTCTTGAAGGACTTTTCATTTGTTATATTTACTTTACACAAAGTATTACAATGTTACATTCTTTGATTATCTCCCTTAAAAACACGTTCATCATTTCCACTTAACCTATGGTGGCGTTGCTGTTTTCAAAGTTTATTTTCTTTTCTCTATTAGTAATTTTACTTGTGTATCTATCTTAAAATGAGCTGCTTTCCGGAGGTCTATGGAGCTTGCTGTTGTCATTGAGGTATTATAATTGCTTCAGATGATTCCTGTTTTTAAAGGTTTTTTTAAAAAAAATAATATGGCTGTGTTATTT
>NC_069008.1:11695871-11698375 GCF_001194135.2 Octopus bimaculoides | reverse complement strand
TTATTATTTTTGTCTTCGACTTTACCCTTGCTATTATTATTGTAATTCATATTATAATTATAATTATTTTTATCAAGAATTTCATTTTTATTCTTAGTCTTATTTATATTTTTATATAAGATTTTCTTATAGTTAGCATTAATTCCTATAGGTTTGGTATTAGTATTGATGTCATTATGTACATTTGTTTTTATGCTAGGGATATTTCTATGTCATTACTACTACCACTACTACTACTACTACTACTACTACTACTACTACTACTACTACTACTACTACTACTACTACCACCAGCACCACCAGCACCACCACCACCACCACCACCACCACCACCAATTGTTCTTTGCTTTTTTAGTGAAGTATAATGCCTTCCATCCAAGTCTATGTGTGAAGTCATTTATTTTAGAAATAAGTTCTTTTATGTATATATTCTTTGGATGAATGGGTATGTATATATGTATTTATATGTATGTATGTCTGCATATATAGGCACATATGTGGTGTGGTGGTATGATAAGAAGTTTGGGTCCTTCCCACTATGTAGAACCTTTGGCAAGTGTCTTCTACTGAAGAATACCGAATGTCTTCCTGCTCTACCTGCCTGATAAGAAACTCTGACACTTGACCAAAGCCTTGTGAGTGGATTTAGTAGACAGAAACTGAAAGAAGCCTGTTGTGTGTATATATATATATATATGTGTGTGTGTGTGGGGTGGGGGTGTATGTATATATGTAGGCATGTATGTATATATGTAGGCATGTATGTATGTTTGTGTGTATGTATGTGTGTATCTATGTGTGTGTTTCTGTGTTTGTTTGTCCCCGGCCACTGCTTGTCCACTGGTTTTGGTATGTTTATGTCCCTTTAACTTAGCAGTTTGACAAAAGGTACTAATAGGAGAACAGCAGGTTTAAAAAGAAAACAAGGTGGTGCCCTATGGCTGCAGTCTTGTAGCTGAAACAAGTGGGAGAAAACAAAAGAAAGAATATATATTACTCGTAAAGCATATCAACTCTTTTCACAGCTCTTAAACAATGTTTGTAATATATTTTTAGTGAAACCGAAAATTGAAATCAAACAGACAAGCTGCGAATACAAAGTAATGGCACTTTGTTCCTTACCTCCAACACACATAGAATGTCTATATGATAAGGTAAGTCAATGGAATATTATTTTATTTCTGTCTATTTGGTGGATGTATTCTGTTTGGCTCACAGTTTTTGAAATATTAAAATTAAGTGAGATTTTTCAAATTTGGTTTATCCATGTAATTTTTCATGCTAAATCTGATTTTGTTATTCATTTGTTCTAGAAAAATTTGAGGAAAATGTTACAGAGGTTTACAATTTGACAATTTTTATCCAATCAGGAAAGAGAATTTGAAAGCTGGGATAAGTTTTAAAGAATAAAATCATGTGAAATGTTGGGACAGGGGTCTTTTCTGTTTTACTCATGGTTTTCAATTCGTTTAATTTTTTTTTTTCCAGTTTGGTGTATTGATTTAGTTTTTTATGCTAAACATTTTTGGAAAAAAAAAATTTTTCATTCAGGATATTTCCTTTTTATACTGTTTAGATGCCTGGAATCTCTTCTGTTCTGCTCAAATATTTTGAAAATTTAACTGGATGTTTGATATTTATCACTCTCAGTACATGTTTTGGGGACACAGTAAGCCAATGGTTGTTCTGTGTATTCACCATCTGATCCTGGCAGAAATTTTTCTCATGTTCAGTTGGAGGGGATGCTTGAGTTTATTCAAAAGCAGACTTACCTCTTGTCCTTGATAGATTGGGATATAAATTGGCCTTTTCTCATCTTGTATGAAGAATACCGAATGTCTGATAAGAAACTCTGACACTCCCATAGCACTGGTGATGGACCGGATTGACTTGGATGGATCGTTGTCAATCATGGCCTGGATCTCACCAACAAATTAGGGAGTTCCTTTCTTACCATAACGATCAGAGTGAGTTTTCTGAGCTGCTGTACCTTTGTAATCACCATTAGACTCATCTAACTCTTTCCGAATCCTCTGCACTGTCATCAGATCGACACACAAACACTCTGAAATATTCATATTGGAGCTTCTGGTGCAAATTCCAAGCAGTACAGCATGTTTCCAAATTTCTGGTGGTTGTCTACTCCTTACACAGAGTTTGACCACCTCCTGCACCTACACCTTAGCCCGTTCATGGCGTCTGATGTCGCTTTTTAAACCAGACAGTGTTTTGAAAAAACAGCCACACAGATTGCACCTCTGATTTGCACTACCAATACCTGCAAGTAAGTTGTGCTCATTGTGGATCCTAACATGTCTTTTAAGACCCCCATTGGATTTGCAAACCCTCTGGCACACGCTACATTCAAACGTGTGCATAGACATATAATCAGAATAGCTGGTTGAAGTTTGTTTTCCATGGGTTCGCAGGTGAGATTTGAGGCCAGCCAAAGACAGACATGGTCTGTCACAGACTGTGCACACAAAAAGGTCCTTGTCATTCAC
>NC_069008.1:11687909-11695372 GCF_001194135.2 Octopus bimaculoides | reverse complement strand
GTGAGTGGATTTGGTAAATGGAAATTGAAAGAAGCCTGTCGTATATGGGTGTGGTGTGTGTATGCGTGCGCGCACGCGTGTGTGTATGTTTGTGTGTCTGTGTTTGTCTCCACACCATTACTTGACAACCGATGTTGGTGTGTTTACATCCCGATAACTTAGTGGTTCAGCAAAAGAGACTGATAGGATAAGTACTAATAATTACAAAGAATAAATCCTGAGGTTAATTTGTTTGACTAAAGGTGGTGCTCCAGCATGGCTGCAGCCAAATGATTGAAACAAATAAAAGAATAAAAGAATATATATATATATATATATATATATATATATAGTCTACAAAATCCACTCACAAGGTTTCGGTCCGAGGCTATATTAGAAGTCAACCTGCCCAAGGTACCACACAGGGGAACTGGACGCAGTACAATGTCGTTGTGAAGCAAGCTTCTTACTACACAACCATGCCTACACCTATATAATTCATTTCAATATATTTTTTTTTCTCTCAGAAACATTTGAAATTTACAGATACAGTTAAAAGCAACTGTTCTGATGGGAAAACCATTAGCAATGTCGGTACGTTAAAATTTAGCAAGTTTTCCGGAAATGTGAATTGCAGTTTTACTTTAGCCAAGATATTCAGTGAATACCGAATGTTGCAAATTGAATGTAAGTGAGCAATTTCATAATTTTAAAAGAATTCTTTAGAAAGTTGTTTTTAAATTTTCTTTCATCGTCATCATCATTTAGCGTCTGTTTTCCATGCTGACATGGGTCGTATGGTTTAACTGGAACTGGTAAACTGGAGAGGTGCGCAAGGTTCCGATCGTCTGTTTTGGCTTAGCTCCTACGGCTGAATGCCCTTCCAATATGCTAGGTGCCTCTTACGTGGAACCGGCACGAGTGTCTTTTACATGTGGTTGGCACGAGTGCTTCTTGGAGTGCTTATGTGGAGCCGGCATCAGTGGTTTTCACACGGTGCTGGCACAAGTGCTCATTACGTCGCACAGCGTGAGTGCTTTTTATGTGGCACTTATTACGTGATACTCTTTACATGGCTATATAAATATATATATATATACATACTTCATTTAAAATACAGAAATGCCTATAATAGGACAAAATTAGGGATAATTTCGAAAGGGAATGAAAAATAAAAACATTTACCAATCTATTTTCCGTACCATGGTTTCAAGCTATTTTAGCAAAATAAAATATTTCGCCAGGTCAGCTATCTTCAGCAGAATAACCTAGATAACATATAAACACAAGGCACTACATGGTTAATTTTTCAAAATTTACCGCGCATGTGCGGTTTACCTTATCGGCAGCAAATATATATATATATATATATATATATATATATATATATATAGCCATTGTCATCATCATTGTTTAATGTTAGCATGGTTTGACCAGAGCTGGCAAGTAGGATTGCTGCACCAGGTTCCAGTATGATATGACTTGGTTTTACGGCTGGATACCTTTCCTAACACCAACCACTCTACAGTGTGTGCTACAAAGCGTTTTGCCCAGCAGTTGATAATCAAAATATTGATTTCAAGCTTTGGCAAAAAGCCAACAATTTTGGGAGAGGGGTTAAGTTGACTATTTTAATCCAAGTGCTGAACTGGTATATATTTTATCAACCCGGGGAAAATGAATGGCAAAGTAGACCTTAGTGAAATTTGAACTCAGAATGTAAAGACAGACGAAATGTTGCAAAACATTTGTGTTTTATTGACCCTGAAAGGCAGAATCGATGTCTGTGGAATTTCATCTCAGAAGATAGACAGATGAAATGCCACTAAGCACCAGAGTGCTAATGATTCTACCAGTTCATCACCTTCCCATGTGATAATACTCCATTATGATATTTAACATATTATAGCCCTCTTTCATGATCTTTTCTAGGTGAAGGTCCTGACCCATGGATTTGTCCTACCACTATAGTCCTTCTGTGTGTGTCTGTTCTATTCATTATAATGACCATAGCTGTTATCATTTGGTGCCAAAAAAATGGAAATGGTATTTCGATTTTATTCTTTTATTTAAATAATTTCTTTACAAGCTTCATGACCCAGTGCTACTTACTTTGGGTATATACTGTTGGTTTAAGTGTAAATTGGTTTCATATTTTAGCACAAGGCCAGCAAGTTCTGGGGTGAGTCTAAGTTAATTACACTGACTCAACTGTTCTGCAGGTACTTATTTTATCGAACCTGAAACGATGAAATGTTTAAGTTGACCTTAGCAGAATTTGAACTCAGAACGTAAACATAGGCGAAATGCCTCTAAGAATTTTGTCCACTCTACTAAAAATTCTGCCTGCCCATTGTCTTATGAAATCTAAGCATTAATTTCAAACTTTGACACAAGGCCAACAACCAGGGCAGAGAGTAAGTCGAATACTTCGACCCCATCACTCAAGTGTTGTTTAATTTATCGACCCCAGAGTTTGAACTTTGGACACAAAAATGGACGAAATGCCACTATTTTGCTTGGTGTGCTAACGATTCTACAAACACATTGCCTTCCCATGTAATAACACCTCATTGTGATGTTTAGCATATCATAGTACTTTTTTTTATGATCTTTTCCAGGTGAAGATTCTGTCCCAAGGATTTGTCTTACTGCCATTGTCCTTCTCAGTGTGTCTGTTCTTCTATTCATTCTGATGATTATAGTCATTATCTTTAAGTGCATAAAAGGTGAAAATGGTATTTTCATTTTATTCTTATTTAAAAACTTTGCTTCGGATGCTTGATGATCCATTACTACTTACTTTTGCTATGTACAGTTGGTTTAAGTGTAAATTGGTTTTGTATTTTTGGCACAAGGCCAGCAAGTTAAGGGGAGTGGCCAACTTGATTACATGAACCGCAGTACTCAGCTGGTACTTATTTTATCGAATCCTAAAGGATGAAATGTAAAGTTTACCTCGGTAGAATTTGAACTCAGAAAATAAAAACAAACAGAATGCCACTACGAATTTTGTCTGGTGTGTCAGCTCACCATCTATAAAATCTAAATATGGGTTTCAAACTTTAACTCTTTAGTGTTCAAATTATTCTATCAAACATAATGCTTATTGATTCACACTGATTTGAATTAATCATGCATTATCTCATATCTTCAAGATCTTGATGGTGTTACTACTTAATGTAGAATTAATATTGTAGGGTAGGTGTGAGAGCATGGATCTGGTCAGTTTGAACATAAAACAGATTAAATATTTTGGCCGGATATGGCCGGTTTAAATACTAAAGGGTTAACAAAGGCCAGTAATATCAACATCATTACTCAAGTGTTATTTATTTTGTCAATCCCCGAATTTGAAATCAGAATGTAACGACGGGTGAAATGCTGCTAACTATTTTGATTGGCATGCCAATGATTCTACAAACATATCGCCTTCCCATTTCATAATACTCCATGATGATATTTAGTATATTATAGTACTCTTTCATAATTTTTTCCAGGTAAAGAATCTCTCTCTGGAAGTCAAACCCCTGCTATTGTTCTTTTGGTCACTGTTTTAATTTCATTGATCATAGCTGGTTTCTGTCTGCTCAAGAACATAATACATTTGAAAATTCAGAAGACTGGAAATGGTATTTTGATTTTATTCTTTTATTTTGAAAATTTGTTTTAGAAGTTTGATGCCCCCTTCTTACACACTTTGGGAATATACTGTTAGTTTAAATGTAAATTGGTTTCATATTTTGGCACAAGGCTAACAATTTCAGGGATAGGCCTAAGTCAATTACACTGACCCAAATGTTCTGCTGGCACTTATTTTATTGGCCCCAAAAGGATGAAAGGCAAAATCGACATTAATGCACTATGAATCCAGAACGTTAGGATGGATGAAATAATCATTTTTACTAAAGGCACAAGGCCAATGCTAAAGCATTTTGCCTGGCATGTTAACGATTTTGTCAACTTGCTGTCTTGTAATAATATTGGTTTTAAACTTTAGCTGAAGGCCAGAAATTTAGGAGGAGGAGTTAAGCCGATTACATCGATCCCAGTGCTCAGCTGATGGCTATTCTATCAACCCTGAAAGGATGAAAGTAAAGTCGACCTCGGTGGAATTTCAACTCAGAATGTAAAGATGGATGAAATGCTGAAAAGCATCTTGTCCCACGCACATTTTGTCCAGATGAAATAATGCTAAGCATTTTGTTTGGCAAAATAACGATTCTGCCAACTTGATATAATAATAGTAATAATAATAATGGTTTCAAATGGGAGCATATTTATATAAAACTAGCAGGACCCGTGGAAATTCCACAACATAAGTAATCACATTTGGAATCATGGTTAGTATATCGAACATAAGCAAGCAGTTTCAAGTTTCTTGTGATATTCTGCCATTTAATAAGGTATTGCTTATTGACCTCCATCTGATACATTTGACATATGATGTTCTTTAGAGTTTAAAGAAATAAAAGATGAATTTAAAAAAAGATAAAACTTATTCCTACATGGTCTGATCAATAAGTATCCAGACTGTTGCTATAGTAATGAAGCTAAAGCATGGAGAGTAAAGCCATTTGACACAGATTGACCTTGAACTCCGCTGTGCATGTGTACTAAGTTTTAACATTCTAGCTCACTTCTGCTGTTTACAGCAGTGCTAGGAAGGAACGTGTGTAGCGTGTGATCATCACATTGTCCACAACAGAGAAAGTTGAGCAGAGAATCTGCATCAAATTTTACCAAAAGCTTGGTGATGCCTGCTTAGAAGCCTATGCAAAGTTTTCGAAAAGTTTTCATCATTCTTGACACAATCAAGGAGATCTTGTGCAACTGAAACCTGAGTGTCTTTTTGGTCAGCTGAAAGCAATTTTGGCACAAACTTGACAGACACGTGTCTCATATACAAATCTTCAGTGATAATGGACTGAAATGAACTGTAACTAATCTGCACATCCTCTGATAACTCACGGATGGTGACTTGACGATTTCTCCTCACAGCTGCATGCACATTTGTGATATTTTTCTCAGTTCTACTGGTTGCGGGTCTCCTAGAACGTTCGTCAATATTGACATTTTTTCAACCATCTTGGAAACATCTAAGCCACTTGTACATTTGTGTGCAGTTCATACGCTCTTCTCCATACAGTTTCTGCAACTTTGCGTAGGCCTCTGAGCAGGCATCACCATAACAACTTTCTGTCATGATCAATGCAACGATCACATGTTACACTCCTTCCTTCCAAGCACTGCTGTAGACAGCGGAAGTGAGCTAGAACGTTAAAACTTAGTGCACATGCACAGCGGAGTTCAAGGTCAAGCTTCGTTACTAAGGTAACAGTCCAAATACTTATTGATCAGACCTCGTATATATTGATTAAATGATTATTAGTTACAATTTTGTTAAATGTCTGTACCCATGTCTTATTTATTATCACAGAGAAGAAGAGATTGATAAGGAAATGAAATCATTTCGAAAGGAAAGGAAGATTGAAGTCATATGAGGTAATACAAAGTGCATTACTTCTTGTGCATCTGTTTTGAAATGACCTTAATGCAATTATTCTGGAGGCTGACACATCTTACACGTAGCACATGTTTATTCTTTGAAAAATAATCGTTTCCATTCTTTCTTTTTTTAGCTAATGTCATCAATCGTTGTCCGTATTTTATAAACAAATGTTTCGATTGAGCAGACTATAGATCCTTATGGTTTCACGGCCAACACTTGTTTTCTTAACGAAACACTTTCAAACTTGGGATACTGGTAGAATATGTCATATAAAACATCTTTTTCTCTTAGCCTTCTTAATAAAAATTACTTCTTAATAAGTTATTTCATGTTAAAGTTGTCGTATTTCTGTAATTTCAACCAATCACTGACGTCTATTCAGCTGAATACAGTTAGTGCTGTTCGGTGTCAAGTGTGTTATTCCTTGTTTAATTATATCATTATTCCCTAGTAAGGGGTTAGGGTTCGGGTTTTAGGGTTAAGGTTTTAGGGTTAGGGTTGGGGTTAGGGTTATAGTTAGGGTTATGGTTATGAGTTATAGGGTTAGGGTTAAGGTTATGGCAAAAATAATCATAACTCTAACCGTAATCCTAAAACTAACCCTAACTCTAAAACCCGAACCCTAACCCTAAAACCCTAAAGCTAAAACCAGTACAAATGCATGAACGATGTCATAAATAACAGTGACAAACGAAATATATACCGCTGATAGTTGTTGTTGACAAACAACGGTACTAATTTTATTCAAGGGAAAAAATCCCGTAACACCGTTGTTTACATTCCACGGCGTAATTGTTTTCCCCTCAATAGACGTCAGTGATTGGTTGAAATTACCGAAATACGACAATTTTTTACATGAAATAACTGTTCTATAACTGTTCTATAACACAAAATATACAAGTATTCGAAGTTTGAAAGTGTTTCGGTACCAAAAACACTACATAAAAAAATGTTGGCCGTCAAATCATAAGGATCCCAGACATTAATTAATTGCATTAAAGCTCATACGTTAAGCAAGGATATTTTAAAAACTAAAAATATGTAAACAAACTACACACTGTTCGCTGTCCAGCCAGCGACATAGACCGAATTATTTTCCGATACAAAATATTTACATTTCTTTCATTTCACTTCAGTTCAGCGGTCTATCTATTTGTATATGTATTAATATATTTCTGTATTTGCATAACTTTTGATATAACGATATGCTCACTTGTCTACCACCTGTCTGTCTGTCTAAGTAACTATCGTTATCTATTTTCCCGTCTGTTGATATGTGTACCTGCTTACCTTCATAATACCGATAAACATTTAAGCCTAATAGGAAAAACAAAATAACAGCGACTGTGACTGAAATTAAATAGATCCAACAAAAGAGTACCTTCCACAGCCATTTGCTAAGTTAATTTCACTTTAATTTAATAATTTATCCATATATCTTTTAATGCATAAATTTATAGATCTTTGTTATTGCTTCATTATGTTAAACATTTTGATCGTGCTTGCGTTTACAACAGACAAAATGCAGAACAATATAAAACTTCTACCCCCCACCTTCACTTTCTCTCTCATTATATAGACCTTCTATCACTCTCTTTCTCTTTCCCTGTCTCTCCTCCTCTGTTTCTCTTACTTTTTTACTGATTCAACTATACACTTTCCTTTCTTTTCTTTGTCGTTCTTTCTCTGCCCCATTCTTTCTTTTCTCCCCATCTTCTCTCTTTGTGTGTATGTGTGTATATATATCATCATCATCATCATCATCGTTTAACGTCCGCTTTCCATGCTAGCATGGGTTGGACGATTTGACTGAGGACTGGTGAAACCGGATGGCAACACCAGGCTCCAGTCTGATTTGGCAGAGTTTCTACAGCTGGATGCCCTTCCTAACGCCAACCACTCAGAGAGTGTAGTGGGTGCTTTTACGTGTCACCCGCACGAAAACGGCCACGCTCGAAATGGTGTCTTTTAT
>NC_069008.1:11685487-11687672 GCF_001194135.2 Octopus bimaculoides | reverse complement strand
GGGTTCCCTCAACTGTTAGGGTGTGGCACTTTTTCATGCAGCTATCCTCCTCCATTCTCACCACATGTCCATACCAGCGCAATCGTCTCTCTTGCACGCCACAACTGATGCTTCTAATGTTCAGCTTTTCTCTCAAGAGTTCAGCTTTACATATATATGTATATATAAATGGAACAAAAACACAATAGAGGGCATTAAAACGTTCAGACAGATAGACAATACAAAGGCAGACAAGAGGAACAACAATTAGAAGGACAGGCAAAAAAAGATGGGTCATTCTTGGCTTTCTTTCATCAGTCAAGTCCCAGAAGTCACAACTATTTTGGGCAGTTACACTTGAGATGGTTCGATGTGGTTAGACTTACTACCCAGCGTTGCCCAGTAAAGTATTCACAGAATTGCTTGCCAGTTTGTAGAATGGGAATTCATGGTACTTATGCATATATATACACATATATATATTTAACCTAACTTCTGGACTTATTTAATTGGAACTATTTAAACAATAGTAATCAATTTAATGTCTGAAGAAAATTGTGAGTACAATCACCACTATCCCCATCATGACTCCCACTACTACCGCCATCATCACCTGCCGTCAACGCTTCCTCCTCCTTCGTCCCATCTCTCGCTCATGTGTGGTCATCTGTCTCAATAAGCACAAACATGGTTGAAATGGTTCAAATAGTTATACTTAATAATCATCTCCTCCTCCTTCTCTTCTTTATTGTTTCTTGTCACATCCTATATATATATATTTGTGCATGTGCGTGTGTATTTCTCCATTCGAGTTAAAACTTCTCTTGGAGATGTAAGCGTAACTCACGGAAAAAACCTGACTGGAACAAGCAAAATAATATTATAAAACTTTCAGAGGTTCATGGATTTAAGAGATGAAAGATATATAAAAGGTTTATGGATATACAAGTAGATAGTAAGATACATAGATAGCTTTTTAAACATTGCTTGTAATTTTCAAAGGCTGTGAGTTTGAGAAAAGATTTACATCCATGGAAATTCACTGCACTTTAAATGTTATATCACCTAACAAGTAGAAAACACTTGGGCCTGCCTCAAGACAGGAAATGAATGTAGCTGTGTCGCAATAAGTTGTCTTTTGTGTATGTTAGATGTTATGATGCAGTTTAAGGAAAGTTTAATTGGTATTTCTTGCAGGTTGAGAGACCACATAAAGTTTTGTTTATGCTGATCTCCATTACCATGGCGTTATACTGCCAAATGAAAGCTTTCAATTGACCAATATTACATAAATGCTTGAAAATTTTATTACACTTATGTAGCTTCATTGCTGAAAATACGCATATTCAGCCATTGTAAATTTTTCTATCTTCGATCACATTGTTTACGTAGGTGTATTTGTATACAAAATGTTGTAACTTTCAGTGCTGGCTCTGGTTTCTATAGAAAATATCTTTCTTTTATCTTTCTTTTATAGTTTCAGCTTAGAGCTGCGGCCATGCTGATGCACCGCCGTGTTAAGATAACTTTTAAAAGTCATTGAATTGCACTGCTAGAACACAATATTGACTTATAAAGTCATTAACATAGCTCGTCGTATATTATGGTTGCATAACAAAACAGTCTCCCTGCCTGCAATTAATATATATTTGCTAGTTGTCAGGAATGTAGTTCTTAGACCTCATTGGTTAAATATTTTGCATATTTTTTTAATCCTCCGTTTGTTGTATACAACATCATGGTGAAATCAATTGATACTGGAATATCTACCCTCCTCTTTGTAGTTTTACAAATGGAGACAACTGTTTTTTTTTAGTATATTTGCAACATTCTACATGTGTGTTTACATATAGTGAGAGATGCTTGGCTTTGGAGAGTTCTAACTCTTCTTTCTAGCAAATAGGTTCACATTGTATCCTGATTTTTAATAATATATACATATATATGGATCAAACAGTTTGATACAAATTCTTTGGTACTCCGCATTTCAAGCAGGATACTAGTCTTCAGCCATTGGGATTAGAATTCTAATTCCAATGGCTAAAGTCTAGAATCATGCTTGAAACTCAGAGTACCAAGGAATTTAAATCAAACTGTTTGATCCATATGTGTAACTCCCAATAAAAGTGTCGAGTGCCTTTCTTTTGTTAGTCTGCTCGCTTGTATATATATATATATATATATATATATATATATATATATATAT
>NC_069008.1:11684001-11685085 GCF_001194135.2 Octopus bimaculoides | reverse complement strand
TAGGTAGATATATACGCGCATATACATACGTATGTATGTATGTGTCTATATGTATATGTGGGTGTGTGTATGTGTGTAGGCGCAGGTGTGGCTGTGTAGTAAGAAGCTTGCTTCCTAACCACATGGTACCAGGTTCAGTCCCATTGCTTGGCACCTTGGCCTGTGAGTGGATCTGGTAGACAGAAACTGAAACAAGCCCATGGTATATATACACACATATACACATACATGTGTGTGTTTGTACGGATGCCCAAAATATATGAAATATGAAAATGAATATAAATATAAATGTTCATAAGAATATGTCTTCGTGTGAGTATATTTAAAAGAATAGAGAAAGAAAAAAATGGAAGATAAAAAAAATTGAAAGACATAAAAAATATTGTTCAGCCAGTTTGGTTTGAGGGTGATGGTCCAAGTAAGTACACAAAACATTAGTTTTTTTTATTTTTGTTCTTTTTCTTGTTGTTGTGGTTGTTGCTTTTGTTGTTTCCGCTTATATTTTCTAATTTGTGTTGTATCTCCTATCTATTCATGCAGCAACTTGTTGAATGGACCGATTGCATCAGCTTCAAATATTCTGCTAGAGCCCACAGTGCAGTTTTCATCAACACGCATCAACAACGCAGTGTAGTTGTATCCCTCCTGTTTCTGACAGTCGGTTCTTTTCCCAAATAAAGACTTATCAACTGTATATATATATTCATGAATATATACATATGTATTCTTATTAGAAATAATTTTTTCTCTCTTTTTGGATCTCCCCAAAAGTTTGAATTATTCTTTTTGAACTCATCTTTTCCTACATATGTATATATATATATATATATATATATATACATACAGGCGGAATTTATATAATCTGTGAACAAATATTTTCCTTTTCTATATATTTCTATGCCTTTCCTTTCTAAAAAAAATCATGTTCAGTAATAAAAATTAAAATTTTATAAACTATAAAAATTATGAAAATTGAAATTGAAATAAAAGCAATAATAGAGACTTTAAATTCATCTTCTTTTCTATGTATGTGTGTGCTTACGCCTATGTGTATTTATATGTATTTGTATATTGTGCATACGTA
>NC_069008.1:11664409-11682313 GCF_001194135.2 Octopus bimaculoides | reverse complement strand
TATATATATATATATATATATATATATATATATACACACACACTTCTAAAAGCAAACTTCGTTTATTTACGTTCATCGTAATTTGAATTTAATATACATATATATATATATATATATATATATATATATATATGTATGTATGTATGTGTGTGTGTGTGTATGTATATATATGTATAAAGAAGGGGAACAATATTATCGTTGAAGGCGCAAAATTGCATAGATACTTTCGTTGATAAATGATGATGATTTGGCAACCTTCTGTGTCTGTTTTCTGTTTGTTTGTGCTTATATATATTATGTGATTTAACTTGTTATTTAATGGAATGCCACGCACAGTCTCTCACTTTTAAATGACAATATTAACTGTAGTAACATGTTCTTTAAAGGTATGCTTTTTTATGTCTTAATTCTTTATCTGTTTCCTCGCCTACCGTTGTTTTTCTGTTATTTGGTGCTTTCTAGCTGTTGAATTTAGCTCATATCTCAAAACAGGTCGATGCTGTTTCTGAATTCTTACGCCTTGTACTAACTTTAAATTTTATGGCCATATAATGCTATTAGAACTTTTGAACCTGCTATGTTTACTGCTGTTAATATTATCCTTTAAAAATATTCACCGCAGATGATATGAACAGTAGTGACATCGTATTTCGGTACTTTTTGGTTATCTCACCCCCATTAAAAAAATTCGGTTATCTCCCCCAACTAAAAAAAAATTGTTTAAACCCCAATAAAACAAAGAAAACAAGATAAAATTAATAAACAGGATAACTGAAAAAATTAAACATCTTATTGAATCTAATAACATTTTTATAACAAATCATATCATGCCTATTTAGGGGGCCAAAAGCCTACAATGTGTTGATATATTGAATCAAAAGGAGCTGACCCTTTTAATCCAATCTCTTGCCGCCACATAGAATCAACTTTTTAGTAGGAAAATAACCTAATTTTTATATGGGGGTGAGATAACCAAAAAGTACCTAAAAAATAACCCATCCAGTTCATTCTCTAAACCACAATGTATTATTGTGTAGACATCTGATGCAAACTTGTAGTTTCCTCCAATGAACGTAGATTAATAGAAAAATGAATTAAAAAAAACTTGCCGGTCTTTCACCCTCAAAAGTTACTAAACATTTATTCTCGTGGATATTCTTAACATAGACCAAGTGTCAACCAACCATTCTCGCATCACGCCTACTTTGACTTCTAAATGCTGACCACGAGTGGCTTATAGTTATTACGAAAAGGTACACATGAAAATTTCTTCAAGAAAAAAAGAAAACAAAAACAGGTATTGCGAAAGTTAGATTGCAATAATATTCGTGCCTTCTTATTTGTATGGATATTGTTTAAATTTGTTTAAACACCGATTACAAACTAAGCGATGGAGAGTTGAATTAATATCGATATCTGACCAACAACAACATAGGGGTTCAAATGACTAATGTTCACCAAATCTGTAATTTATTTTATATCACATATAACGATTTAACTTCAGATTTTTATAAAAAGCAGATCAACATTTCCGTTTGGAAGTATGATCCTGTGCAGAAAAACAGGGAGAGAGAAATATCTTTTTTCCTTAGTGAAAGTATCAAAATTTACCGAAATGTTTACCTAACGACTGAACTCATCGAATGAAGATGACGAAACATTCTTTGGACTTTCCGAGTCAGTGGAATCCCTGAACAATTTGGACGTGACACTGATAACAGACTGAGAATGAATGGAGAAATTACAAATGTAGACATCGTTAAAATAACTGAAGCGAAACGTAAAATATAAGATCATAAAATTGATTTAACGAGTACCATTATTAAACATTACGCTTTTTTATTTGCTGAAGTATAATGTTTTGAGGTAATCTTCCAGTTTTGAGAGGTAAAAAAGTAAATAAAAATACAAGGGAAATAACTTAACATCTTACTAGTATTATCGTACTCTCCCCCACCCACCCGTTCGCGAGCGCGCATTTTTTTCTTCATATTCATTCGCAGCAAGTTGTTTTACACCTATTATACTAATTTTTTTTATTTTTGAGCTCGGGTCAAACGATTTAGTTTGACCGTTATTGCCCTATATTGGAAGATTACCATAAGTTGTTGTGCAGCCGGTACAATGATATTCAATCACGTGTGTGATTTATATATAAACAGTTAACTTCAATCACATGTGTGATTTATTTATAAACAGTCAAGAAAAAAAAAACACATTTCAGAGTAGTACGGTTAATACTAGTAAGACGTTAAGTTATTTCCCTTGTATTTTTATTTCCTTTTTTTTTACCTCCTTAAACTGGAAGATTACCATGTTTGGAATATATTACAATGTTACCCTAAAAAAAAACATTCGTTTTATCTACAATATATAGGTGTAGGAGTGGCTATCTGGTCAGTAGCTTGCTTACGAACCGCATGGTTCCGGGTTCAGTCCCACTGCGTGGCACCTTGGGCAAATGTCATCTACAATAGCCTCGGGTCGACCAAAGCCTTGTGAGTGGATTTGGTAGACGGAAACTGAAGGAAGCCCGTCGTATGTATGTATATATATATATATGTTTGTGTGTCTGTGTTCATCCCCACAATATCGCTTGACAACCGATGCTTGTGTGCTTACGTCCCCGTAACATAGCGGTTCGGCAAAACTACCCGATAGAATAAGTACTAGGCTTACGAAGGATAAGTCCTGCGGTCAATTTGCTCGACTAAAGGCGGTGCTCCAGCATGGCCACAGTCAAATGACTGAAACAAGTAAAAGCGTAAAAGAGAGAAAAATGAAACTCATAAAAATATAATTCAAAGTAATAACCTTCACCACGTTACATAGAAATGTTTCTACACAATAATGACAGCAGAATTTCGTCATTAATCTAATATTGATTTATTTTCATTCTCAAACCCTAAAATTATTCTAAAAACGAGGAAAGTAATTGAAACACACGGAACATACCAATGTGAGGGACATAGATGTTTTAACACCGTTTTTAACCATGTAGACAATAATAAAGCGCGCGAGTTCTTACATTTCCACCTTTTAGAAGATAAAATATATATCAACGAAACCAGGACATATTTAAAGACTTATGTTGAAAGCAGAGAAATAATTAAATGTTCCAAGAGTATTCTATTGTGTAATAAGCATCTTTAATTTCTAGGACAGATCTAGTTTACAACTGACATTTAAGTGATCCAGTTAATTAGAGATGATTGCTAATTAACTATGAAAAGATAATACTACAGCTTTCTTCATTATGTCGATGTGAAAAATCTAAACGAAGGTTTGTTGTAAAATATAGAAAATGTGTTGTCGCTGTGATGGTCCAGTCTGAGTTGTGACTACTTGAATATTTTGTGACATCTTCATCATTGGCTCTATATTAATATGTAAGTATTATTAAAAGAAACAACATCTACATTGGTATAGGTCGTCTCCTTTTTCTACGACATCTGTTTGTTTGGTCCTTTTTTTGTAAACTTTCTTTTTTAAAATTTTAGAAAAACTTTTTTTTCGAATTTTTTCCCCCTTAAATCTACGTGGGAAAATACAGTGATTAAGAATATAGAAAATATAAACAAATTCAAATTTTAATTTCAAATTTCTTTATGAAAAACTCTGACCAAAAATCACCCAAGCCATCTCGCTCTCTAAATGTGAAAATGAACGGATGTTTTATGTGTTTCTGTTTGTGTTCTAGTAAAAGGCCTCAGGGTATATCTTTTTTTTTTTTTTTTTAATTTGAAATTTTACGAACCAATTTTTGGTGGACATTGGAATTAGACACTGAGGGAAAATGGCGGTGAAATTCTGGTTTAAGCACTTCATATATCTCCTCATAACTTATATATTTTTTCGCAATTTTCAGAAAATTTTTGTGAATTTGTTATTATACATACGGGAATTCGTACGATTATGCAAAAGAAAATTTTAAAACATTTTTTCATCTCATCCCTACTAAATCCTTAAGTTTCCACTCTTTCTCGGAAGTTTTTAAAATCATAGTTTCAAAATGCAGACAGTCCAATTCCACCCTTTGTTTCTGTTTATAATTTCAAAATCATTTTCAGATGAAAAGGTGTGTGATTTAATAGAGATTTAGCTGCAGTTTTTAGCACATCCTACGCCCGCACTGTACCTTCCTCATTTTCTATCGCTCTGACATGCATTGATGTTTTTCAATACTTTGTCCCCATAAATACATACAGGGCAATGATGATGTGCAGAGGATGGTCCATTGCTGGGTGCTGAAAAAAAAAAAAACGTTTTGTAATTCAAATTCTTACAAACCCCTCACTGCACCAAGCGAGTGTGTCTGTATTGTGTGAGAAAAATAATTTACTAACAGAAAAGTATGCTATTATTATAAACTAACAGTAATACCCATCATTGATCAGGTAATTACTGTTACTGTTTCTTGGGCCGAGAAGCTAGAAAAATTGGTATATTATATAGAATAATAGCTTTATGGAATCCAGGTGACTGTGTGATGGCACTGAGAAGGCCAAAGGTGAAGAGGAAGACTCATTTGAATAAGCTGTATACTCAAGAAGTGAAAGATTCAGTTTTGAATCTGAACCAGGGTGAGACGACAGTTACAGATTTAGGTTTACTTGTCCTGTATGTCTGTACTATATTAGAGAGAAACGTAATAATTTGAAGTAGAAAAGAGATGGGTTTCATATACGAACTTCTGTTTGTTCTTCAAGTTGCAACCCAGCAACTTTCAGTGTTTGGCCCTGAATTTTATTAATGCTTATGTAAGGGATTAAATTTGAATGGGACATTAGATGGTATAACTGGTATGCAAGGAATGAAGATGATGTCACCTTTACCACAATCAGTGAGCATATTTACCTCGGTGCAGTTCCTTATAGGTTTGTGCTCAGTGTTGTACCTTTGCATAATTTTTGTTGAGATGAAATAGGCAATAGCATAATAGGAGATATAGAAAACCCCTAATAGCTTCTCTTGAACCATTTACTTTCATTTTGGTGGACAAGCAAACGGACAGAATCTCTCTTTTGTATATATATAATCTTTTACTTATAGTGGCT
Source organism: Octopus bimaculoides (assembly GCF_001194135.2). Classification (NCBI taxonomy): domain Eukaryota; kingdom Metazoa; phylum Mollusca; class Cephalopoda; order Octopoda; family Octopodidae; genus Octopus; species Octopus bimaculoides. Next base: position 11,677,256 of record NC_069008.1, on the reverse strand, counting down.
GTGTGATAAGAAGCTTGCTTTCCAACCACAAAGTTCCGGGTTCAGTCTCACTGCATGACACCTTGGGCAAGTGTCTTCTCCTATAGCCTCAGACCATCCAAAATTTTGTGAGTGGATTTGCTTGACGGCAACTGAAAGAAGCCCATCGTATGTGTGTATATAAATATATATATATATGTATATATTTGAATGTCTGTCATTGTCCTCCCTCCCCCCATAGCTTGATAACCAATGTTGCTGTGTTTGTGTCCTTGTAACTTTGCACTTCAGCAAACGAGACCGATAGAATAAGTACTAGGCTTACAAAGAATAAGTCCTAAAATCACTTTGTTCGACTAAAGGTGGTGCTCCAGCATGGCCGCAATCAAACGCCTGAAATAAGTAAGAGAATAAAGGAATATACCCTTTTTTAAATCCCTATGGATAAATCCCAGCAATTATCTCAGACTCTCCAATGCCTATGTGATTGATGTGGGTTAAGTCTAATTTGAGTATCCATAAGGATTATTGGGTAGGATGAGGAATGAGAAAATTTTAATTGAAAAATATTTATTTTGCACATTTGTACGAGGTCCAGTGTGTAGAGCACAAATTCATTAAATAATTCTGAAAATGCCAACAAGCGTTATGATTAGTTACATGAGGTACATGTAACTAATCATGGGTCCAGAATCCATAATAGGCCGTGCATATGTGTGAATATTTTTAACATTGCGAACTTGGATTTCAAAAGATTTCCAAAATTAAAAAAGTCGAATTTAAAAGAAACTGTTTTTTGTTATAATCACACGAATTCCCGTGTGTAGAACACAAATTCACAAAAGTTTTCTGAAAATTACAAAAAAAAAAAGAAAATTAGTTATGAAGGGTTTTAAAGGGGTGCTTAAGCCTTTCATCCTTTTGAGATCTATAAAAATAAGTACCAGCTAAGTACTGGGGTCAATATAATTAACTATCCCCATCCCCTGATTTTCAGGCCTTGTGCCTATATTAGAAAGGATTTTTCATTATTCTTAAGGTGGGGAGCAGTTGGAATCCTTAGTCCATCAGATAAAATGCTTGACAGCATTTTTTCTCTCTCTTTGCACACCTCATTGGAGATTAGGTTTGTCTTTCACCCTTTTCAGGTTGTTAAATTGAAATGCTACTTTTAAGTTTATGCCAAAAATCTGAAACAAATAAAAGTTAAGAGAAATGTAGTAAAATGTCTAGTTTTTATATAGATATCCCCTATATTTTATATTTGTTTTCTTTTTATTTCAGAATATAGATGATGTTGCCATAAAAGAATTATTTACCTGAGATCCATCAATATTTATCATCCTTTAAAGACAGAAAGACTCTATGGAAAACATTACCATCAAATAGTTGAGGTTAACAGCAGAATTTCCTGGCTTCTCTGTCTAGAATGTGTACAAGATGATTTCATATTCAAATTAAAATTGGATTACAAAGGAGTTTGCAGTATATTCAAATATTAATCAAGATTACAGTTGATGGAAATATAGCAGAAGCAAAGAAATCTCTATATTGTAGAGAAAGAGATAAAGAATAATGGAAAATGAAATACATGAAAACAAGGTCCAATATAATACACAGTGGCAAAGAATAAATTTCCCCAATTATATTAAGAAAGTGAAAGGGAAAATATTATATCTGTGATATTTGTAAAAGGTCATTCTCTCATAAAAGTAACTTAGCAACTCACAGACGTGTTCATACAGGAGAGATGCCACATAACTGTGATATCTGTGGTAAAACATTCTCTGTAAGTAGTCAATTAACTACTCACAGACGTACTCATACAGGAGAAAAGCCATATCACTGTGTTATCTGCGGTAAATCATTCTGTACATATAGTCAATTAACTGTACACAGACGTATTCATACAGGAGAGAAACCACATAACTGTGATATTTGTGGTAATTCATTCTCTGAAAGTAGTCAGTTAACTACTCACAGACGTATTCATACAGGAGAGAAGCCATATCACTGTGATATCTGTGGTAAATCATTCTCTGGAAGTAGTCAATTAAGTAGTCACAGACGTATTCATACTGGAGAGAAGCCATATCACTGTGATATTTGTGATAAATCATTCTCTGGAAGTAGTCAATTAACTAGTCACAGACGTATTCATACTGGAGAGAAGCCATATCACTGTGATATTTGTGGTAAATCATTCTCTGAAAGTAGTCACTTAACTAGTCACAGACGCATTCATACAGGAGAGAAGCCATATAACTGTGATATCTGTGGTAAATCATTCTGTACGAATAGTAAATTAACTGTACACAGATATATTCATACAGGAGAGAAACCACATAACTGTGATGTTTGTGGTAAATCATTCTCTGAAAGTAGTCAGTTAACTACTCACAGACGTATTCATACAGGAGAGAAACCATATCAATGTGATATCTGTGGTAAATCATTCTCTCGGAATGGTATGTTAGCTGTACACAAATGTATTCATACAGGAGAGAAGCCATATCACTGTGCTATCTGTGGTAAATCATTCTCTCTAAGTAGTAATTTAACTATTCACACACGTATTCATACAGGAGAGAAGCCATACCACTGTGATATCTGTGGTAAATCATTCTCTCAAAGTAGTAGCTTAACTATTCACAAACGCATTCATACAGGAGAGAAACCATATAACTGTGATATCTGTGGTAAATCATTCTCTACGAATAGTAAATTAACTGTACACAGACATATTCATACAGGAGAGAAACCACATAACTGTGATATTTGTGGTAATTCATTCTCTGAAAGTAGTCAGTTAACTACTCACAGACGTATTCATACAGGAGAGAAGCCATATCACTGTGATATCTGTGGTAAATCATTCTCTCTAAATAGTCATTTAACTACTCACACACGTATTCATACAGGAGAGAAGCCATATCACTGTGATATCTGTGGTAAATCATTCTCTATAAATAGTGCCTTAACTAGACATAAACACATTCATACAGGAGAGAAGCCACATCACTGTGATATCTGTGGTAAATCATTCTCTGAGTGGGGTAGCTTAGCTACTCATAAACGTCTCCATACAGGAGAGAAACCATATCACTGTGATATCTGTGGTAAATCATTCTGTCGAGCTGGTCAGGTCACATCTCATAAACGTATACATACAGGAGAGAAGCCATTCCACTGTGATGTGTGTGGTAAATCATTTGCTGTCAAGTGTCATCTAAATAGACATATCAGTGTTCATCATGATGTGTGATTCTGTATCAAAAATTCAGCTTGTAGGGAAATAAAATCTAATAATTGGTATAACTGAATGTTTCTTTATGGAATTAATCTTTTTTTTTTTTTCTTTTGCTTGTTGGTCATCATCATCATCATCATCATCATTTAACATGTTTTCCATGCTGGCATGGGTTGGACAGTTTGGCTGAAAACTAGTAAGTTGGGGAGCTGGACCAAATTCCAATCTGATTTAGCAAGGTTTCTACGGCTGGATGCCCTTCCTAACACCAACCATTCCGAGAGTGTAGTGGGTGTTTTTTACGTGCCACCCAGCATGGGTTCCCTTGACCTGACACCAACATCAGCCATGGCTACAGTCTGACTTGGATTGTCAGGTTTATATAGCAGAGTGATCTTTTTAATCATTGTTTTGAAATTTTACACTGCTAAATATTTTGTCCCCAGGGCAAACAGCTCTGAAGCCCTGTCCATGCTGTCCACTCACCGGCACAATCATTTTAGTATTCACTTTTACATGTTTGCGTGGGTCCAGTGGACATCATTGAGGAAAATTTTCTACAGCTGGAAGCTCTTCCTGTTGCGAACCTACCCCTGTCTCCAAGCAAGGTAATATTTTCCATTGTGGCATTTTGTTTGTGCCTGTGTGCTGAGTTCAAATTCTGCAGAGGTTGACTTTGCCTTTCATTATTTCAGGGTCTGTAGAATAAGTTGAGCACTGGGCTGGAGGTAGAGGAATGTCAATATAATTGACTTAACCCTTTGCCTAGAGTTGCTAGCCATGTGCCAAAATTTGAAATCAATATTTCCTCTTGGTCTGACCAGGTTTTCCACAGAAAACTGGAAATGAATGACACTCGTTAACAACCACTGTGCAATGTCAAGACAAGGGGGACACACATACACACCACCACCACCACACTCATCATCATTTAATTTCTGCTTTCCATACCTGTATGGCCTAGACAGGTTGGCCAGAGCTAGGCAGCCTAGGGGCTGCACCAAGCTCTGTTGTCTGCTGTGGCATGGTTTTCATAGCTGGATGCCCTTCCTGATGTCAACTGCTTTACAGAGAGTAGCGGGTGATTTTTACATAGCACCAGCATTGTAGCAGTCACCAAGTAACTTGCGAGACAAAGATTCCTCAGCTGGAAGGGGCAGTAACATTGAAGAGATGGCTTTGTGCCAGTTGAAAAGAAGTTAAAGTATAATTGAGGGATAAAGACAGTTGTGTTGGTGTAGAGGAGATATATGGCTACCCCATTTGTAAAAGAGTGGGAGACAAAAATAGATACATCGATAGGTAAATGTATAGACAGATAGAGAGAAATGGTGAGGGAGATGTGCTGGGACATACTTTCAAGGTACAGATGTTTGGTGAGGGTGAGTGAGTATGGGGAATAGTGGGGGGGGGATTAGACTGGAACAAGTGATGGTGAAAGAGACGAGTGACTTGGTGGGGACTGTGGTAGGCATGTGAGGGTATTGAGGGGGATAGGTAAGGGAGGTGTTAAAGCTGGAGTATAGCAGATGGGTGAGAGCCCTGGCTGAAGGGACAGAAAAGATGAAATAATGGGCAGGAAAGATAATGAAAAATGGAATTGTTTCTGGGGTTGGGGGAGGACAATAACCAAAAATTGAGGGTGTGAGGGTAGTGTAGTATGTGCCTAATTTGCTCCCAGGTAGTTAGGGTAGATGAGTAGTATGAGAAAAGTGATGAGGTATGGGGGAAATGCTTGACAAGGTGGAGGTAGGGCTGGGGCTCACATGTACAAGCATTACCAAGAGGTAGTTTTAGGATGTCATTTCTACTGTGGTGGATGGGTGTTAGCACAGCAAAGTACCAGTTATCTTGGTCCTTTCTCACCTCTATAATGCTCAGCATTTTGAGATTGACCTTCATTACTTCATCCTGTCTTCCTGGGTCTCACTTTGCCATCAGTTTCATCCCCCTTGAAGTGGTCAGTACTTCCTTATTCAGCTGTCCTCATCCATACACATCACACTCTTCTCTCTTGCACATTACATCTGATTCCCCTTAAGCCGAACTCTTCTCTTAATACACTAGCACTTTGTTGTGCATGCGCACTAACATTGCACATCCAATGACTATACTAACTTCGTTCCTCTCATGTCCTCTGCATTTAGGGCCCACATCTTACTATTATTGTTTGTTGTACACAACATCAGACAATCTTCCTTTCATTCAGAGATAGAGAGACCTTTGGTTGCCAACAGAGGTAAAAAAAACTCTCTGAATTTTTTTCCATCCTCTTCTTATTCTAGCAATTACACTTTTGGAACATCCTCCTTCACTGCTGATTAGGTCACCTAGGAAACAGAAATTATCTACAACCTCTAGAGAGCTTCCAGAGCATTTGAATACAATTAATCACCCATGTCTCCCCATATGAACACTCCTTTCTCTGTTAACCTTTCTGTGATTCTACTGCTTGTGGGTCCATAACTTGCACTGAGTACACTGTATGGAATTTCTGCCTACACCTTTGCTACATGCCAAGCATGGCCATTTACCTGAATGTGGTAAAGCCTTGTCCATTTTCTTGCTTACTAGAACTTTGGTCTTTGCTAAGTTAACTTTCAGGCTCTTTGATTCCTACACTTCTACACTGGGGATTTCTTTTCCAATTCTGTTAGAGATTCTGCCAAGAGAGTGAAATCATCAGCATATAGTAGTTTCTAGGGGCAGCCAGTATTAAATTCCTCTGTAATGGCCTAGAGGATGATGATTCTGTATAGGAGGAGGAGACTGAGAATTGAGCTCTGGTGAAGATGAGCTTCTTTTAGTTCCTTTCTCCCAAATTCGGTAGATTAGTTTTTGTTTTCATTTCCTTCAAAATATACGATCACAGTAAGAAGGACCACCCATTGTATTTGGAATGGTTACAGATGGAAAAGTTTTGATGATAGGCTTGCTCGCTCAGCGCTAACCTACAGCTAAATACTACCAGCAACAACCCAAAGAGACATATGTAGACATTGGTGCCTTCACCTCTCCAACTCAGTTCCCTCATAACTCTCTGGAAAATGAATATTTTTTAAATGTAATTTTACAGCAACACAATTTCAATGGTGATGTCAATAAAAATTTAGAAAAAATATAATGGACAACTTTCGAATAATTCTTCTCAAATGCCTCAGCTTCGTTACCATCAGTTTCCTTAACTCTTAATATTATTCATTGGTTTTATATGTTTACTAGTTTCAAAGCTACCGTATCAGGTGGCTTTTAAGCTAGCTCCTGCAGAGGGCTCTAGATGGAGTCTTGGGCCCAACAATAACGCTTCATGCATTGAGTATGTATTAAATTTGAACAATATTTTTCAAGCGGATTGCATTAATATTTAAGCTTACTTTTAAAAGGGAGTGCAAAGAGGGATAGATTATAGTGAAAGAGAGAAACCATTCTGATAGAGAAAACACTGGAAAACTTTTCATTTTGGACAATATATATTAAAGCCATTGAAAATATGGAAATTGCAAAGTAAAATGTTGCCTCTCTATGTAACTCTCTACCAGTCTGTGAGTCTGCCTTTCAATCTAACACACTCTCTTTCCCTCTGGCTCTCTCTCAGCAAAAAGCTGTCGATGTTACTGTTACTTTTCTACAGCTGAAAGGAGAGGTAGAAAGAAGAAGAGACATAAAAAGTGTTAAGCTGAAGTGAGTGAGAATGAGGGAGTGAGCAGTGACTGAAAGGAAGGTGGTATTCATTTTAATTCTTTAAATGTTTATTAGTATTTTCAGTGTAGAAAGATACATAACCACATCAAATATCAGATGTTACTTTTACTTTCCTGCAATATAATTAACTACCGTATTGTATATACTGGGTCCTCAGCCAATATTGGATATTTTACTTTTCCACACTGTAATTAGATGTTACTTTTAAAGATGCTTGCATTTTTTTGTATTTCGTAGAATTTCCCAGGGTCCTGCTTATACATAATTAGGCATAACTGCAAATGTAAACCCCCTTCCACTGATTTTAGTAATTGTTACTGTGCCATTTGAAAGGTATTTGTATAAAAATTCATTAAAAATGCCCATTTTCCTGAAAGTTATTAAGGGGGAAAATGTCAGGTCGTGTGAATTTTCCAAAACTCCTCTCCCCAACCCCTCGCAAAACTTTTTTCCAAAAAATCTTTAAATACACTCAATCAACAGTATCCGTGCGATTATTTGTCATAACTTTTGTAAAAAAGTGTCCATTTTACTGGAATTTTCTGAGGCAACAAAGTCGGTGGGGCCTACGTCTGTGGTGATGCCAATATTTATTCAATAGTTATTAAAGGAAGTCACTATGTGTAAATGCTTACATTTTTTAATGTTTCCCATGAAGTTTTCATGGGTTCAGCTAGTAAAAATTGTTATCGTACAAAAAAATTCATTGCAGAAAATCACGTAAAAAAAATCGCCAAAAACAATTTCAGTAATGAAAACTTAGGAATCCTAAATTTCAGGATTGTGGGTCCAAATTCAGCCTGGAATGTTTCTAATTTACTCACGGAGGTGGCCTGATTCCAAAATGGTATAGGTTGGTCTATGGCCTCTAGGAATAAAGTTGAAAAAATGTGACACTCTGACATTTGCATTTATTATGTTAGATAAGCTTTTACATTACATAATATACACCCACAAAAATATATTTCTACAAAATATCATTTAAAATATATTTTAAAGACAGTTATGAAGAAATAGGGTGAAAATGGGCCAAAATTTCTTCAGAAAGACTTTTTTAAAAAACTTTTATCAATAGAATCGTAAGTTACACCCTCGAAAAGATTTGCTTAAGAAAAAAACTTTTGATTAAAAATTCTCTTTTTCAGAAAGTTATGAGGTAATAAAATTGAGGCACCTATCTGTAGCTACTGTAGCAAGTCAGAAAAGGCAGCAATATGACGTAATGGTTGTTTGCCCAAACAAGCATAATTGTTGGTAATCCCATTGGTTAGAGTTACTGCTCATATACGAATTCTAAACTTTTGTTAAAGAAATCTTTCATGAAATATGGTTCTTAGAATTCAGATATGAGCGGTTATAAAAACCCTGATTTTTGGGAAATTAGTGTTTGTAGGACGTTACTAAATTCCACGACACTCACTCCTTTGATATTGGCTATTTTTTATGCCATGTCTATGATAAAAATCCAACAAGACTTATTTGAATTGTTGTGAACTCTAGTAGTTAGTATGAAGGATTAGCTAGTGTGAATTTTAAGTCGTAATTCTATACGACAAAATGACTTTTACTTTCCAATTGTACTATAAATGTTAAATGTACATAAACTAATGTAGTAATTATTTTCTCTTCACGTTTTTCAACTTGTTAATGAAATTTATTTCTGCAATTATGAAACTCTGTATTTTTTCATAGCGGTTAAAAGAACACAAATTTATTTATCTTCAACATACATGCATGCATAAAATGTCAGTTAGCGTTTGAGAGTATATATTTCTCACTATGGCGTTTATGTAGCTGGAGTCAGGATTTATGTATAAATGATAACATTTATGAGTAAGTTATAAGTGACGTGTTTATCAATATATATTCCTACTTGGAAAGTAAAATATATTTATTATCTATTTCCAAATAGGAAACATATAAAAGTAGTGTTACACAAACAGTAACAAAACTGGCTATAAATCTATGTCCAATCTGGGTAGGTTAACCATTTGCCTGTTCTGTTATCACATCTGATACACAGGACATATTTCTCAGGCATACATGTATCATTTATGATACATATTCCCAATTTTTGTCTTTTTTTTCCAATTACCAGAGTAAGTTGGGACTTAGGAAAAGAAAGCTTTATAGTACTCAGAAACATATGAGACAAGGGCCAACAAAAAATCTGAAAACCAGTATAGACTTAGGAACAAAGCTAGGAAAATGTTCTGGACAAGCAAAGGGTTAAGGAAATAGGGTAAGTTTTGCCTTGTGATACTGGGGGTTAAAAAACCCCTAAAATTCTAGCAAGGAGTCAGTTGTTTATTTTATTTTATCCAACCACCGCCACCACCATGACGATGTTGACTACAGCAGAATTTAGCCTTGGAATGTACTGAGCTGGAAGAAACACTTCAAGAGAAAAGAATGAACCGCAAGTGTATGCTCTGACACTTGCCTCTATCTATATTGCTAAGCACTCCATGTCTACCTACTGGAATAAGAGTTTTGACTGTTATTTCCAGCAGGAAGACATATTTACTATGTCCTTTGATTAACTTTAATCCTTCAGCTAATTTAATGTTTTTTTTTTTTTTTTTTTTCAGCCTGCAATCACCTATATTATTGATTCTGTTATTTTTAATTGTTACACTAGATAATAATAGTCGATGATATCTTCGCAAATATTTTCTCGTGAATTTTTTTGCTCTGTATATATATACATATATATATATATGTGTGTGTGTAGCTACACACACACACATACATGCATATATGTTTTATATATATATATATATATATGTATGTGTGTGTACTAGCAGAAGCACCCAGCATAGCCTAGGAATGAAATTTTTCGTTATATACTGGAAGAAAAATGCAAAATATGTTGTATGAAAGGAGATAAATTCTACCACATATGTTTGAGCAAGAATTACCCTTTCATACAACCATTTATGTGAATTATAATTGTTACTTAAGTCTGGAAATACCCTGTTCTTCAATTCAGCTGAAGAATTCACCATGATAGCAATATGAGCCAAACTGATATCACCATTCCATCAATTGGTACTTTCCTATTTCCTAAATGGAGGAGCCAGGTTGAAAACTGTTTTGCACATTGGTCCCCATGTAATAAAGGTCGCACATTAGTATTGAAGGAGAATTTCAGTACTTTATTCTATAGGTGTGAAGACTTACTGCTTGCTTTTATTTCATCAGATCTTGTTTGTTTTGAAATGACTGGTAATATCTGTCTGAAGTCTCCTGATAAAACTAATGTAACTCCTCCCATAGATTTATTGTTGCCTCTGATGTCCTGTAGGGTCTTACTCAGAGCTTCCATTGCACCTCTATGCGATATGGTGCATTCATCCCAAATGATAAGGTGACATTGGCACAACACTTCGAGTGAACCTGAATCTTTGTTTATGTTACAAACTGGGCTGTCATTTGTGACCAGGTTTAGTGGTAATTTAAAGACAGAACGAGCTGTTTGTCCTCCTGGGCAGCAAAACCAGATAATGGTACAACAACTGCAATTCCCTTTTGTTACCTTATCTTGAAGAGAAGCAATGTTACAAATGTTTTAGCTGTGCCACCAGGAGCATCAAGAAAGAAAATTCATCTGCTTTTTTCTGGCGATTGTGAAACACCGTACGCACGCACACAGATACATATACATGCAGTATCAGGCATCAGATGAAATGGACGTGTGTGTGTGTATGAGAGAGAGAGAGTGAGAGTGAAGAGATGTGTTGTAATGTATACATACATACATAAATAAATTGGCATATGTCTTTGTTGTATGTATGAGTGCTTGTGTGTGTGTGAGAGAGAGAGAGAGAGTGTCACTTAGACACAACTATGACGTCATGCTGCTTGCTTAAGTCTTATAACCACCGCACAAGTTTTTCAATTAATTATATTATCTATAACAGATTACCGTATAGTGGCCATCGTTGATATTTCAAGCACGTGTTATTAGATGGAAAAACAGTTAGTATTGAATTACTATAAAACATTTTCATGTACAAATATATTACTTATTCAGTGTTCACCTTTTGTGGTGGAAGCATGTGATATGGTACAAAACACGTGTGTTATGAAAAAAGAAAATTTTCATTTTTGTTTTTACACTGAGAGGAAAAGCAACATATAAAATTTCGTTTTTTTCCTCTAGTTTTCGTACTGTCGTGAAGTCTGTCAGTGGTCGGTGGAGACAAAATTGCATACGGACCAATCCATTGGCGGCCCAGGACTTACACTCGAAATTCGGCAAAACGAAATATCACCATAGAAGATTTGTCGAAGGACAGTGGGTGTTTGGAGGCATATGTAGTGAAAGCCGGCAAACCTTTCTTGTTTTGCCGAATAACAAGCGGGATAGGGCCACAGTGGAACCAATAATTCAGCAGCACATTAAACCTGGCACAATAGTGATAAGTGACTGCTAGAAAGCATACGACAGTCTTGAAGCTTTCGGTTTCCAGCATCTCACTGTTAATAACAGCTACAACTTCGTGTATTCTCTCACCGGAGCCCACACAAACACCATCGAAAGTCTGTGGTGGCAAATCAAACTCCAAATGAGTGAGACACACATGCGGCATGCAAACCTCACCAGCCATCTGTGTGAATATATGTGGAGGTATGCAGACAAGGGAGATCTGTTCCAAGCATTCATGCAGAATGCTGGTGAACTTTACAAATCGCAGAGATAGGTAAGAATATTAATTTTATACTGTCATTTCACTTTCTTCCACAGTTTTGCTGTGCGGGAAACATGCGGCGCAAACGAACGGGGTTGGGGTACTATTCAAGAAGAGTGGTCCCGGCGCGCACTCGCACTAGCGAGTCGTGACTAGTCGATCCTACGACTACCTAGCGCGAGTGCGCATAAATAGTTGTGACACCAAAATACACACTGGAAGGACGTAAAACGTTTTAAGAGTAAGATGGGGAAGATTCAACAAAAAAAAAAATATTTACTTTGTTTAGGATCGACTAGTCACGACTAGCTAGCGCGGATAAGCGAGTATGCGACCACTCTTCTTGAATTGTACCCGAGGTGGGGTGGGGGAAGACTGTCGGAAAATTCACAAAATCCGATTTTTCTCTCATAACTTTCAGGGAAACATTTCCCAACAATTTTCTCTATAATCGTAATCAATGCCGTTTGAAAGGTGTTTCTGTAAAATTTCATTGAAAAATATCCTTTTCACACGATCCGGTTCTTTCTGGAGCTCCTTTAGAAAGGCACCTCTCCAAGAAAATGAAATGCAGTTTTGAAAAAAAGTTATGAAAATGGAATATATAAACAAAATAAATGATTTCTGCAAAAAATTAGAAAGATTCATCCATTTTTTAAATATTTTATACTAAATAAAACAAACGAAAAATGGGCACTCGCAAATATAATAAACAAATATGTCAGACGATACAAAGGGAGGTAATTTGCTTTTACCAATCAAGTATTATTAATGATACGAGGGGCCAAATAGCCACTAAGTTACATGTTCTATACAGGGTTGCCAACTTAGCATATTTTATGCTAGATCTAGCATTTTTTTTCAGCATTTAGCAGAAAATTTTTGAATCTAGCATGAGCAGGGAAAATAAACTTTTATTTAGCATTTTTCTCTGATCATGACATTTCCGCAATGGTTACTCCTTTAACTTCTTTTTCCTCCTTTTCTACTTCCGTTAATATATCTTACAGCCAAATTTTAGCACTATCGGCTATTGTTGAATTTTTCTTTCACTTGAAACTGCAAATGAAAGTTTATTGAGTTATGAATTTTTCCTGTTGCCCACCCCCGTCTGGTGGGAGGAGGGGGAGAAGATAACTCATGTCAGCACCTGAACTCACTACACAATAATGTAAATATATTGCAAAGAATGAAAGGCAAGACTTCCTTTTGTACCCCCCCC
>NC_069008.1:11652407-11663889 GCF_001194135.2 Octopus bimaculoides | reverse complement strand
TATTTATATTTAAATGAGAAGGTTGTATGTAATGGCGATAGTAGTTTGTATCTAATGGCGATAGGTAGTTTCACTACAGGGTTACGGAAAAAAGGGGAAAATGAAGAAATTGGGGCGGGGGAAGGAGTAAGGGGTGCAAAAATGTCAAAATTCCGGTTTTTGCCAGTTTTCCGGAAACTCTGTATCCGAAAAGGTGGGTTTTTGGCAAAAAAAATTAATTAAAAAAACCCAGCAATTTGCGAGAAAATGGGGTGAGGGACAGGACGGGAGGAAGTCTTTCTGAATGAAAGCATGGAAATTCGTCCTAACAATGCTCTATTCTGTAGTGATGAGTTTTTATCATGACTGGTTAACTGATTTACTTTCAGTTTGACTGTAGACAGAAAAAGTTCTAAGTCTTTTCTGTTGCTCTCACAGTTTTTAAAATTAAGTGAAACTTTTCTAATTTGGTATATTGATGTAATTTTTCACATTGAATCTGATTTTGCTATTCAGTAGCACAAAACCCTTTTTTTGGTCTGGAAAGTGGGGTGGGGTGGAATATTTGGAAATTTCCCCCTGCCTTCCTTCGGAAGTACACCCACACGATTTTTACTAAGAAAAAATGAAACTTGGATTTTTTTGTGTTGAATGAAGTACCCTGACCTCTTAATGTGCTGCAAACACATTTTTTTTTTATTGGAAAAGAGGAGGTGGGTAGGAAACTGGACCCCCTTCCCATCCCAGAATCATTGGAAATTTTTTTTTTCTTTTCGTTAAATGAATTATGGTGACCTCGTAATATGCCATAAAACCCTTTTTTGGTCCGGAAAATGGGGTGGAGTGGGAGTGGAACCTTCGGAACCCCGCCTCTATTTTCAAATATTTTTTACTGTTTCTTTCTTTACCCATATTTTTGGATAACATTTTGCAGAAATGCATTTTCAAGAGATTGTGGATTATGTTAGATTGAAAATTCAAAGAAGTTTGAAATGATTAAGTGAAAATGCAGAAGTTATAGAAGTTGGTGGTAACAAAGCCTGTGGAGAGATAAAGAATGATAAATAATTCAACTGAAAAAAAACACGTTAGAGTTTGTGTCTGTATGTGTGTGACACAAGTAAAAGTATATTAAAACAAAATATCGTTTTTTATACCGCTTAAAATCACTGAATATAACATATATAATAATCCCAGATTGCAGAATATATTTGAAAGACAAATCCACTTTCCCTTTGTAATTTTTGGCATTGAAGTCGGGTAACTAATGCATTTCATTTTTGTGTGGAGAGGGGAAGAGAGAGAGAGAGAGAAAGAGAGAATGAGTGAGTGAGTGAGTGACAAAGTTTACCTAAACTTTCAATGGTATAACAATATATTATATATATATCATGATTATCTATATCATCATCATCATCATCAGCGTTTAAAATCTGCTTTCCCTACTGACCTGGGTAGGACGGTTTGACTGAGGACTGGCAAGCCAGGAGGCTGCAGCAGGCTCCAATCTATTCTGGCAAGTTTTCTACATCTGGATGCCCTTCCTAACACCAACCACTCTCCGAGAGTGTAGTGGGTACTTTTTAAGTGCCACCAGCATGGGGGCCCAGTCAGGTGGCACTGGCATCGACCACGCTTGAATGGTCACTGGCACTGGGATCTTTTCCATTTTCACTTGTTTATAATTTGAGAGGTTCACATAATTCTAATATATACACCCATTACTACAAATCTTTGTCAATGTTTTAAGATGTAAACAGCGATTCAATGTGCTGTGCCTTTCACCAAGCTATAAAATAGATAATCTCATTGTTCGATTGGGGTTTTGTCTACCTTATTCTATAACGTCAACATTCTGTATTTACTTACATTTTTATCTTTTAATTCCTATTTTGTCAAAATAAAGCAGTACTGCAGTTGTAACATGGAATGTGTGTGTGTGTATATAACAAGACGGAAATAAAATTGTTTATTCATTCACATATTCATTTGCATTATACTCAAATTTTGTTTACACACACCTTTCTTTAAATTTTTTTTGCAATGCAGTAACTGAGCTTGAAATCTTTGGATCTTACTAAAGGTAGGATTGGAGAATGAAGTGCTAAATTTAAATTGTTTACGTAATATATTTGTCTCAGGGAATCCTGGCTTTAACAAATAAATCATCATCATCATAGTTTTAATATCTACTTTCCCATGCTTGCAGGGGTCAGACAAGAAATGGCTTTAACACTCAGCTTGATTTCTCTAGTGATTTCTGTTACTCAGCAATAGAGTATTTTTCTATATCAAGCATAAAAGACAAAAATACTGCTAGGTTTTCTATGGTTAGATGCCCTTCCAGATGTCAACACTCACCTGTTTCCAAGCAAGAGAATAATCTAGTCTATTGACCATTGAACAGCCTGGTCATGGTTACAAAGAGAACTGGAAACAAAACTACTCTGTTTATGAACACAGGCTTTTGTTTTCAATTAGTGAGTACATGTGAAGATGAGGGTAATACAGATTCAGTCGCTCACACACACACTCATTCCTACATGTCTTTGAGGAGCTTCAGTTTCTCTCTACCAGTTGTGGCTGTTGAAGAGGACACCCTCAAACAATGTCCATGCTTGTTTACATTACAAACAGGCATAATGCTGTGTAACAAATTAAAAACATTTCTTTGTCTTTGGTCAGTAAGTGTTATTTCCTATTTGCTCCAATCTAGAAATCAAAGGAAATGACTACTATTCCCTTCACACTTTGCTTTTTGTAACCTGGACATCAATGTTTTGAAACTGACCAGTTTCCTATTACATTTCAGATTCAGTGCTGAGTTGCTGAAGCAGAAATGTCATTATAACAAATATTCTGCTCAGTATCATAGATTAGCTTGTCAGTTGCTGGACCTTAACCACTTAAATGTGTTCCTTAGTGGCTGACAACATGTGCATCTCATAGACAAACTAAGACTGTTGTTTAGCCCCAGGTCAGCATGATTGAGCAGGTCTTACAGATGCATATTTAAATGCCAATTATGAAAACCATAACTATTTTTGTGAGAATTTTATAATAAAAAAGTGAGGAAACTTTAAAGAAATATCAGTTTTACTGTGTGATATCTTTTTCTTTTACAGTTTTGTTGACTGAACATTTCATTACAACCTGTAGGAAAAGGACTCAACTGAAATGTCTGCTACCAATCATTTATAGTTCCTCAATAGTTTTCAACCTATATTGCTTCCATTAGTCCATTCAGTTTCTTAATGTAGTCATTGAAGTCTTTGTCAACAACAATATGTGTGCCATACAATCCAGTTTGTAAAAAACATTCCAGTAATAAATAGAAAGTATACCAACAGCATTGCATATTTGCTATAGATGTAATGAGAGGTGCCCATGATATCAAAGACAAGAAATTGAACCATAATTGATTATACCTACAAACATTGTTTAACTTTTAAGAATTCCTCTAAAATTAATATGGAGGATATTTATCACTCTGACATTTCTAACACAACTGCTTTTGCCAATATAGATACAGTTACACAGACTGATAGAAATGAGAAACTTGTAGACAAAAATGTTCCTGAATATCACTGTGAAAGTTGTAAGAAGATATTTTCTTCAGAACATGAAGTCTTCATGCACAAAGAAATACATAGTAAGAAAATGCCCCATCATTGTGATGCATGTGAGAAAGCTTTTGTCAGTAACAATGCTTTGAGAAAACACAAAAGAATTCACGCTGGAGAAAAACAGTTTTACTGTGAAATTTGTGAGAAATATTTTCTCAACAACAGTGATTTAACAAAACACAAACGAATCCACACTGGAGAGAAACGTTTTAATTGTGAAATTTGTGGGAAGTCTTTTGTCTCTAATAGAAATTTAGCAAATCATAAAGTAATACACACTGGAGAAAAAGCATATCATTGTGAAATATGTGAGAAAATGTTCTCTCAGGAAGCTTACCTTGCTCTCCACATTCAAAGACACACTGGGGAAAAACCGTATCATTGTGAAATATGTGGGAAACACTATGTTTCTAACAGTGATTTATACAAACACAAAAGAATACATACTGGAGAAAAACCTTACAACTGTGAAATATGTGGGAAACCTTTTGCTGATAATTCTAGTCTTGTTGTTCACAAACGTACTCACACAGGAGAGAAACCGTATCATTGTGAAATTTGTGGGAAATCATTCTCAGATAATTCTAGCCGTGTAGTTCATAAAAGAATCCACACTGGTGAGAGACCCCACCATTGTGAATTATGCGGGAAGTCGTTTATGTATAGCAGTGACTTAACAAAACACAAAAGTTGTCACACTGGAGAAAGTGTGTGTTATTGTGAAATATGTGGAAAATCATTCTCTGTGAATTCGAGTCTTGTTGTTCACAAACGTAGTCACATTGGAGAGAAACCGTATCACTGTGAAATATGTGGCAAACTATTCACCACTAATAGTGACTTAACAAAACATAGAAGAACCCACACTGGAGAGAAACCCTATCATTGTGAAATGTGTGGAAAATCTTTTTCAGTTAATTCTAGTCTTGTAGTTCACAAACGTAGTCACACTGGAGAGAAGCCCTACCATTGTGAAATATGTGGAAAATTGTTTGCTACCAACAGTGCTTTAAAGATACACAAAAGAATACACTCTAAAGAAAAACCTTATCACTGTGACATCTGTGGCAAATCTTTTGTCTCGAGCAGTGACCTAACAAAACACAAAAGGATTCACACTTGAGGGAAGCCTTATAACTGTGAAGCATAAGAAATCCTTCCCTCACAAATCAATATTCATTGTCCATCAACAAATAGGCATTAATGCAAAAGGATTCACACTGGAGAGAAGCCTTTTAACTGTGAAGCATGAGAAATGCTACCCTCACAAATCTATATTCATTATTCATGTATTCATATGGGAGAGATGACATATCCCTGTGATATCTGTGGTGAATCATTCTTTCAAAATAGTGTCTCAATTACATACCAACATTTTCATACATGAAAGCTGCTATACCACTGTGATATCTCTGGTTAATAGTTATCATAAAAGAGTCCCTAAAGTTCACATATATTTGTACAGAGAAGCAGCATCAATGTCAAAAGTAATTCTCTGAAACAATGTCTTGTATGACTATAAATATATTTACATTGGAAAGAAAAAATAGCAGTGTGGCAACAACCCCCCAAGACTACATCACCACCACCACCACCATCATCATTTAGCTTCCATTTTCTGTACTGGCATGGGTTAGACAGTTTGACTGGAACTGGTAAGCCAGAGAGCTGTACCAGGTTCCAAATCTGATTTGGCTTGGTTTCTATCACTGTATGCCTTTCCTGATGCCAACCCCTCCAAAGTGTGTACTGGGCATTCATACAAAAGGAAAACCAGATCATTGTGATATCTGTGGTGAATCATTCTCCCTAATCAAACATAAATGTGTTTATACAAGAGAGAAACTCTACTTCTATGGTATATTATTTGTTTGAAAAGACTCACCTAATTAAACATGTATGTATTTGTACAGCTCCCAAAACCAGATCATTGTCATCTGTCACAAATCATCATCATCATTTGTTGTTGCTTTTTATGCTGGCATGGGTTAGATGGTTTAACTGGAACTGGCAAATGACAGCAATCTGATTTGGCAAGGTTTCTATGACTGGATGATATTCCTAATGCCAACCACTCCGGAAAAATGCATTTTAACTAAATTAAGCATATTCATACCAAAGTGAAGCCATCTAACTGTGATACCTGTAGTATATCATTCTCAAGGTGGTTAATTAATTATACATAAATGAATTCATACAAGAGAGAGAGAGAGATACTGCATCAGTTATTTTTTTTTATAAATCATTCTCTCTCAAAAAAAAAAACAAAAAAAACTTGAGAAGCCATTTAGGTATTCATACAGAAGAGTTCGTGTATCAGAGTTGAAATTCAAGTTGTAGTAAAGACAGCATCTTATAACTTATAAAATTGAAGTGGTAAGTTGGGCTTTCATTTGATAAAATAAGAAGGGTGCGATAGTGTGAGGGGAAACATAGTGGCATAGAGAGTGTGACTGATATCAAGGAAGGGGAGGACAGAGTTGTGTAAGCGACAAATATGGAGTGGCAGTGGGGTAGTAATGTTAATACAGTTGTCATTCAGAGATACATATGTGCATGCTTTCAGTCTCTGTTTCTCACTCTCTTTCTCT
The DNA here is from genome assembly GCF_001194135.2 of Octopus bimaculoides. Taxonomy (NCBI): domain Eukaryota; kingdom Metazoa; phylum Mollusca; class Cephalopoda; order Octopoda; family Octopodidae; genus Octopus; species Octopus bimaculoides. Next base: position 11,657,693 of record NC_069008.1, on the reverse strand, counting down.
CTGTCTCTCACTCTCTATCTGTTTGTCTCTCTAACACACACAAATCTATAGACAAGTATTTGACAACATTTAAACCAAAATTATCCGAAAATAACCAAAGTATTCCTTTTTTCCATTTATGAACAGACGATAAAGAAGTCGTCATCTGTTAAATACTTTGAATTAATTCACTTTTCTTTTCATGAAGGTGACATTTCAAGTCAACATTGAAGGTGAAGTACCTTATTAATTTTGTTTTTATTATTTACAAAATTATAATCACTCCTTCATCTGTCACAAAGTTAGAAAGACATTTCTAAAGGAGAAATTGCTCTCATTTAATATTTTATCCCTTTTGGTGTTGTAATTTTCCATCACTTTCTGTTCCCAAAACCATCTAAAGATAAACTGAAGGTGAAGTTCCTTACTGAATTTATTGAAAAATATTCAACAATTACATTAATTTATTAATTCATCCGTTTAATAAAGTCATGGATGATGGTAACTCTGTTCAGAGCTGTGTCACTCTTGCTCAAAAACAACAGAAATTACCAAACTCTTCGGGAAGAGTCTGTATGATACATATGCAATAATTGGAAGTATTTTCAATCTTTTATTTCTGATAGTACAATGCAGGAATACCAAGCATACATGAGTAGGGGTATAGAAGGAAATGAAATATCACAAGATAGTAAAAAAGACAAAAGAATGAGAATTCAAACACTTAATATGAAAATTGTGGAAGAAAGTAAAAACCATCAGAAAGTTAAGTTGCAAAAAAATATGAGGGAATATGAGAGGAGGACAAGAGAGCAAGAAAGTAATAAAGATAGGGAAATAAGATTGCAGAGAAAGAAGGAAAATTATAGAAATAAAAAAAGACAAAGAAGTACAATTGCAAAAAAGAAGAGAAAAATGTAAAATAAATAGAAAATGAAAGTGAAAGCAACCAAAAAGGAGAAAGCTTTCCAGAGAAATCAGCAGAAAAAGTATGGATGATTTCAACGGCAAGGTGTAGCATTTAATTATGATCCTAATCGTAATTATGCACCTGAAAAAATTGTCTCCCTGGGCCCTATGTGAAAAGTGTGGTGCTAGGAAGTGGAACAAGGAATCATTAGGTGTGTGTTGTTCTAAAGGTAAGGTCCTTTTACCAATAATTGAGCCATCAGAACTTATAAAACATCTTTTGGGTACCACTTCAGAATCAAGACACTTTCCTAAAAAAACTATTTGAGCATACAATTGTGCTTTTCAACTGACATCATTTTGGGGCAAAAATTAAGTGAATTTATGCCAACTTTTAAAGTGTAAGGACAAATTTATCACAAAATTGGCTCTCTTAAGCCTTTACAGAATAAAGATCCACAATTTTTACAAATATATTTTATAGGTGACGTTCAAAAGGAAGCACAGTGTTGCAACAAGAATTGTCCAGGTTCAAGATTAGAACTTATTTTTAAGCTGCAAGAAATGCTTCATGAAAAGAATTCTTATGTGAGAAGCTTTCAGTATGTTTTAGAATGTACTTCAACTGCAAACTTTCAAGTTGTCATCAACCCCAACAAAAGACCGGCAGGAGAACATGTCCGTTGACTCAATGTTCCTGAGTGTAATAAAGTGGCAATTATTATGGTTGGAGAACAACATGGTAAATGAGATATTTTTCTGAAATATTGTGACAATAGCATCACGTTCAGAAATGAAATTCATCGTTCATATGATGCATTATAATATCCCTTGTTAACAGAGAAGATGGATACTATTTTGGTATAAAAGTTGGAGGAATCACTTCCAAAAGAACTGTATCCTGTATGAATTGTTATGATTATCAGTTAATGATTTGAATTTGTTTAATCATCTTCACTATTGCCAAGATCTTATTCACCAGTATGTTGTTGACATGTATACCAAAATAGAGTCAGAGAAGTTGTGCTTCATGAAAATGCACCAAAAAGAACTATGTTCAGAATCGTATGTGCATATATGAGATAGCATTAACAATGATATTGCTGGGACAGGGCTTGGACAACTTTGTATTTTCCCCTTTTGTTTTACAGGAAGCCCAAGATATATACACGAGAGGACACAAGATGCCATGACTTACATGCGTAATAATGGACATAATGATGGATAGCCATCATACAGAAGAAGGGCACCACAAGATGGAGGTTTTGGAACAAAAATTGGTCACCATACAATTGGTAATCAGTGGATAGTGCTTTACTGCCCTCCTTTGTCTAAGACATTCAAAGAATACATAAATGTAGAATATTGTTATTCTATAAAGTCAATGAAGTACATTTATAAATATGTTAATAAGGGTTCTAATGCTGGTGAAAAAGATCTTGGCATGTTTACCCTTCAACAACAGACATTTCAAGAAGAGGTGACACACTTCCAAATGGGGCGATATATTTGTAGCAATGAGGCCTTCTGAAGAATATTTGACTTCCTACTCACGAACCATGTCCTCCAGAGAAACAACTCTCTGTTCATTTAGAGAATAGGCAAAGAATATATTTCACAACAGAAACTGCTGCTCAGCAATCCCTAGCTCCAAGAGAAACTACATTAACAGCATTTTTCAAACTTTGTCAGAAAGAATCTTTCGCTAAAACCCTGTTGTACTCTCAATTACTGTCATATTATACATGGAACAACAAACAATGGACTCACAGAAAAAGTGGCACTGAGGTTGGTGGTTATCCTGATATCCGATTTGACAATGTTCGGGGAAGAGTTTGTTCTGTGCATCCAACTCAGCAGGAATGTTTTTACTTTAAGGCGTTGAGCTGGCAGAAACGTTAGCACGCTGGGTGAAATGCTTAGCAGTATTTCGTCTGCCACTATGTTCTGAGTTCAAATTCCGCCGAGGTCGACTTTGCCTTTCATCCTTTCGGGGTCGATGAATTAATTACCAGTTATGCACCGGGGTCGATGTAATTGACTTAATCCCTTGTTTAGCCCCTGTGGGCAGTAAAGAAATAAGGAATGTTTTTACTTGCATTTGTTTCTCCATGAAATTCGTGGTCCCACATCTTTTATCGACCTCTGAACTGTTGATGGTTATGTTTGTGCTTCGAATAGAGAAGCAGCTTTTAGGTTAGGTTTATTATAAGATGATAGTCATTGGATGGCTGCTATGTCAGAGGCTTCTCTGTCTTACGCAGGAGGCAATTTAAGAACACTGTTTGCATTCTCCTTAAAGACTGTGAATTAGGGGATCCAGGATCAATATGGCTTAGATACAGAAATTATCTTGCGGAAGATTACGAGTACTAGATTCGATTACAATGTCCTGGTACAAAAATAGAATACAGTGATGAAATCTACAATGCCGCATTAATTGCCATTGAAAGACGAAGTTGTTTCTATGAAAGGGAATGAATTACTTGAGTACGGACTTCTTAATACCAATCATTCTGAACTCGATAGTTTAACAACATATCTATTAAATGAGACTTCCTATGACATTGAAGACTTCTCAAGATATGTTAGTGGAAATGAATTGAAATTGTTGCTTGAATAAAAAGTATACTACAATACTATACTAGAAAGAGTTTTTGATCAAATGAGAGGGTCTTCTTTTCTTGATGCATCTGCATGAACTGGCAAAACATTTGTTGCTAAGCTTTTACTTGCCAAAATACGACAAGAGAAAAAATAGCTTTGGCTGTTGTTTCTTCAGGTATTGCTGCTACTTTACTCTCAGGAGGAAGAACAACTCACTCTACTTTCAAATTCCCCTCGAATATAGCTCGCATTGAAACATCAGTTTGTAATATTAGCAAAACATCTGAGATGGAACAAAGCAGAATTAATAGTCAAGACTATTTAAGCATTTTATCTGATCAAATTCATCCTATGGTTGCGGAACAGTTTCCAGAGAGAAACACAATCTTTCAGGATGATAATGCACTAATTCACACAGTGAAAGTTGTTACTGAATGCCTCAAGGAACATCTTATCTGGCCACCACAGTCCCCAGATCTCAATATTATTGAACATTTATGGTGCATTTTAGAAAAACAAGTAAGGAGTTGATATCCTCCACCATCATCAATACAAGAACTGGAGACTGCTTTAGCTGAAGAATGGATAAAAATTCCTTTGGAAACAATTCAAACTTTGTACGAGTTCATACCTCATAGAATTCAAGCTGTAATTACTGAAAAGGCGGTCCTACCCCATATTAAAATATATTTGTTTGAAATTTTAGGGTGTTTCCATTATTTTGTTCAACCCCTGTATGTTCCTTTTGGAAAAACATGTAACATTGTTTATAAGGAAGTTCTGGATTTAGAATAAATAGTAAATGAGATGAACAAATAACACAATTAAGAGGTGAAAGGACATGGGCCAAAAATAGAAATTTTAAAAATGAAATGCAAAAATGTATTTAGCATGGCAAAACTGTCATGGCGGTTGGATCCTGAGTAACACCAGGTAACTCTGATGTGTGTGTGTACACACTTCTCCACTTTTTATGTTTTAAATAGCAGATATTACAATTCTGTAAATAAAAAGTTTTTAAAATTTGCAATGGCATATCACATTTTTGTCCTGCTTAATTTTAAAGTTATGTATGGTAACTATTTTAATGTTCTGGATTTTTTTAGAAGTATATGTTTCAAACATAGGAGATTGTGATTCCACACAAAAATTAGGGCAAGGATTAGGTTTAGGATTTAATACTAGGGTTGGTATTGTAGTTTAGATTTTAGGGATAAAATTAGGATTAGGATCTTGAGTTAAGGTAAGAGCTGAGGATTAGCATTTAGGATTACAATTTTGAGTTAGGATAAGGGTTAGTTTTAACAGAAATTGAAAAGGGATTCAAAAGATTTGAATTCGTGTATAAATTTTTACAGAATTGAATTTGCATATGTCTGGAATATGGATATCAAACTATATTCTTAAAAGAAGTAAAATAAAAAGTTCTGTGCAATGTTACTGTTAATCCTTTGAGTCATTAGCTCCAGCAATGCTGGGTATTTCAGCTAGTAGAAAATATACTGCTTTTTTTATAAATATAAACAAACAAACATTTGTTTTTATTAGAAGTGTCGAAATGTGTATTGTACAATACAAACAAGAAATAATATTTTTTCAAATGCAGCAATGCCATTAGAACAGCAGATATTGTGGGTAAATTACCCTTACAAGGCAGAAAAATTTGTCAACAAACAGCCTTGAGACTAGAATCCACATTCCCCAAGACTCCAGTTGAGTGCTTTACCATTAAGCTAAACTCCCACTGACAAATTCATCTGCCGATTTAGATGCTAAATAGCTTATTGACTA
>NC_069008.1:11646009-11652307 GCF_001194135.2 Octopus bimaculoides | reverse complement strand
ATTCATTCTGCCTTCATTAGTGAAGAACATTACTAGGCCTGAAGACGACATGCAGACCCAAACCATCACACTGTCTCCTACCAATTTGACTGTTGGGTCACGCATCCAGGATGATAAACCTCCCCAACTCTACAGCGAACACAAACAGCTTCAGGGGGTCCAAAGTTCTGAGGAGAGAAAAAAAAACTGATCATTTTTGGTAGCCAATAAAAAATATGTACAAGGCTAAAGATTTTCATTTATGTCTAATAAATTTGTGGAAATTAATGTGGAGAACCTACCTCAAAGTTACTTTCATCAAACCAAACAACTTTCGCTCAATCATCAGTCCAATCTTCATGCTCTTTTGTCCAAATCAATCACTTCTTGTTCACCTCAAACAGCAGCGGCTTCTTTCTGGCCGTACATCCTTTGAGCCCAGCTTCTAGCAACCTTCTTCTCACTGTGCGAGTTGATATCTCTTTGTTTGTTGCCAATCGAAACTCATCAGTTACGTCAGAAGAGGTTTTTTCCCCTATCGGCCAGAGATATCCTCTTCAGCAACCTGTCCTACTACGTGGTTGTACACTTTTTGCGACCTTGTATTTTACGGTTTCTGAAAGAATTGGTCCCTATTGTACCTTTTGATGAACACCTTTTCTCCAGCATTTAAATTTCTTTCAATTCCAACTTGGGAGAATCTCTCACTAGATAATGCAAAGATCTGAGCATTTTCAACAAATACTAACCCTTTGATAATTTATTATTAAGATAACATTAAACTGTTACATTCATCCACGAAAAAGCATAAAAGCCACCTTTTAATCGATACATTTATGAATTTGTGTTGCAAAGTTTTTTATGTAAAACCGTGTGTTGAAACAGATATTGCATTTTGGGATGTCCATTGCCAAATGAACACATATTATATACTCGTTCTTCACTCGTTTATTACTGTTCTTATTTTACCTCAGGTCCATTGACAAATCAGTGACCTCTTCAGTGACAATTTACATTCTCGTGTATGCTCCTGCTCCGCTTAGTCCATTCTGTTTTTCTGTTCCTCGCCCATTGACGTCCATTGACGTCCACCGAAGAAACGATAAGGAAATGGAGGAAATTATATAGAAGCAATACAACTGTTTGAAGTGATCCTAATGTGGTTAACTTAGTATTAATAAAATGAGCACTTATATTCTCCCCGAATTCATTGCGACGAAAGATAAAATAATACTCAATTCAGTGTAAACCCTGGCATTATTCCTCGTAGGGTTCAGGTCGTGGTTCAGACATCAACTTAGATTTCCTCTTGCTAATCTCTCGAGGAAATTATCACAGATTTTATACTTGAAGATTTTCTGTCTCAACCACTTGACCAAGTTTTCTAAAAAAAGAAACAAATATCTTGTAGTGAACTACTGTGTGATGTTAATAATCTTACATATCGATGAAATATTTGAGAGTAATGAAATCAAAATTGCAGCCTTAGGATTCATCTCCTTGATCCCGAACAGTATTGTTTTCGCAGGGTGAGAGACTGCCTATCGCAGCCTCTGGCTAAGGCAGTGACACAAATGTCATTTATTTTGTTTTCACTTCTAAAGATTTCGATGGAGCCAGCAACATTATACTGGAGAATATTCTGATCAACACTGGATTCGGTGGTAAGCTACTGCTGTGGATCAATTATTATCTGATAACCAGAACCTAACATGTCGTGATCAATTAAATTTACTGACGCCCAAGAAGTGATATCTGTTCTATTTCTTATTTACACATATGACATTGCGAATATCATCAAATATAATTTTAAAGTGGTTGAATATAATCATAAGCTCAGAAAATGTAACTAGACAGGACTCCAAAATTTGAGCAATGAGCTTATGGATGAAAGAAGAACAAGCTGCTTAATAAGGAAATCTTTTGAGGAAATCCAAAGAGATTATACTTAAACAGACAAATTATCATCATTTCTTTATAAAGATTTTCGTAGCCCGAAATGTTATCAGACGTATCGACCTAATTGTGGACAACAAACTAAGCTGGGATGTACTCATCAACAATAAAAATGATACGGCGAACACAATGTGTTCATGGATGTTCAGAACATTGCAGTTTAAAATCATTTCTCTTACCTATATATCTACATTTCTCTTACCTATACCGTTTACCAGAATGTATCTTTATTCCACACACAATGCTGGATCTGCTAGCATTCACCTTCATTTCCCCTCAATATGGTGTACTGCATAACAATTCTTTCCCTCTTCTCACTTAACCACGCTTTCTGTTCATGGATTTACCTAAAGAAGACCCGATCCAGTTGGACTTAATTGAACCCTCCTACCCTCTTGGACATAATGAACCACAGCAAATATCATTGAGAAGGAACATTCTTCCACTGACTAAACTATATCTTTCGGAATACCCACTTTATAGAGTCCTCCATCGATACGATGCTCCAATAGTTGGGGTGTCCCAGAAACATCTGTCAGACTCTCTTTACTAGTTTGTACTATTTTTACCATTCGTTCTGAAGCAAATGCTTTTTAGATTGAATTAAATATTAAATGAAATCAAATGTTCTTGGCCAGCCTTGACTAATTGTTTGCCCTTCTTCCCTACTTGAACCCATATATGGTATATACATATTTCCAGAGTTATAAAGTGTTAAACTATATTTTCAGAATTTAAAATGTTAGATTTGATTCCTGATTGAAACGTACTTGAAATATCCAGTAATAGTATTCAATAATAAAAGAACCTTGAAAATGTTAATTTGGTGGAAATTTATTAAAATTGGAATTTATAAGAATTTTCCAGTCTAGACATAAATAATCGTTTTATACTAATAAAAGCTACATAATTAAAACTAATTAGTAAGCAGCTTTGTTATAGTATATATAGAGATGTGTCTGTAAGGATGACTGGTCTTCAGTCTTTATTCGAAATTATCATTCATTTTGTTCTTCACATTCGATATGAATTGAAAGTTAGTGAAATCGAAGATAAATTCATGGAATGGAACGGGGCAATCTTTTTCCCTTCGAGGAATCTGGAGTGTTAAAGAAATAGCATTGATAATCACTGATATTTTGTATTTTCTTCTTTTACAGATTAATCTACGTTTGAAAATATGCTCCATCAACTAAATATGTTGACTGTTGTGTTGATACTATACATGGGATTGTTTTTGGAGTCTTACATTGCTGTCTCAGACATCTGCTCAAAATGTACATGTACTTTTGGTGTAAATTGTAACAGTCGCGGATTGTCTTCAATTCCGAAAGGCTTTCCGGTAAATATCACAATTTTGAAAGTATTAAAATTCACTTCTAACATATTTTCCGCATACAATGTCTCAAATTATCATTGTGTTGTATAGCGGTCTTTTGCCACCGTTACATTTCGAAGTCGCCGATAGAATGTTTCTTTCTGGCACTGTACAACCCTCAGTCGTACAGTGTTATAATCCTCAAAGGGTTGGATCGCTATAACGTCCACTCAAAGCGCCGAGCTAGCAGAAATTTTAGCACGCCGAGCGAAATGCAAAGTAGTATTTCGTCTGTCTTTACGTCCTTAGTTCAAATTCCACCGAGGTCGTCTTTGCCTTTCATCCTTTCGGGGTCGATAAATTAAGAACCAGTTGCGTACTGTGGTTGATCTAATCGACTGAACCCTACCCCAAATTTCAGGCCCTGTGCCTACAGCAGAAAGGATATAAAACTTCCACTAACTATCAAAGTATAATTTCAATACCGACAGACACGGATATCTACACGTATTCTCGACCTTCCGACCTTCTGTCGACCGGCTACTGGTCTATTTATAATGGCTGGCAACTACCACTTTTTACCGGGAGGGGTGTACAATTTTACTATACAAAATCACCCCTTTTACTTTTCTTTTTAATTAACAACCAATTTGTATTAATCATTTATTAAACTTCTTATATATTTTAACAACTTGTCTCCTTCATTTTTAAATAAATTGATGAATTTTATGGGACTTCTTTCCATAAATTCACCGTGCATTATATGCAAGTGTTACTTTCATATCTTCGCAAATTTACGCCTGTAAACAACCAGCAAAGTATGAAGAACAAACATTAGAAATCTCTTTTGGAAAGCTCCAAAAGAAAGGACGAATTTACATTCAACCTTTTTACACACACACACACACACACACACACACACACACACACACACACACACACACATACACATACATACTCAATAGCTTTTCTTCTTAGGGTCTACTTTTAGGGTTTCAATATCCTTCCTTTTCCTTGTACGTGTTGTTTCGACTTCTTGTAACGGTGTTGGGACCTGAAAATTGTCATATAGCCAAACCATCGGTATTTCTACTCCTGATGTTTCCTTTTCTATGGCTCCTTCCTAAAACTGATTTCTATGTCTCCTTTCCATTCCTTTTCTGCTTCTTATGTTTGTTACAATTTCCCCTTCAAGTATTGCTTGCCATTTTTACACATTCTTACAATGTACCTTATTACCGTTTCTGAAGAATTTTGGCATGTCTTTATTAGCACGTATTTTTTTCTTCACTGGTAACAGTTTATCGAATACTGACTTCACCTTTCTGGCAAACATTAATTCTGCCAGTGAACATCCTTCTGCTGCATTTGGGTTCGGAGTTACCGGTAAACTCTTAAGAATTGTTGGATCGCGATCTCGTCCGTGGCACCAGGGAATGCCGAGTCCGACGCCAACGCTACAGCTCCGTACCGGTCCGCCGCTTCGCGTGAAGACGTGTTCCGGCGCCTGGTGGCGTGACGCCGAGCGAACGGCAACGCGGCCGCGCGGGTGCACAGCGACACACACGGCCCGAGCGACCAGGTCCTCGGAGCCAATCCTTCTTCCGAAGTTACGGATCCATTTTGCTGACTTCCCTTACGTACATTGGCGCTATCGACGTGAGGCTGTACACCTTAGAGACCTGCTATGGTTGGTGAATACGAGAGCTGCGAATCGTTTCGGACCCGAATTTTCTAGGGCTTCCGAGAGCGAACCGGACACCACCTGAGGCGCGGCGCTCTACAGGCATCATATCCGTATCTCCGGTGGAGCCTACTCCACGGGTGCGGTCCTTTACGAAGAAGAGAGAACTCTTCCCGGGGCTCCCGGCAACATCTCCAGACTCACTTGAGTTGCCGCTGCTTCGCCCGGGCGCCGGCTTCGACGATGGACGCGCTGCTAGGAGCACGCTGCGTTCCCGCCGCCGGACGGGAATTCTCCGATTTCGGGTTGGGCAATTTTAACCCGATTCCCTTTCGAAGCGAAGCCGGCCGCTTGCGTGCGTGCGTGCGTGCGTGCACTGTCAACAACAACAATGACGGATCAGGCGCCTTTCGTGAAAGCTTTCGCCCACTTCTTAGAACTGACTGATCTGTTCCCGACCGCCGTTGGCATGGAACCCTTTTCCGCTTCTGTCTTCGAAGGTCTCGTTCGGATATTTGCTAGTACCACCGAGATCTGCACCCACGGTCGGTTTCATCCGGGCTCGCGCCCACGGCTTCCATGCACGCCGCGGTGCCCTCCTACTCTACCGAGGATCGGAAAGTAGCCTCGCCTGTAATCGCGCAACCTGCCGCCCGGCCGGTTCGGCATCGACCGCTCGCTTCAGCGCCATCTATTTTCGGGGCCGGTCGATTTGGCAGTAAGTTGTTACACACTTCTGAGCGGATTCCGACTTCCGTGGCCACGGTCTGCTGTCTATATCGATCGACTCCCTTTCGGGGATCTAATGGGCGAAGCTTGGGGCAACTTAGCCGGACGTTCGGTTCATCCTACATCACAAGTTCTGCTTACCAAAAGTGAGCTACTTGGCACCGTGCATTTGTCTCGTTGCAATGGCTGCGATATACGGCCACCTTTAATCGATAGAGGAGCGGCCCGTTTCGCCCGTTCTGAGTTCGAGAGTAGATCGCGGCTGTCAACGAACCTGGGGCCTCCAGTCGTTTGCTTTACCCGACGGAATTGCGTGTCGTTCTCCCGTTGGCGCCAGCTGTCCTGAGGGAAATTTCGGAGGGAACCAGGTATTAGACGGCTCAATTGGTCTTTTGCCCCCACACCCGGTTTCAACGATCGATTTGCACGTCAGATGCGCTTCGGACTTCCACCAGAGTTTTCTCTAGCTTCGTCCCGACTAGGCGTGGATCGCCCTCTTTCGGGTCCCCGGCCACCTGCTACACCTGAGTCGGAGCGGGAACGCGAAGACGCTCGGAAACGCGAAGACGCGCGGAAACGCGATCGCGAACGCGTGGACACAACACGGGAACGATGCTTCGAAGCGCCACGTG
>NC_069008.1:11641399-11645732 GCF_001194135.2 Octopus bimaculoides | reverse complement strand
GGGAGGCAACGAGGCAGCACGCGGGCGGCTGCATCGTGGCATCGTGGCATCGCGACTCGCTGCATCGTGCTTGCTGATAGTGAGGAGCGTCAGCCCGTCTCCGTGGGTCAGCCGTTCCTGCGCTTTCGTGGGGTGATGGGCCCGGTCGAGAGAAGCGTGTCGGTCTCGACGCTGGTCAGCCGAAGCCGGCAGTGGAGGTGCACTGCCATACAACTCAACGGGAACAGGTCGCGACGACGGATCAGAGGGGAAGTGCGTCCGATGTCGGTGCCCCGGAAATCGGACGCTGATGAGGCAGTGGACGACCGTCTGCGGAACAAGCGGCCGCCGGCAGTGCGGTCGTCGGCAACGACGGCGCCTCGGTGGGAAGCAGCGAACTCAGTACCCACGCGATTGCTTGAGCGGTCCTACCCATTTACCACTGGGCGGTTTCACATTTTCTTGAACTCGCCCTCCTAAGTTCTCCCTATGTATGTTACAATTTCTCCATCTTTCCAGCACTGCTTGCCATTTTGTACGTTCTCACATATACCTTATCACTGAATCTGAAGAATTTTGACATGCTTTTTTAGCATGTATTTTTTTCTTCACTGGTAACAGTTTATTGAATACTGACCTCACCTTTCTGGCAAACATTAATTCTGCTGGTGAACTTCCTTCTGCCGCATTTGGATTCGGAGTTGCCCTGTATACACTTAAGAAATGTTGGATTGTGATCTCGTCCGTGGATTCCTTACAGCGTTTTTTTAAAACTCTCTTGGAAGTGTCCACGAACCATTCAGCCCTTCCATTTGATTTAGGGTGTTCTAATGTAACATCTCGCAGAATCTTTAAAGCTTACAGGATAGAAACTGTGTTCCATTAACAGAGACAATTATATCCGGTGCAGCAAATCTTGCGAACAGCTCGTGCAAGAAGTTTATTACTGTATATGAGGTTGGTCGTTTACACCTCAGGACCTCAGGCCAATTTGTGTAGCTGTCCAGTATTATCAAATAATAATATCCATTTACCGGACCTGCCAAGTCGATATGCAATCGAGACCATGGTATTCTCCCTTCCGGCCAAGATTCATAGTTTGTAGTAGGTAGTTTCGCTGCCAGCGCACATCCTCTGCAGCCTTTTATCAGGTTTTCAACTTCTTTATCCATGTTTGACCAGCGTACGAAACTTCGCATCAGCGCTTTCAATCTAGAGATGCCTGAGTGTCCCACATGAAACTCTTTTAGCATTCTCTTCTGGTATGTATGTGGTATTGCTATACGTTCACATTTTGGCGGTTCTTTGCATCAGATCTTTTTTTATTTCCTTTTCGTCGACCACAGTTTTCTTTTTGTCTCTTATTAAATTTGTCATTTCTTGCATTTCTTTATATTTCTTCAAAGGTTATTGGTAGTTCACGCACGACGTTCCACATCACATTTTTTTTGTTGCTGTTTCCGCTCTTAGCATTACTATTACGGTGTCCTCCATCGGTTCGTTATTTCTCGGAATTAACAGACCATTGGCATGTCCCAACGTTTTTTCAAGCAGATATTCCATTCTATAATTGTAGTTTAATAAAATGGCATCTCACCGCTGCAGTCTGTTTGCCGTATGTGTCGGGATTCCTTTCTTGGATCCGTATATTGTTAGTAGAGATCTATGGTGTGTTTGCAGCCAAAAACATCGGCTGTGAATGAACCTGTGAATTTTTTTCACGCCAAATATAATGGCCAAAGTCTCTTTTCCAACCTGGTTATAGCTCTTTTTCGCCGGCAATAATGTCCTTGATGTGTGAGCTATAGTCTTTCTCCTGCTCTCGTTATACTTGTGTAGAAGCACGGTTCCTTCCCCATACTCGCTAGCACCTGAAGCTAGTATTATTTCTAACTTGGGGTCGAAATGCGTAAGATATAAGTTTGACACATCCTTTAACTCATCATTTAACACATCTTTTAACTCTTTAAATGTTTTCTGGCATTTCTCTGCCCAAATCTATTTGACATTTTCTTTTAGGAATCCATTAAGTGGTGCTCTTACCTTAAGTATATTTGGTATGTACACTTGGTAATAATTTACCAAGCCTGGGAATGCTTGTAGCATTGTCACGTTCGTCGGGGTTGGCATATTTCGTATTGCCGTCGCTCTCGATGCGTCCACTTTCGTCGTATTTTATTCTATTTTTTCATAAATAAATCGCATTTTACTTCTGTCAGTTTTTTTCACTTATTCACTCGAATACTTTCTTTATGTGTTCGACACGTTGCACCCGAGACTAGTTCTTCAAAAGAATGTCATCTAGGTATGCGATGCCGAAGTCGCAATCACTTAACATCGCATCCATTATTTGTTGGAATAAGGCGGGTGTCCATGGTGCTTGTTGTTTCTTAGTAAATGCGTGCAATCTTTCTCAAACTCAGTTTGAAGGTAGGCCTCTGCGAGGTTTATGTTAAAAAAAATTCCCTCCGTTTAGTTTAGTAAATACTTCCCCTGGGCTTGGAAGTGGGTAATCATGTGTGCATAAACCGGTTGAGAAGTTTGCGCACACGCTTAGTTTATTTATTATTTTTTTTACATACACTGCCGGTACTGTCCAGTCTGCATGGTCAATCTTTTCAATTATATTCAGGCTTTCCAACCTTTCTAGTTCTTTATTGACCTGGTCGACCGCCGCAAACGGCACGTTCTGTTTAGGCTTGAAAATAGGTGCTCAATTTTCTTTGATAGCAATCCTTGCTTTTGCTTTTGTGCAACAGCCTAAACTTTTCGAAAAAAACTTTTGGGAAAGTTTCTTTCATTTTTTGTTTCAGTTTGTCAACCTCGTTTGATCGTTCGACTGTTCCGTTTCCGTTATTGCACAAAGCGCTTATGGGTATTTTCCATAAATTAAATTTCTCCATACATTCGGTGCCAAATAAATTCATGGATTGTTCAACATAAGCATTCACTTTTTTGGCGTCGTCCTGTTCACTTCGTTGTGGCTTAAAATGAGTTTATCTTGCTGTTGGAATTATTATTGTTGAACAGTTCTATATTTAAGAGATGAGGAATTATGTACATTATTTACATTCGACGGATACACAAAGTTTCGGCTGATATACCCTCCAGCCTTCTTCAAGTGTCTTGGGGAAATTTCGAAACTGGTTTTTCATTCCTAAGGTATTTTTCAATGTTATTATTATTATTATTATTATTATTATTATTATTATTATTATTATTATTATCATTATTATTATTAATATTATTCAGGTCTCTGCTTGGAATCGAACTCGCCCACGGTCATATGGCGTAGTGGTTAAGAGCGCGGGCTACTAACCCCAAGATTCCGAATTCGATTCCGAGCAGTGACATGAATAATAATAATAATAATAATAATAATAATAATAATAATAATAATAATAATAATAATAAATGAGTACGCCCAAAAGATAGAGAATGAGGAAGAGAGTACAGTGAATGTAAAGTTGGAAAGGGAGCTGGTGAAAAGGAGAGAGGTGTAACAGATGATAAAAGAGAGAGACAATTAATTATGAATCAATAACATTGATTAAAACCGAAGTGAGAAAAGTGACTGTACACAAATATACGTATATTTAGATCTCTATGAACGTCTACGAAGGCTTAGAAGGGCAGAAAGCACCCGGAAGCGGTGAAAAGAGAGTGAAACAAAACAAGCGCAATTTGTCAAGAACTGTTTCCCAAATCAGGGAAATTAACCAGCTCCTAGGAAGAGGTAGAATCGTTTCTAATGGAGACTCACAATGATGAGGACCTCAGAAACGAAGCTCTTGATGTTAACCCAAATGCTGGTAGAGCTGAAATACCAGTATACAAATTCAACCTCAGATGTCCATCCTGGAAAGAAGTGGAATATGTAGTGAAAAAGGCTAGATCAGCATCGGCTCCTCCCCCCACCCAAGTGGTATTCTTTGCAAGTGGAGGTGTTTGCGACAATGTACAGTCATTTAAGTTCTGAATTTCACTAGCGATAATTGAGTGAAGGGCATCACGAGATGAAACAGACTTTACTTTAATATTTGAAACTATTATCCTTGCATTTACCTCTGCAGCAGTTGAAGCGTGATTATGGATCTCAATCTTCTTAAGCTTTTTATAATTTTCACCTGTACGAAGTCTCGCGTTGCACACACGACTTTCGCAACTCATGTATATCTTCAATCCATCTCTGTCAGATCTCAATGTTATTGAGCATTTATGGTGTATTTTAGTGAAACAAGAGACGATATCCTCCCCCATCATCATTATAAGAATTGGAGACTGTTTTAGCTGAAGAGTGGACAGAAATTCCTTTGGAAACAATTCAAACTTTGTACGAGTCCATACTTCGTAG
>NC_069008.1:11640574-11641299 GCF_001194135.2 Octopus bimaculoides | reverse complement strand
TCTTCTTCTTCTTCTTCTTCTTCTTCTTCTTCTTCTTCTTCTTCTTTAGGGTTTCCTGCAGTTGAAACTTCGTATTATATTCTCTCTTTCTCGCGCTGACACGCAAAAATAACTCTCTTACGAAGAAGTAGGAGAAGGAAGCAGAGAAGAAGAAGCTACTGGAAACCCTTAAAATTCCCCTCCTCCTCCTTCTCCCCTTCGTCGTTTTATTTCTTCTCCTCCTTTTCCTCCTCTTCGTTTCAACTACAGGAAACCCTGAAAATTCCTCTCCTCCTCCCTATACTCCATTTCGTTTTCCTTCTCTTCCCTCTCCTCTACCTCATCATCATAATCTTCATCATCATACTCCTTCTCCACCCTTCCTCCCTTCCTCCCTTTCCTTGTTCTCTTTCTTCTTCTTCTTTACCTTCTTCTTCGTCTTCTTCTTCTTTTCATTCTTCTTCTTCTTGTTCTTGTTCTTCTTCTTTTCTTCTTCTTTTCTACTTCTTCCTCTTCCTGTTTTTCTTGTTCTTGTTCTTGTTATTCGTCTTCTCCTCCTTCATAACCTACTCCTCCCATTTCATCTCCCCCACCCTCTTTCCCTCTCTTGTCCCCTCCTCCCCTTCCTCTTCCCCTCAATCCTACCCTCCCTCATACACCTTCCCTCCCTCATACACCTCTCCTCCCTCATACACCTCTCCTCCCTCATACACCTCTCCTCCCTCATACCCCCCTCCCCCTTCCCC
>NC_069008.1:11635753-11640372 GCF_001194135.2 Octopus bimaculoides | reverse complement strand
CATCAGTTTAATCCTTTTGTAAGTAGAATGAGTCTTATTGATAGGATTTCATTGAGGATATATTTGTGAATCAATCATGTCTTTCTCCCCTATTTTCTGTCCCTTAATATTTTACCTAGAAGTTTCATTATGAATCTCTCTGCCTCCTCCTATCCTTTCCACTCCTCTCCTCCTCCTTCCCCTGCACTCTGCCTCCCGTCTTCCCGCCTCTCCTCCTCCATCCCATCATCTCCTCCTCCCCTCCTCCAGCTCCTACTCCTCCTCCAGCTCCTCCTCCTCCTCCACCTCCTACTTCTCCTCCACATCATCATAATCTTCATCATCGTACATCTCTTATCCTCCCCTTTCTCGTTCTCGATTTTCCTCTTCTACTTCTACTTCCATTTCTACATCATTTTCTTCTCCTCCTCGTCCTCTCCTCCTACTTCACCTTCTTCTTCCTTCTTCCCCCCTCCTCCACCTCCATCTTCTTTTTCTTCTTCTTCTTCTCTTCTTCTTCTCTTTCTTCTTCTTCTCTTTCTTCTTCTTCTTCTTCTCCTCGTCCTCCTCCCCCATCTACTATTACTACTACTACTACTACTACTACTACTACTTCGCTCTACTCCTTTTTCTTCCACTTCTCATTCTTCCTCTTCGTTCTGCTTAACAATAAGAAAATCGCAAATATTGCCCAAGGAGACTTCCAAAATTTGACCAACTCTTTCCTCAATTTCGCGCAATCCTTCCACCAGGTCCTTTAACTTTCCGGTTCTGTCTCCGGTTCCTTGGTCAACTTTCTTCATATTTCTCTTTCGATTAATCCCTCCTTCCTTACTACATCTCTCTACTACAATCCTGTCCCCTCCCGCACTTACCTCAGCTTTACTTCCTCCCGTCCCACCTACATTTATCGTGCTGCCTTCTCCTCTCTAGTACAGACATGTCTTATGTCCCGCCATTTCAGCCGCAAAGAATAACCTCACCCCCGACTGCCATACAAGCCGCCCAGCCCATGCTGGGGCTGCTAATCGCGCATCAGCTTTCTGAACGCGTGTATGTCCTGCTCTTACCCACCTCAACACATCCGTGACGCATCTCATTGCACAGTCCTTGCACAGCGCGAACCCCCAGGACTACATCTGCGCATGTAGCCCTTATTACTTATAAAATGACGCATACAACAGCTTCATATACTCACACTTTCAAACACTATGCAAGTACTTACACGTACAGACGCCCGCGCGCACAAACACACATTAAACAGAGATGTGCACAATGTATACGCTCGCAATATACACACGCAGTTGCTTTTTACACAGTCACATGTATGGACATGAATGCTTGAAAACAGAGAGGCATGTACACACATAGACGCATGAACACACACGCACAGACACACACACACACACAAATATATGATCAGTAAGCATTTGTCCACCTGTGCCTGATGCCTAGATGACCTCTACAACACACACGGCCATTCAAGCTTGCCCTGACGGTTGTATACATCTGCGTCCCGTTTCTCCATTTTCCTCTCTTCCCTATCCATTTTTCGGAAGAATTATTTATACTCGAAAATAAAACACCTTTCTTTTACCCCATTTTCTGACCATTGAATTTTTACATTCAGCCTTTATATCTTCTTCGTGACATTAGTGTGTCTGTGTGTGTATGTGAGTGTATGTTTGTGTGTGTGTGTATGTGAGTGTATGTTTGTGTGTGTGTGTATGTGAGTGTATGTTTGTGTGTGTGTGTATGTGAGTGTATGTTTGTGTGTGTGTGTACGTTTGGGTAGAAATGTATACGCATGGAGAGCAGCTGTATTAGTAATTTCATCTCTCATTTTCTCTGCAACACACGCACATACACGTATATATGGAATTATTTACATATATATATATATATATATATGTGTGTGTGTGTGTGTATAAGTGTGTTTGTGTGAATGTGTGTGTGTGTATGTGCGTGCGCGCTCTAGTTCACTGTTACATATTTGTCTAAATTAGAAAACACGTTAGAGATTCATTTTCACACTCGCACACCATACACACCGTTATAGACACACACACGCAACCGCACATCCTATCATCACCATTATCATCGTCATTATCATCTGCATCTTCAACACTATCATTATCTTCATCTTCATCATGATCGTCATCATCATAATCATCATCATCGGTTTCATCGCTTTTTTTCTTATTGCTCTCGTCGACATACCTGTTGTTTTTCGTTGTTCTCCTTTAAATTTCCCACTTGCTCCGCATTCTTGCCGTCCATATATCTATGTACAGATACATATACACGAAGCGAAATTCCAGAACATGTAAATAGTGTGGCACTGCAGAATTTTACGTAATAGTTCACTGCACAGTAAATCATATTCCACCGGAAGAACACTACTCTGATATTGTTATATAGCACCACAGTCATTAGTATATTACCAGACAAAACAATAATTTTGTTTTTATGAAATAGTCTTTATAAAATCGTGTTTCAAAATAACCGCTATTAAAAAGTATTCAAGGTAAATTAGAGGCAGAATTAAAATATAAAACTACGAACCAGGAAATAGTTAACGGAATATATATTTTAGTATCTATGCGACAATTAGAATTACATAACTGAAGGATAGAATTCGTACTTGTAGGAGTACACACTTGTCTCTACCCAATGCTGTTCCTATTAACAACAAATTACACCACAATTTCTTATTTCCTAATTAAAAGTATAGATTTTACATCTTATATTGAAACTTAACTGTTTAGACTCAGTATTTCATATTTTAACACAAATCTGTTCTATTCTATTTCTTGTGAACTGAATTAGTCCTAACAAAATCGAGAGTATTGAAAAGATGTATACAGGAAGTCTACGCTGCATCTATATTGCTGATACAATTTCATTAGAAATATATTTCCAAATATTTAATTATTCGCATCTTTACCTCTTTCTCTCTGCTAATCTCTCTATCTCCTCACATTCCTTCACTCCATAAGTGTTTGTGAATTTGCATGCTAGTGTGTGTGTGTCTTCGTATGTTTGGTGTGTTTCAGTGTGAGTTTGAGTGTGATTTTGTGTGTGTGTGTGTGTGTGTGTGTGTGTGTGTGTGTGTGTGTGTGTGTGTGTGTGTGTGTGCGTGTGTTTGTGTGTGTGTATGTGTGTGTGCGTCTATGAGTCTTTGTTTTTGTGCGGACATATTTGTATGTGTGTGAATCTGAATGTATGTTCGTGCATTTTTGTGTCTGTGGACGTATGTATTACGTGTCAGAATATACGAGTGTGTATTGTCTATTTTCTGTTTATACGTCTTCTACTGTGTTTTATATTTGTGGTTTCTCTGTCTTACTCATAGTCTTTGTTCGTCCTGTACAGTTGGCTTGTATGTTGGGCAGCAATATAACTGCAATAATCCTGCTTTTCAACATAGTGACCTTCATTTCTACAGGTGATGCAACGTTTCAAACCTCCTTTGAATGTGTCGCGCAATTTCTTCTCGAGGTTTCGCCTAATTTTCGTCCCTCTAATAATCCTCATCCTATTGGTATCGTATGTATTGTGGTTTCTGAACATCGGAAAACATGAACTGCAAGTCTCACTCTTCTTTCCGCTTAAATCTTAATTAGGCTACAAATTAGTTCTTCTCGGGCATCCAGACATACACATATGATATACAAATGTACAGAGTGCGGTGCATATATTGTCGTCTAAATTATGCAAAAATGAAAATAACGCTGATATGTAATTTTAACAGATATATTTGCCAAAATTACATAAAAAATATCTTGAAATACTAAAGAGTTAATTTCTTCAATAAAATCACCATTGGCTACAACCACGGTCTCCAGAAGACTTCGGAATCTTTGCAACTCTTCTGGATGGTCTCCTTGTTTAAGTTGGTGAGTGCTGCCATAATCCTCGCCTTCAGTTTATCTTTGGTGCTACAAAGAGTTTTGTTGGTCTCTCGGTCAATTGCGACTCACGCATAATAATCAAGGCGGTGGCAGTCTGGGGAGTTAGGTGGCCAGATTTTAGGAGTGATGTGGTCGCAAAAATTGTCTGACAGCAATAACTGAGTTCTCCTGCTTGTGCAGCATGCTGCAGAATCTTGTTGCCAGAAAATAGGTTCTTCCAGCAGCCATTCTCTTGACCCAGGGCAGCACTGCTGCCTTCAGGCATTTGATGTATGCCTCTTTGTTGAGTCTGAAGTCGTGTGAGAAGACGAATGGAGGCATAGCGTCACCATCACTAGTGCTCACTCCAAACACCATGATGTTGACTAGATGTTTGATTTTTCTCACTCTATGTACATGTCTTCAGATTGCCCTGTCCTCAGATTGAAACCCAAACACTCAGCAATGTTCGTTTTGGAGTTTCCAGCGCGAATGCCTAGCAGTACAACATTAGCAGTAAATCATAGACGCGTTTCTAGCTTAGGAAGCTCCTAAGCCAGAAACGCGTCTATGATTAACTTCGAATGGTTAGTTTTCATTGTTCTTTCTTCTTGTTTTACCTTTGTGAGTTACAAGTAATGCTATCTGTTGGAGTCTCGGCATTTTGGCTGCTATTTCTGAACTTCGGTATGTGGTGAAGCAACTGTTTTGCTGATCCCTTAATTCTGTTTATATGTGTGTATATAT
>NC_069008.1:11633396-11635633 GCF_001194135.2 Octopus bimaculoides | reverse complement strand
CATATATTCGAATATATGTAAAATATATCCCTGGTTATACATACATATATGTGTTGACATATGTATATATTTATGGGTGTGTGTGTAGGTAAATTATATTTATTTTTATTTTTTAGGGATCTCAGTGGGAATAAATTGTCGTCGATTACAACAGCAATGTTTAAATTTTTGCCATATTTGACTAAGCTGTAAGTAAAATGTTAATTTTTTAATTTGTAAATATTTCCATTCTTTGCATAATTGTAATATCAACAGATTTGTCTCGTAGGCAGAGCCTTGCAATGACGATGGAATACCTATGATATCATGTCTGCCACAGAGAAGTTTCATTATCACGTTATGGTAGATGGCAGAAAGTCTGTTAATGAAACAATCATAAACATTAGTTAAATCCGTATAATATATTTTGTTCATTAAACCAATGCCATAAAGTATTTAACTAACGGCTGTGTTCTATATTGTATAATTAGTACTTAATATGAAATATTTGTTGGTACTGAGTGATAATAAATGACTCTTCGTCGGTTACGACAACAAGCATTCCAGTTTATACGATCAACGGAACAGTCTGCTCGTGTAAGTAACGAGTAAATGATTGAACCGTTCAGAGATATACTTACCTTCAATGTAGTTCTCAGAAAAATTAAGCGTGACACAGGATGTGACTTGGCTGGACCCATTGAATTACAGGTCCAACTCCTTTTTGCCAGCTGAGTGGACTAGAGCAACGTGAAATAAAGCGTCTGATTCAAGGACATAAATTGCATCTAGGTATCGAACTCATGATTGTAAGGCGAGTATCCTAATCACTAAGCCACACATCTTCACTATTGAGTGATGATATATATATATAGGGAGAATTCACAAAAAACAAAAGACGAAGACAGGTGGTGTAGAAAACAAACAGATGTATTAGTATAACGCTCGGGAATTGAAAACGTCTTTAACGTTTCAAGCCTACGCTCTTCCGCAGAAAGGGACACGGAAAGAAACAAGGAGAGAAAAAATGTGTGTAGAGGCTAGCGATCTATCATATACCAAATTTACTTTATAGTACTCCATTTTCATTACCAGTCCCTTGTAGATGTTTCTATCTTCTTAGATGTTAAATCTTTCCACTCAACTGAGGCTAAATGTCAATGGTCTGATACCATGAAAGATAACTGTTTCCTACTTAAGTTTAAATATAAACATTAATTCAGACATATATGTTGAATATTGTTTTTAAAGACGTGAATTGTTTTTATCATATTCAGTGATATAATCATAAATTATTTATTTTCCTTAGAATGTTATATCTGTATATTGCTATTGGAGTATACACCGAAAATAATATTTGTACCGTAGATGAAAATGCTCTGTATGCAAGATATTATGCACATAACAATGGTTATGCTTAATTTTGTTATTCTTATAATTTATAGCGTTCTATATTTTGTTGGCATTGTTTCATAGATTTTGTCCTCACTTAGGATTAGATTGATTGAATTGTTTCCTGCCCAAACAACACTGAAAGGAATACCATGAACAGAAATATACAATCCGAACCGTTAACACGAGAATTTGTCGCTAGTTTTGACTAAAGAGAAATTTAGATTCTTACGAAGACGAGCAAACAGATTTATTGAATTTTACTTATTTTAACTTTTATTTTAATATTTTCCTATTTCTTTCTTTCAGTAATTTGAATAACAACGAAATAAAAAAATATGAGGATGGCGCTTTCTTATTCCTTTCCAAGATAACTGACATGTATGTACAAAATCTATCTTTGTTTATTGAAAAATTAAAATCCTTTTATGAAATTAAAATCATAAAAGAACACACCAAATTCACAATTCTTCGCTTTGAACAATTGACCATAACAGTGATAAATTGGTTTAAAGTTTAAATAATTACTTGCTAGACTTGGGTTTCGTCATTGCAAAGTCTGTGTTCAAATATCATGGGATTCGGTTTGGTTTAATTTCATATATGTTCATAAATACACATAATATACTGGAGTTGATTTAATGCCCTGCATCCATTCTCTCATACATGCATACATGCACACATTCATACATGCATACGTACATACATATATACAAGCATACTTACATATATACAAGCACATACATTCACACACACACACACATATTTCTTTTATGATTGTAATGCGAGTTCCCTAATTACTAAGCCACGCACCTTCGCAATTGAGAATATATATATATATATATATATATACATATATATATATA
>NC_069008.1:11629738-11632736 GCF_001194135.2 Octopus bimaculoides | reverse complement strand
AACACGTGCTTGAAAGGCACTGAGGGTGGAGGCGATGGCGGGGAGACGGGAGGAGGAGATGAGGTCATGGATAGTGGAGGACACAGTCTGTTGGTAGCTGGGTATGGAGTCAGAGGGCAGAGGGCGGTAGAAGGAGGTGTCTTGAAGTTGACGGAGAGCTTCGGCCTTATAGATGTCCGCGTGCCATACCACCACGGCTCCACCCTTATCGGCCAGTTTTATAATGATGTCATATACGACGAGCTTCTTTCAGTTTCCGTCTACCAAATCCACACAAGGCTTCGGTCGGCCCGAGGCTATAGTAGAAGACACTTGCCCAAGGTGCCACGCAGAGGGACAGAACCCGGAACCACATAGCCACTCCTGCGCCTATATATATAAAATATGCAAGATTCATGAACTGGATACTACCAATAATTATTCCAGCCAGTCATTTCTGGTGATTGCTGGGTTTACTACTCCATTTCTAGCATGTCACAATTGAGGTATGAAATTCGAATATAATATTATAGATGTTTTCGATCTAGTTTGGATTCTTTGCCATCAAATCTGAATTCTTTGCAATCAAATTTGATGGCAAAGAATTCAAATTTGATGGCAAAGAATTCAAATTTGATGGCAAAGAATCCTAACTAGATCGAAAACATCTATATACAAATAATGATAATAAACTCTGTTGTGTCTGGGGAGAGTCATTTTCTTTTTGTACCTTATAATTTAACACACTCACCGGTAAAATTTCCACTTATTTCTTATTTTTATTTTCCTAAAATTTTCGTTGTGTCTTGGAACCTTTTCAATAGTCTTGACTCTGTCCGTTACTTACACTGCATTCCTTTTTGTATGTTTGTGTGCATGTGTGTGTGTCTATGCTATGCTATGCTATGTATGTATGTATGTATGTATGTATGTATGTATGTATGTATGTATGTATGCAAGCATGTGTGTGTATGCATATGTATATATGTATGTATGTATGTTTGTGCATCTGTATATATGTACTCTGCATATTCATGTGCTTGCGTGTCCGTGTTTGTGTGTTTTTTATGCATGTGAGTTCGTGTGTGCCCCTCTGTCTCCTTGTGTGCGCATGTCTGAGTGTGTGTGTTTTTTGAAACTATGTACCGTGTTTGTATGTATGGATGTGCATCTCCATATGTGTTCTTGTGTGAGTAAAGTGTGTGTGTATATATGGTCATGTGATTCAGTCTCCATTTGCGTATGTGTGCTTGTCTGTTCATATAACCTATGTACGTATCCGTCTGTACGTTGATCCGTTTATTTTCATATCCATATGCTTGCATACGTGTGCATATACACATACATACACCCACCCACACACACATACATACATCTATCTACATAAGAGCCCACTAACTATTCTACTCTATTCTATGGGGGAATGATATCTACTATGTATATTTCCTATTTAGTATTGAGAAAGTTTCATTTATAAGGACGTACTCTCGTATTTGTCTGAGTGTTGGGTCTTTTTGGTGCTTGGATAAGATGCGGATGTCAAGTTGACCGAGGTTGCCCCCATGTTGGTCTTTAGCATGTTGGTAGAGTATGGGGGACTGTTTTTTGTCGTCATATTGTCTCAGATGTTCATTTAGTCGTTCCGCAATGCTCCTAGATGTCTCCCTTATGTACGTCATGTTCATGTCTTTACAAGCACCTTCTATGCAGCTTATGCAGTAAATTATATTTCTAGTTCTACAGTTAATGCCAGGGCTAATCTTACATACCATGCAGTTATCATTGGTGCATATGGTATTCTCAAAGAGGTACGTCCTACATAGTTGTGATCTGACGGAGTTCCCTGGCTTTTCAACAATCTTAATGTTGAGTTTGGTCTCCTTCAGAGCTTTTCTAAATCTACGGGCTAGTTCTCCATGGGCTGTGGCCTCTACAAACATCACTCTTTGATATTTGTCGGTTTTATACCATGTGTTCGCCCTGTTTGCTTTGTCACAAGTTCTTTGTATCCTATTTCATTCTTTGTTTCTATATCTAGGGCAGGTACCACTGGTATCATTACGTATAATGTTATCTAATTTATTTCTAGCCCTCTGTATACTCGAAACTTAACTTTCTAATCATATCCAGAGAACTGCATGCGGTGCATGAAGTTCTGTATATGTTTTTTTCGTTTCATAGGGTTTGCATAGTGGGGACACATTGTTCATTATCCTAACTAAGTCTGCTATCAGTATGTTAATTTTAATGTTGTGTGACAAAGCTGAGTTCTTGTAAACAACATATTTTGAAGTTATGGGTTTCATGTAATAGGAGTGGAGGAGCTGCACTTTATTGTTCACAGTTTCAAACCAAAGTTCAGTATCAAGTACAGGGAGTCTATTGTTGGGGTGCTTAGTGGGGTAATCTATAGTTACCTTGATACTTTGGTGGAGTTAGCTATTTGCTGGATGCTCTCCATTACGTTCTTCTCAGTTTCTACATTACCGTCACTGGAGTTGGTCCTAACTCTGATAATAATGTCATCTACATATCTACTGTAGAGTAGAAGAGTTGTGGACTGTTCTGCTAACATTTGTTTAAGTCTTCTGTCCCACCAGGTCATAAAGAGGTCAGTCACATCTCCGGCTACACCGACACCGATGGCTGCACCTTGAACCTGCATGTAGAGTTTTTTGCAAAACTTTACTATGTGGTTCTTCAAGGTGGTTTTTTACACTGGCCCCTATTGCATGTGCAATCATTTCTTTCACCTGATGTTGTTCTTAGGGTTTTAGGTGGGTGCGGTCCAGCCACTCCAGCGCTCTATGGAGCTTTTCTTCACTGCTGAAGTGATGGTGGGTGGTCTTCCCCTCTGTGACCTGGTGGGACAGAATCTACTGAAGTCATGGTCATCTAATAAACTCATTGCACTTACTAATATATGAATGTTTGTCTTTGTCTGACCCATACTTTTAGATAACTACATACACACGGAAACACATAACATAGGTATACATATATACATATATACATATAT
>NC_069008.1:11629167-11629707 GCF_001194135.2 Octopus bimaculoides | reverse complement strand
ATTTATTAATGAGCGTAGAAATTGATATTAATTCAATTAAAACCAGTGGTCTAGCATATTAAAAAATCCGAAGATTAAAATTATATTACATACAAAAATAAGAGGAATGACCAGCAAAAGTGGACTCCTATATGCTAGAAATAGATGCCGAATCATCTAACCACGAAAAAAATATATGTTCTCAGTAAAAATTCAGCGACACAACAGATTGTAAAAGAGCAAGACAAATGAAAAAATACTAAATAAAAAAAAAAACGATTAGCAATGGAAATTGCATTGCTAATCGACGGACTACGCTGACGATCCTGCAGATATTTACTTATGTAAATTTTAACAGGCGAAACCATGGTATGTAGGTTAATCGTTTTTTTTCTTATATTTAGCATTTTTTCATTTGTCTTGCTCTTTTACAATCTGTTGTGTCGCTGAATTTTTACTGAGAACATATATTTTTTTCGTGGTTAGAAGATTCGGCATCTATTTCTAGCATATAGGAGTTCACTTTTGCTGGTCATTCCTCTTATTTTTGTATGTAATATA
>NC_069008.1:11627426-11629157 GCF_001194135.2 Octopus bimaculoides | reverse complement strand
TTTCTAGCATATAGGAGTTCACTTTTGCTGGTCATTCCTCTTATTTTTGTATGTAATATATATATATATATATATGTGTGTGTGTGTGTGTGTGTGTGTGTGTGTGTGTGTGTGTGTGTGTGTGTATGTATATATATATATACATATGTATATATAAATATACATACATACATATACATATACATATACACACATATGTATATGTATATGTGCCCAGAAATGGGCTGAAAGAAAGCTGTCCCTGGAAGGTCAGGCAGAGATGGTGAATGCTTACATCGCCTCCGTTATTTATCGCCTGACTGTCATGCCTTGTCCCAGTTACTGCTTGACCAGGTTGGAGCGTCTCTTATTTAAATTCTTGTAGAAAGGACGCGTTACAATGGTCAGGTGGTCCGATTGTGCCCAGCATCCTCTGAGTGGCGGACTAGGTATGCCGTAGCTCCTAATGTGCAGACACGCGCTTAGGTTACGCCACCTGCAACGATTTCTGGACGCTGACTGTTTGTAGGCTCGTCTTTCCACTGCTTATATCCTTGATGGAGCTGCAGTCCTGGGTGAAGAAAAGACCGAGACTGGGCGCCTAGAACCTAGAATGTCGTCAGACGCTCACAACCCTCTACCAGTCGGGCAATGAGATAGGTGGATGTTCCGCTTTAGAAATATATAGAGGATTAGTAGCAGGGAGGTGCGACGACGTTCTCGGAGAGACTCTGGGCGCCGATGAGAACGAACTGGCTAGTCTATTTCCAGATGTCCTTGGCCTGGCAATGCTACACGCATTGGTGTGCGCAGAGGGACGAAACTGTTCTCCACGCCCTAGGGCAGGGTCCTGGCATTGTTGACTTATGGGGTTATGGTGAACGTGTGGAACGAATCCGACTGTCTGCCGTCCTCCTTCAATCGGACAGACAAGGCAGGTTTCCTTTGTCTGATGGCTGTGCTGTAGAGGTTGTTTGGTGGACAAGGCTGAAAAGTAAGAGGACAGATGCATTCTCCTTTGGGCTCTCATTGACATTTTAAGTTTCACTTGAAAAGGAAATTGCGAGTGGAGAGGGAAGAGCTGTCCTCAAGTGAGTTTATTGAAAGGTGGGTGAAAGTTGCGAAAATGGCAAGAGTGGATGGTACCTCACTAAGTGTAGACCTGTGAGTCGGAGAGAAGGAATTGGAGAGGGCACTTGCTCATAGGGTTTCAGGGAAATCTCGGACAGTGGGCTTCCTCAATTTTACCTAGAGGCGTTACGGTATCAAAAGGGCCACATCTCTATCCTACTCCCCGTTGTTTTTACCTTTGTATGCTATGCATATGTCTTTTTTCCAGTGTATACCTTTTTTATCATTATATTATATGTAAACCCGCACATTTTATGTCTGTCTCTGCATTGGCCCTTTCATTCCATTCTTCTTCTTCTTCTTCTTCTTCTTCTTCTTCTTCTTCTTCTTCTTCTTCTTCTTCTTCTTCTTTTCATTATTATTATTATTATTATTATTTTATGTTTGACATTTGTTTTGCATTTGTACAAGCTGGATCCAAGTCTCACCCAGAGACCTCAAGAGACAACAAGTTAGAAGTTCATGTAGGCGTTATGCCTAGGGTACCATATATTTGGATTTGTACAGTTTTGTTCAAGTGAATGTTTAAGAAACCATAAGAAAATTATGTGTTTGCTTTAAAATTTGAGATCACATAGACAGTATTTTACGTAGGATATGGGCAGTTCTCATGAGCACTAT
>NC_069008.1:11613602-11621102 GCF_001194135.2 Octopus bimaculoides | reverse complement strand
TATTAAATTTTTCATCGTTTTGGACCGTGATGTCAGTTATCTGGCACTTTCTATTCTCTTTATCTACTACTACCAAATCAGGCCTTCTAGCTTCTATTGCGCTGTCAGTTTGAATGCCCAAGTCCCACAACATCTCGTATTTTTTTACGTTCTAGTACTTTATTAGGTTCATGTTCATATCATTTATCAGACCGTTGAAATCCTAGCTTTCCTCATTATTTCCTGCAACTCATCTAAAATCTTCCGATCTTCCTCACTTAAATCACTTAAGACGTTGGTACCAGTTATCTCTTCCTTATTGGCAGCGCCTTTATTATTTGTTTTCCTTTAGGTTCTATGGTTTGAACTGTATCTCTTAGGTTGTTGTTTGTCTTTACTCCTGCCTGGTCTTTCTTTTCCAGTTCTCTTGTGATCTACCTCCAATTCTGTCATCCACTTTCTTCTCCTAATAGTATTAGCTCGATGAACTAATCTCTGGTCAGTCACTTTAAACATATCTACTCTCTCCAATGTCTTACCATGTTTTCTATAGATCCTTTTTTAGGTTCACTTTCTAAGTAGCACTGCCTCACTATCCTGTTTTCTTTGCTGGTCCACGTCTTCCTCTTTACTCTATTATCTGCTGATGTTCTCTTAGAATAACAGCTGTGGTCAGTCTGCATCTTTACTAAACCATTTCCGAACGAGAGGCCTTCCTTTAAAGGTCTAGCCTGATTTTTTGGCTGGCACAACCAGAGTTTCTTCGCAAACTCCTGTATCTTATAAACTGAGGTAAGGTGGCATTCGTCAACATCGTCATCACCACCATTACTTTTCAACATTTGATAGTTTCAAGTAACTTTCTATTGCATTACTTGCTGCACGTTTTGTGCTGATGAGGTGTGTGTGTGTGCTTCGTTTTGTTCCGAGATAATGTTGCATTGCATCAGTATGTTCGTTATGTGGTTTGGTTTGAGTCGTTTGTTGTATTAGTTGTGTATTGTGTGTTGTTTGTGCAACGCTGGTTGTGTTCTTCTGTTGGGCATCGGGCTTCTCTGTATGAGTTTGGAGGAGTGTTGCATAGTACTGTACGTAAATCATAAATCAACCATTTCATGGGATTCATGGTTATCTCTCTATCGTTCTTTTCTTCCTTTTTATGGTTGGTTTTGTTATGGGTGAGTCTTTAGAGCGTTTACCTTTTGACAGAACACCGCCCATGGACATTTGTTGATGTTTCTTTCGTATTCAGAATTATTATTGATTAATTATTGATCTATATGCGAGAGATCGAGAAGAAACACCAATCTATATATATATGTATATATTCAACTTGTATAGATATCGCATCATATGTAATTAAAATTTTAAAATTTTAATCACAGGATTACAGGTTTGGTATAGAGGTATATCAGTCCATGTCTTTACATTTTCACGCATTTATTGTTGTAGCGGCGTATCTGAAAGTAGCTATATATATATATATATATATATATATATATATATATATATATATATATATATATATATATACTCCATATACGAAAAATCTTTCGGTTTCCTGAGACGGCTTATATCAAAACATAGTCTTCTTTCATTGCTTTTCCGAATTCTTAATTCTTGCTTCGTGATGGTTTCGGATTTGATCTGTCTTCCCGGGAGCTCGCTGTCGCACGTCCATGCTGTTTGCTATTCGTGCGGT
This sequence comes from Octopus bimaculoides, assembly GCF_001194135.2. Lineage (NCBI taxonomy): Eukaryota > Metazoa > Mollusca > Cephalopoda > Octopoda > Octopodidae > Octopus > Octopus bimaculoides. The sequence continues at coordinate 11,619,421 of NC_069008.1, read as the reverse complement.
ATTATATTTACTGTATGAGGTTTTCCTCGTGTGCTTTTTGGTGTTGCATAGCAGAGTGTGGAAATCATTAATCAACCATTTCATAGTATTCATATTTATAGGTCTATCGCTCTTTATATTTTTGTTGATTGGCTTTCGTCCGCCTTTACAGCGCTTACTTTTTGACAGAACACCACCTTTTGACATGTGCTGATGTTTATTTTGTATTTATAATCATTATTGATGTATAAACGAGTGAGCGAGAAAAAAAACAATGTTCATAAATATAGACGACCAGCATAGATATCGATGGATGCATATGCGATTAATATTTTACTCACACTTTTGCAGCTTTCATAAAGAGATGTTGCAGTCCATCTGTTTACATTTTCAGGCACTTGTTGCTGTAGCGGTATATTTGAGGGAAGCTATTTCTTTATATATATGTGTGTGTGTGTTGTATAGTAAATATGTATACCGTCCTGGTAAAATGTCGTAGGAGACACCCATTATATATAGACCAATAACCGGTAAAGATAAGGTGGCGAGTGGACAGTTCTAGTCTGTCTTCTGGAGCTATTAGCAATAGTAAAACAGAAGAAGTTAGTGTATTATTACACCGGTGCGAAGAGATACAATGGTATCCGATAACTAGTTACAATTGTGGCTACTAGCGTAAAACAACAACTATAGTACAACAGCAGTCTCACATCAAACCAGTTGGAAGAACCCACTTTACAACAGTGACGACGGGGAGAAAACAATCACATGGAGAATTTAAAGTAATTCACGTGGAAATTAAATACCTCGACAAAAAAAGAAACATAAATCCTCTTGTGTAATTTTATGAAAATCGTAAAATATGGAAGACTTGTTAGATGGGTGACGGAGTTGCAAAAACAGCAACAACAACAATTCAAGGAACAACGAGAACAACAATAAGCATTGCGGCAACAAACGTTACAGCTAATGAAGTTGGTAACTAAGCCGGAGAATATATTTTCGCCTGACCATGTAGAAAATTCCATAAGGGAATTCAGATATGACCCCGAAGAAGGAGTAACTTTCGAGACTTACTTTCGAAGATTTGAACAAATTTTGGAAAAAGAATGTCAGGATTAGACGGACGAAATGTAAACGCGTCTAGTTTTAAGAAAAGTAGGGACAGCAGAGCATGAGAAGTATAGTAACTTTATATTGCCAAAAAAAAAAAAAAAAAAAAAAAAAAAAAAGAAAAGAAAGCGTCCGACATAAATTTCACCGACAAAGATGACATTTTGTGCAAAATGTTTAGTGAAAAGAGCTCACTGTTTAATATTACATGGAAATATTTAAACATAGAAAACAACGAAGATGAAGACGTCACTATTTACACAGGCAGAATCAACAAAGAATGCAAGAGATTTAGAATGGATATGCTTATTGCAGATTAGACACGGGAAGTGACATCACAATCATGAATGAGAAAACATGGCAACAAATGAGTAAACCAAAATTATGTAGTTCAAACAAAATAGCGTATGGCGTTACTGGAAGAAAATTATATTTCACGGGCGAACGCGTTTGTAATATAATGTTCAAAGGTCGAACCAAAGAAGTGAATGTTTATGTGCTGAAATGTCCATGAATTTATTTGACGCGGAATGTATGGAAAAATATAATTTATGGGGCACACCCATAAGCGATTACGATCAAACGAGATCGATCATACGATCAAACGAGGTCGATGAACTGAAACAAAAAGAAGTGATGTGGAACATAGTGCGTGAACTACCAGTAACTTTGGAAGAAATAAAAAGAAATGCGAGAAATGACAAATTATGGAAGACTATAGTCGTTAAAATGAAATAAAGAAAGTTCTGATGCAAAGAACCGCCAAGATGTGAGCGTGTACCTTATATGTGATGGTGTACTAATGTATACTCAGAGGGTGGTCACATCATAGACATTACAGAAGAGAATGCTAAAAGAGTTCCAAGTTGGGACACCCAGCATCTCTAGAATGAAAGCGTTGATGCGAAGTTTGGTATACTGGCCAAGCATGGACAAGGAAGTTGAAAACCTGGTAAAAGGCTGCAGCAGATTATTCTGGCAGGGAAACTACCTACTACAAAATGTGAACCTTGGCTGGAAATGAAAATACCATGGTTCCGACTGCATATCGATTTCGCAGGTCCGGTAAATGGATATTATGACTTAATAGTAGTGGACAACTACACAAAATGGCCTGAGGTCGTGAGGTGTAAACGACCACCTTCATATACGGTAATAGACTTCTTACACGAGCTGTTCGCAAGATTTGATTATCGGATATAATTGTATCCTGTGAATTTAAAAGATTCTGCGAGATGTTCACTCTAGAACATAAAACTATAGTACTGTATGACCCTAGATCGAATGGAAAGGTTGAACGGCTCGTGAACACTTTTAGAGAGCTTTAAAGAAAGCTAATAAGGAACCCACGGGTGAGGTCGGGATCCAACAATTCTTAAGGCTATACAGGATAACGCCGAACCCAAATGTACCAGAAGGAAGTTCACCAGCAGAATTAATATTTGCCAGAAAGGTGAAGTCAGTATGTGATGAACTGTTACCAGTGAAGAAAAAAATACGTGCTAATAAAGACTTGCCAAAATTCTTTAAAATCGGTGACAAGGCATATTGCAAGAATGTACAAAAATGGCAAGCAATACTGGGAAGGAGAAATTGTTACTTATATAGGAAGAATGATGTATGGTGTAAGAAGTAGAAATAGAATGGAAAGGAGACAGAGAAATCAGCTTTAGGAAAGCGCCATAGAAAAGGAAACAAAAGGAGTAGAAATACCGATGGTTTAGCAATATGACAATTTTCGGTTCCCAACACCGTTACAAGAAGTCGAAACAACACGTACAAGGAAAAGGAAGAACACTGAATTCTTAAAAGTAGACCCTAAGAAGAAAAGATATTGAGTATATATATATAAAAAAGGAGGATGTGGTGTAAATAAAAGAAATGGATTGTTAAATAAAATGATTAAAAGGGGAGATGTTTAGTGAAACTGTGTACCCTTCCCGGTAAAAAGTGGTAGGAGCAGCCTTTATACATAGAACTGTAGTTGGTCGTCAAGAGAGGGTCGAGAATCAAAGAGTTGAGAGTCGACATTTCTAGTCGGTGTCTTGTGGAGCTATCAACGATGACCTACATTAAAAGGCAGCTTTCTTTCATTGCTTTTGCGGATTCTTAATTCTTGCTTCGTGGTGATTTCAGATTTGATCTATCTTCCCGGCAGCTTAAGATAATTGATGTAATTCAGGCCATGTTCCAACAGTAGACAGAATTATTACTATTAAGTCGGTGAACTGCCAAAATCGTTAGCATGTCGGACAAAATGCTTAGCGGCATTTCGTCCATCTTTATATTCCGAGCTCAAATACCACCGAGGTCGATTTTCATATGCTTGTGATCGATAGATTAAGCATCATTGAAGTACTGAGGTCGGTGTAATCGTCCACCCCCTCCTCTCAAAACCTGACGGCACTGTGCCAAAATTTGAAGTCATTATTAGTTTAGCATTATCACTATTAATATTGTTGTTGTTGTTGCTTCTTTTGTTAAAGAAGAAAATATTTAAATTGATATATAAAATTATATATTACCATTTGAGTATTTCTATACCAAAACTCCCTTACACGGTTTTACGCATATATAGGAGCGCTAAATTTCTGCCATTAAATTTCCGGCATCAAAACGTCCCTAACTCAGTATATAATGGAGTCGCTTGAAGTTGCTACAAATCTTAACCTAAAAAGTCTATGTTAACCAAAGCGTATTCTATAAGCTAGAAAGAACTTAACCTGTTCCATTTTCCACTCGAAACCATTTTCCTGTGTTGAAGTTAGCAACACATTTTGCAAAATACATAAATGTCATAACTTTTATATATCTGTTCAAATTCTATACTCTTCGTTTACTTTCAAAATAAGCTGGAGTTTCTCTATTACTCTGAAGCAAATTCATTTAAAGTCTTGTTTATAATTACAGTGATCTTAGGAACAATAACATGATGTGTGGATGTCACCTGCCTGCCGTTGTCAATTTTATGAAGAAAACGTACAACAGAGATGTGAATGTCTTGGGCAAGTGTCATATAGATTTGGGCAATAACCAAAGCAAAGAAATAGGTATACTGGAATATTCGCAATGTGGAGGTTAGTAAAATCTTCTTATTTAAATTCTTATTTTAGTATCATTGCAAAGAAAACTTATATACATACATAAAATATACATAAACACATACACACGCGCGCTCGCGCGCGCACACACACACACACACACACACACACATATTGAGAAAAAATGTCGTCAGAAATTATAATTAGCGCTTTCGTTCCTCTCTAGGACTTGTCAAATAGAATTGTATTTGACAAGTTCTAGAGAGGAACGAAAGCGCTAATAATAATGAAGATATAAAGGAATTTTTTCCAAAATTCTGACGACGTTTTTCTCAATATTCAATTCTGTACATCACACCTAACACTCTATACAGATATCAGGTCATCCCATAAGTTCTGTCCGAATTGTGAATAAAGAAAACAAGTAATCAAATGTTATATTTAATTGAATTTTAATCATCAATGTACTTCCCCTCATTATCTATGACTTCCTTCCATCTATTTACAAGCTTTTTAATCCCGTCAATGTAAAACTCTTTTGGCTTCAAAGCGAAGAACTCTGAAACGTCAGCTTCGACCTCCTCCTGGCTTGCGAAAGTTATGTCCCCCAAAATGATTCTGTAAATTACGAAACAAATGGTAGTCTGAAGGAGCAAGGTCGGGAGAATAAGGTGGATGAGGATTTTTTCCACACCAAGCTCTTTGATCTTCTGTGATGTGATCTTTGCAGTGTTGGGGTCGCGCATTGTTCTGATTAAACATCACTCCTTTTTGATACACTAAAGCGGGATTTTTTTCTTCAAAGCGTGATTCAAACGCTCTAATTGCTGACAGTAGACTTGAGCATTGATTGAGGCATTAGGCGGTAACAATTCAAATTTAATTACTCCTTTCCAATCCTGCCAGATAGAGAGAAGAACCTTTTCCCCATGAAGCTCCCTTCTCGGGTGTGGTTGAGCTTTTTCCCTTTTACCAAGCCACTGTTTTCGACGTTTAACATTTCGATAGAAGATCTATTTTTTGTCACCAGTCACAAGTCTATCCAAAACCAGTGAAATGAGTTCGTGAGAATGGAGAGAAGAGCAGATGTCAACTGGCACCTATTTTCCAAGTTTAGGAACCTTTCCAAATTGTTGAAGATGACGATGAGCAGTTGTATGGTTTGAACTAAGCTTTATTGCCAATTCTTCAACTGATGATGAAGGATTTTCTCCATGTAATGCCCCAAGGAGCTTATCATCAAACACAACTGGACGTCCTGTTCGATCTTCATCTTCAAGGCTGAAATCTCCACTTCTGAATTTTGCAAACCATCTTCTGCAAGTTCTTTCATTCAAGCATTCTTTCCCATAAACTGAGTGTATGTGTCGAGTCTCTTCGGCCGCAGAGTTTCCTTTTTTGTACTTATAAAGCATTATGTGCCTCAAATGCTCTTTGGATACTTTCATGTTAGAAAGGGTTTTAATCAAAGAAATTTTAATTCTATTATTTTGTAAAATAATATTTAATTAGTCTAAATATGCACAAATGCATAAAAATACTTCTAATTCTATTAGACATTCTAAAATACTATTAAATTTCATTCAATTTTAAAAAAGGTAAAACTGGACAGAATTTATGGGATGACCTGATGGGATGACACATACATACATACATACATACATACATACATATATATATATATAT
>NC_069008.1:11606263-11611176 GCF_001194135.2 Octopus bimaculoides | reverse complement strand
GAGAGAGAGAGAGAGAGAGAGAGAGAGAGAGAGAGGGAAATGATGGTAGTCTCTCGTAACTCGAAAAAGATGGTTGTGCAGTTTCTTATTGAAAAGCTGCCCGAATAATTTGTTTCTAATGATCACACGTTTGTGCTGTACACAACCTCACTTTCTCCGTCAAATTGACGTTGCCTGGAGAGGTACACGGTGTACCAAAAATAGGGTGTCGAAGTGATCGCAGAGCAACCCGAGATAAAGTGTTCTGCTAAAGAAAACACCGCACCACTCGGTCTAAGAATTAAAACCACCACCTCGCGATCGCAACACCCCAACCACTAGGACATATGTCGTCACCATAGAAATGAATGTAGAATATAAAAGGAACCATCAGAATTTGTTTCTAAGATATTTTGTTACGCCACTCTCCGTAACAAAAATAATTATTATTATTAATTGCATAATCAAACTGTGTTGTACTTTCCTTTCTGTCCTAATGACATATACCGGGATTTGACTACCGCATTAGGTCAATGATATTTTTGTACGTTGCAACATAATTTCGATTACATTCTCATGTTTTATTAGGGAGGTAATTGTACAGCATGGCGTAATCACCGCTTAAGAATTACTACTTTTCAGTCGAGTTGTTCCATAATTTTCACATCTTTTGTGAGGGCAGAATTTAAAGGGAAAACAACAACTTGTTTTTTACTTGAATTTGTGACATAACAGAAATTTTCCGATGAAAATGAAATGTATTTATAGTTTTCATTAATAATAGATTGTATATATCTAATATGCATTAATTCCAAAACTAACACATATACATTTACGTTACATCGCAAAATAAATATTTCTTCTTATTGTTATACATTACACTATTTAGCTCCTAATTGTTATTGTTTTCTTATGTTCTGTAGATTACTCGTTATTTCAACGAAACTTGCAGTGTCAAACGTGTTCGGGGATGATGTGCAATGATTCAGAAGTGACAAGCTGTTCAAACATAGAGGTAAACTGAAATGTTTCTTTCTTCCTTTGCGCTATAATATGTCCATAACGTCACTCACAAGTCTGTATGATCCGGCATCTTGTACCACACTTTCGCTTATAGTTCGTACCATACTTCCGCTAAAAATGTCGCTCTCAGCTTTCTCATCATTGAGTCAGTGGAGCATCAAGGATGTGACAACTGAATGGAGAGAGAGATACCTAATACCAGGCTGCTACTCATTTTCAGTTGAGTAGACTATAGCATCATGAAGTGAAGTGCCTTATTCAAGGACACTTTGTGTCATCTAATCGAATCTATGGCTTTATAAGTGATGTGTTGTCTATTCTTTCCTCGTTAAACGTAACTTTATTCAGAGCAGAATGTTGGATGTACATAGCCTGAAGTCAGCTTAGAAACAAGGTCACTTCCCGAATGACCTCAGGTCGCTAGGTTTATATGTAGAAGCCATTAGCGAAACCAATATCTCTGAAGCGCATACACTCGCAAATATTTTCGTTAATTATGAAATATCTTTACTCGCGGACTGCTTGCTTTCGAGCGATAGTTTGTCAGTGGTATTATGGAAATCCATAGATATCGAACTACGCACACTACTGCGAGAACTAGGCAGTAGTACTGTGGTTTTGGATGCTGCAGTGACATCTGAAAGCACCAACTTTATGCAACGAATGTAGTGTTTTCAGGTTAGTAACTTCCTATTCCTCAAGATGGACAGCGGAATGGTTTCACCTGACACTTTGAAGCTTTGCTAAGGACTTTCGATCTTTACTAGGGGGATTTGGAACTCTATTTTAGATGTACGATGGGACTGTGTGAGACAAATACAAAGAAAGCGGTATAAAAATCTCGAAATTCCGGTCGGAAGTTTCCACCTGTCTGACATCTTCCTACCTGATATGCCTGTGTGGACATGGGGCAACCAGAATGGAACATCTCGATTGTTAGGTCAATAGATAGGGTAGTGTAGGATGTCCACAGTTCAAAGCAGTCGGTTACACAGACCAGAAATTACCGATCTGCTCGATCGATTTAAAATGGACCCAACGACAGGAGCCCAAGTTACTGGAAGTTGAACGCGTGCCTAGTAACTCACGAAGATTTACAAGGGCCAGATTAGTGAATTGCTTAGGATGCAGTTGATGCGGGTAATCAACAGCAAGCGCTGATGGTGTGCCATTAAAGGAGTTATTAGAAGTTATTAGTTAATTAAAGAAGTTATTAGACCAGAATCGACAGCGTTTATCACAGAGCCGATGATAGAGAGAAATGGAATGGAGGGGGAATTAATGACCAGCCTAGGAGATGTGATTGTTGCAAAACATTTCGGGGGACGTGCTAGTAGTGATAATGGCCCTTTATCATTTCTTCAATGAAAAAGAAAGCGGATATATTGTCAGAGCAATGGCAACTGCGCTTAAACACGAAAGTAAAAGTTGTCCGATGACCTTGTGGAGAAGAGGTACAACGTGACAGCAAAACTACGACCTGGTCTTTGTTAGATGGGGAAGGGTGTGAGCTGCTGGTTTCTGAGCAGATATATTCAGGGTGGTAGTGGACTTCAGCACCTACCTCATCGGACTACCACAGCTCTTTGCAGACGAAATATGTAGCCGATGACAGCTGAAATAATGGAGGCCATGAGCACTTGTCCAAAACGCAAGTAACTGGGTTTCAATGATCTGCCTTCCGATTTTACAAATTCATGACAGATTTATTTAGCAACCTCTTGACAGATATTTACCACAACTGATATCAGAACAGTAGAACTCGTAGTGCTGTGAGCTGAAGATTAGTAACGCTGCTGAGAATGGACGCCTTCATAGGGGACGCAATTTTTCTCCAATGACTGTGTTAAACACATGGTTTAAGATTTTGGCCAAGATATTAGCGAAAAGGTTGGAACTAGTGGGTGATCTCGATAGGGAAGTGCAAACGTGAGCGATCCTAAGCATCCACCCATGACAAACGCAACCTTAAATAAAGTACCATAGAAAAGGATGAAAACAAAGCTGGCTTTCTTGAGGCCCTGATCAATTAGAACCAGCCAACCATCGATGTATGGAACTCATCCTGTAAGTGGCCAGGTTTAGACCTGTTTCCATAGGATAGATCGCTGCAATGCACAGCTGTTCCTTCTCAGTGATCAAATTTAACAGCATCTTCACAGAACCGCTTTGCATCGCACCTTCTCAGTGCTTTTATTGTTGTTTGGTGTTTTGTGATACTTGAGTTTACGTTATGTAGCCTTCCTTTTAATTGGCATACTCAATCTCTGATACATTTTCGTTTGAGAAATAGTCTTAGTAAGTTAAGACATTTCTTGAGGTTCAGTGATACATCGAGATCTGGGCTATTTTCTCTCCGAACTTAATACGGGTATATTGTATTATCATTTTGTGAGTGTTGCTATAAAATATGCATGCAGAACAGAAACATACCCCACTCGTGTCCAATGATGCATTTTCTGTTATATATGCGAGACATAGAGAATTAAGTCTGGTCGCTTTATTTAGATTGTCATTCTTAATGATGGCTAATGCCTTTTTTAATTATTTTTTTGGGTTTTGTTGTTGATACGGTTTGCATACCCGATGGCAGTATTTACGTGTGGTATTTGAATGTTGTTGGACATTGTAAAAAGTTATAATGCATCATTTATAATTGGTAAATATCTAAATTTTGTAGATTACTAACGTAGTTAACTTTCAATACGATGCTGTTGCTGCTACTGCTGCTGCTGCTGCTGCTGTTGATGTTGTTGCTGTTCTCACTGTTGTTGTTGTTGTTGCTGCTGCTGTTGATGTTAGCAGTAGTAGTTGTAGTAAAAGTTGTGGTAGTAGTATATGGCTTTCATATTTATTACTACAGCCCGTGTGCAGATATATGATATCAATGAAAGGTGTGTCACTGAAGTTTGAAAGATCCTGCAGCACATACAGAACATGCGTTGAAGCTGAGAGAAACAATACATTTACATGCAACAAATGGAGGACAAATGGCACCTCTTGTGTTGCTTGTTGCACCGGAAACTTATGTAACAAGAATGATTTTGTTGGTAAGTGATATTTATCCATTGCAGATAGATAGATAGATGTGTGCGCGTGTGCGTGTCTGTGAGTGTCTGTGTGTGCGTGTGTATTACAAAGAAAGAATAAACACGCAAAACGTGGTATCACTTCAGATACTAATTTACCACAAGGTTCAAAGAAAGTGGATTATAACGGATTAAAATAGAATACCTTGCTTCATCCTTCCTAATACTTAGTATAATTCCTTCTACGCAACACGCCATTCTTGAATCACAATGCTAAACTACTTTTGTCCGAAGACATTCGCTATTTTAGATACGATGGACATAGTAAATCTACAACACTCGCCAGTCGCATACATCATCTCAAAAATACAAATATAGCCTATACTCTATCATGGTCCATATTGGATTCAGGGCTTCCTTACCGAGGTCAATTTTTATGCCTACAATGAGAGTGAAGCAGCCAGACTCCGTTCCTTGCACAATCGCATTTGATAGTTCAACTAATTCTATTATAAACACAAAATAAGTGAAATGCCTCTAAATAAATAATGTACAACATACAGCAAAATGTTAACAAAACTACTACAATTAATTGTAATTTGAATTAGCATTTGAAAACCACTCTTCAAATATTAACCAGTAGATTATTAGACCAGAATTCCATTGGATTTAAAAGATTTCAAAGTTCAAAATCCTATGAAAATGTATATTCTTTTACACTGTATAGCCAAGTCCCATATTCTGTGTAATTCTATGTTTTGCATGAACAAACATAAAAAATTCGTACAATATTCATAAATTAGGAAAATAAAGTCAGCATAGATCTCTTTCCGAATCAGTGGTAAAATGGTTCTAGTATTCTTTCTCGAGTATATGTAAGTT
>NC_069008.1:11605898-11606253 GCF_001194135.2 Octopus bimaculoides | reverse complement strand
TATATATATATATATATATATATATGTATATGATCATTTATACAGATGAGTACCACGTTATTAACATTAGAGTCCCATATAGAAACAACAGTAATAGTGTAACATAAATGTTTTCTATTCATCCATCAATAGTGATGATGATAAATGAAGATAAAATGTGTTTATAGGTATATAATGGAAAAAGAAAAAAGATAGAAAAGAGAAAGAATAAAGAAAAATACTTTGTAATAAAGTTTCAGTGAATTGACCATATCAAATTGAAAAGAAACCCTTCTCTCTCCCTCTCTATCTATCCTTTCCCCATCCTTTATTATGATTTTTTTCCTCTTTCTGGATTGTCCTGAAACGTCTCTCT
>NC_069008.1:11603496-11605481 GCF_001194135.2 Octopus bimaculoides | reverse complement strand
TATATATATATATATATATATGTATGTATGTATGTATGTATATAGTTAGACCAAATTCACAGAAAGCGAAAGACGAAGGCAGGTGAAGAAACAACAAGCAGGTATATTAGTTTAACATTCAGGAAGAATGGAAAAGCCTTTGACGTTTTGAGACTATGCTCTTTGACAGACAGGATGGAAAGAAAAAAAATGGGGAAAACGAAAAATAAACAGACAGAAAAAATGTGTAGAGGTTAGCGTTTCAAAGGTGTGGTGTGTGTGTGTATGTGTGTGTGTGCGTGTATGTGTGTGTGTGTGTGTGTGTGTGAGTAGCTATGTATCTATGTGACTGTTTCCTGCGTGTACCCCACCACCACCACTACCAATTTACAACCGGCGTTGATTTGTTTACGTGTCCGGAACCTAGCGTTTCGGCACAAGAGCGCAATAGAATAACTAACATGTTATAAATTTAAGTACTTGGATTATTTGTTCGACTAAATCCTTTAAAGCGGGACCCCAGTATGGCCGTTGTCCAATCCCCCGAAGCAAGTAAATAATAAAAGATAACACTCAATGCAACCGTAACGTGTGTCTCATTTATAATCGCAATGTTTCTGTTCTATTTCTATGTCCTTCCATAGGCTGGACCAATTCATTTGTATTCTATGTGATTTATACAAAAGATGCGTTTGCAACCGCTGACAATCAAAACAGGAAATTTAATGACTACAGAAACACTGCTGAAAACATATCTAGAGCTGTGAGTAGCTATTTTTCCTCTATTTATTCTTCACAAAGTTTTGAGCAATCCTTCAATTTCATGTAAATTTTTTTATTATAACAACATAAAAACCAATATTAATTATATACATCCATCAATTACATAATGAATTCAATACATTTAGTAGATGACATGATTTAGTATTGTTGTGTCTTGGGAGTGTTATTACGCCGATAATAATAACACGCGCACTGATTCAATATCACTTCTTTAATATTAGTCAATACCTAACCGACTAACTATTCAATCATATCTTTAATGTGCTGGTTAAACAATCATTCGGCTGCTTTTTGCCAAAGTTCTTTCGTCGCTATTCATGACCTCATCAATGACATTAATCCTCTTTTCAAGTTCTGTCTTGCGTCTGTCTGAGAATTAGTCTTATGCCTGTGGGTATGTATGCCTCTATATATCTATGTAGATATGTATTTGCTTACAGGAGAAGGGAAAGGTGAGAGTAAACCAAAGTCTACAAATCAATCATTTCTTTGATGTTTCTCTTAACTCATAATACACATTATATAAAAATGACGAACAACTACCATTTGCCCACCAATTTTCAACCAATACCAGCGATACAATAAAGAACCAAGTAAAATAAAGTGCGTCTGTTTCTATTTTGATGTTGGATTTCTTAATGAGGATGAGGAGTAATAGAAGTTGTTGTTGGCTATATTCCATCGTAAATTGAATGTTTATGTTAAGTTCATTTAGAAGTGCTTGAAATTTTTAAAGTCTCTCTACACTTTCATGCCAAAGAATGAATCAGCCATCTAGATATCTCTAGATATCTCTTCCAGTTTTTATGTGAAGAGAGAACGAGTTTCCGTATTTTTTAAGTGCCTTAGGATAAAGAGTGATTTCTAGGTACCCCAAGATTAGGTTAACAAAGCAGGGAGCCATTCTCATACCCATCATAGTCTCCGATTTCTGCCGACAGAAGTTGTCTCTGAATACGAAGAGTTTATTCTCCAAGACGAATTTTAGCCCTTCTATTACGAATTCTTTTTTGATTCGGTGTGGGAATCCCTTGCAGTGATTCTCTAGCCACAACTGGATTGCCTCTATTCCTAGGTTGTGGGGGATATTAGTTTACAGGTTGATTACATCGAAGGGTACTAGTAGGTTTTTCATTGTTTCAATGAGGTGGTTGAGCATATCTAGGTATATATATATATATATATATATGCCTACACACACACACACACACACGCGCGCATAT
>NC_069008.1:11594760-11603112 GCF_001194135.2 Octopus bimaculoides | reverse complement strand
TATATATATATATACATATATATATATATAAGCATATATTATTTGATTTGTTTATATTCATGTAGTTCTTTGAATGTAAGTCTATACGGACATGTATACAGACGTGAGAATATCCTCGGGCACAAACATATAGAGACTGTCGTAAAAGAATGAGGATTAATAAATTATGTTCCACTCGTTGAACCTCGGAGATTCAACTCCATTTACTAATACTAAACAACTACGAGATGAAATTTGTATGCTCATTGCATGTGAGATTTTCAGGACAATAAAAAACTGTTCCATTCGGCATGTTGTCTTCAATAAAAATTCATATACTGATTGACCATGAAGTCATTTTTATTCCTCGTCCAGTTTTGGGTATAAATGTTTTGTATCCTGGTGCTGGATATATAATTTAATGAAGCAGGAGGAAAGCGATATTTACACGACGCAATACGATTTCTATTACACGAGACTCAACGCTCTCAGTCAACGACTGACAGTGAACTGTTTACCAATACGAACTGCCAATTACTCACAATTCTTTATTTTATAACAATGAGTCATCCCATCTTTAGTCACTTGGTTGGAATCCTTCCAGAACATCTCTTTTTAGGAATAGCCTCCCCTATCTTCTCCACTTTTGAGAATTCAGATCAGTCCAGAGTTTTCATCTCTTAGGGTTCAATTCCACTGTTTCCGTTCTTTACCGTTTTCTGGTGCTAGAACGTGTAGTTTCAAATTGTTTGGGCGTTGGTACCTCAAACATGTCGTATAATACTTCCATGGGGATTTCATTTCTCGTGACAGCCTTTTCTGTGAATCGTTTTGAAGGTGGTTAATGATAATTTTATGGTCGATATTTTCCCTTTTTACCAGGAATATCATTCTTTCTGTTAGTTTAATGATTACACTGTCCTCCCATTTAACTTTCTTTGCCATATCTATAGGTTTAAAAAAATAATTTGTTACCTCACTTGAAGAATTTTGAAGTATTTTTGTTGTTCGTTTTTTAAATTTTATTTTCATTCTGTATCAAATAATCAAAAACGGATCTGACCTTTCTAGCAAACTTGAATTCTGCGTGTGACATTCCAGACGGGTTATTCGGATTAAGTGTTTCTCGGTACACACTTCGAAATTTTTGAAGTGAAAGAGCGTCCATTACTTCATTGTTAGCCTTTTACAACGTCTTCTTGAAAGTGTCAACAAAACGCTCCACTTGACCAAGGATGATAGGCAGAGTGGAGAGAAGTTCGATGAGGAACATTTTACAATAATTCTCTAAACTCGTCTGACATACATTGAGTTTCATTATCAGACAGAGCGGTATCAGGAATAGCATATCTGGCAATCAGTACGTGCAAAAAGCTTATTGTAACCGCAGATGTCGGCTTTTTACATTTACGCACTTCGGCCGCTTTGGAAAACTGTCCATCACAAGAAGGTAATATCCACCCTTAAGTTCATCTGCGTAATCAACATGCAGTCTGGACATGGAATATCTGTTTTGGCTACGGTTGTCTTTTAGCGGTAGCTGCCTTTGCAGCAAAGGCGAACCCTCTGCATGCTTTCACTGATACTTTAACGTCATGGTACATCGTTGGCCAATATACATAACTTCTCGTTAACGATTTCATTCTCGAAATCCCTGTGAAATTCCTTTAATAATCGCTTTTGTAGTGTGGCTAGCACTACGACTCTTTGTGCATACATAAAGACATTGTCATACATTGAGAAATGCTTCGCATTTGTGTTGCGAATATTTTTATCTCATTTAGACATTAGCATTTCTTTCATTTTTAATGAATTCATCACTTTCCCATTTTAATTTTATGTCTTGTAAAGTAACTGGCAGTTCATGTATATTGTTACACAAAATATGTTTCAATTCATTTTTCGCTCGCAAAGCAGCAATCGAAATGGTTCGGCATTTTTTTAAAAATCAGCGTTGATAAACAATCAGCGTGACGTAATTTCTTGGATGGTATATACTCAATCTTAACATCATAGTTTAGTAATATCGTACCCCAGCGTTGCAACCTATTAGCAGTATGTCTTCGACCCATATATCGATAATAAAGGACAATGATCATTCTGTAGTCAAAAATTTCTACCGTGTAAAAATCTGAAATATTTTAATAGCAAAAGTAATCGTTAGAGTCTCTTTGGGATTTAGCTGTATTTTTTTCTGCTGATATCAGAGAACGTGAGGCATTAACTACCGCCTTCATTTTACCATCTATAGAAGCATTACTACTTCTATGCTGTACTTAGAGACATCTGAAGTTATAGCGATTTCCGCTGCAGGATCGAAATGTGCAAGTGTCAATAGTTTTTTTAAATTCCTTCAAACGCATTTTAACAATTTTCCGACCAATTTCACTTCACATCTTTTTTAGCAGTTTATTCGGTGGAAACCTCACCTTATGCATATTTTAAATATAATTTTGGTAAAACTTTGCCAGTCTCACAAAAGCTTTTAAGGTCGCAATATTTGTCGGAAGCATATTTTTAACTGCGTCTGCCCTTTCCGGGTCTGGTCGACGTTCATTTCTATCAATGATTTGCCCTTAGTATCTTATTTTCGGTAAGAAAAAATCACACTTTTCTTCACTCAAAGTAAAGCCGTAATCCCTAATGTTTTCGAACAAATTTTACGTGCTCTATGTGTTGGTCACTAGATTCGCATTTAATGAATATATTGTCCAAATATGGAATTGCGAATTCACAGTCCGCTAGCATTACATCCATAATCTGTTGGAAAATCGCTGGTGAGACTTTTAACCCAAATGGTAACCTATTGTATTTATACAGTCCTTTATATTTGTTAATTGTTAGGTATTTATAGAATTCCTCGTCTACTCTAATTTGTAGATACGCGTTAGAGAAATCCAATTTAGAAAATAACTTACCATTTTAATTTCGCAAAAATATCCTCCGGAGTAAGTAGCGGATAGTGGAACGTTTTGAAACATTCGTTTAAACCAGCGGAAAAATTAGCATACACTCTTATTTTATTATTCTTTTTCTCAACACACACAGATAGTGATGCCCATTGATTATATTCCACTTTTTGGATAACTCCAATTTTTTCTTCTTTCTCTAAATCTGAGTTTATTAGTTCTATCGCTGCGAACGGTAAATTTCGCTTTTGGTTAAATGTCGGTATTGTGTTTGCTTTTATTTGAATCCACGCCTTCGTTTCGGTGCACAAATCTAATTGATTAGACAGAATCGCGGGAAAGATCTTTTTTTAATTTGTTTTCACTTCGTCTAACGACTTGTTTGTACTAGCAGAATAACCATTTACATTTTTACAAAAAAAGATTTATAAGGAGGTCCATAAGTTAAATAATTCCATCCAGTCAGTTCCGAATAAATTTGTCGTATTATTCAACACAAAATCTTTGGCTTTTAAGGTTTTTTTAACGAAATGTAATGTCACTTAGCAATTGGCCCTTAGAATACAATTTTTTTCCTGAAACATCTCGGGCAATTTTCGAAGTTTTAATCTAGGTCTCCCGTTTGTTTCCATGTATCTATGTTCATAATGGCGAATACGCTGCCTGTATCCAATTGTAGCTACGTTCAGCACTTGGAATGGGTTCAACATTTAGCCACCTGAATAGTCGCAGATAACATGCACACACACGCGCCCACACATTGACACTCACGCACACACACATATGTATATGTATGTATGTATGTATGTATGTATGTATGTATGTATGTATGTATGTATGTATGTACCTATCTATCTATCTATCTATCTATCTAAATATACATGCAACTATTGCAGATGGAATATGAGTTTTCAAACATGAAAGGAGCATTCAAAGTTGAATACTGTGGGTAAGCAAAACCATTTAACGCTTTCATTCAAATTTTGTTTATTTTTTCCGAAAACATTCCAATGTTTTTGGGGGGTTTTTTACCGTATGTATTAACTGTTACAAAAAATATAGCAATGCTGTACTTCTGGGCCACGATATACAAATTTATACAAATTTATACAAAGGGCTAACAGACATACAGAGTTAATTATGTGCTTATGACGATATATGCATAAACTTACATACGTCATCATTATCATCACTATCATCGTTATCACCATTACAATCAGCATTATAATCCTCATTTAACGACCACTCCATCCGCTAACATAGATTGGATTGTTTCAGAAACCCGACAAGCGGGAGGGCTGTTTTATGCTACAATGTTTCTTTGACGTGGTTTCAGTGCGGTTTCAATATACAGATTAAACTTAGTGCTGTTCTTGTGGCCCCAGCAATAACGAAGCAACTTTTCAAGGTGAAAAACTAAAAGGCCTTAAAGTGTCCCTATAACTGAAGGAGAATAGAAAGAAGTGAAGAGTTTAGGCAGGGTGATGAGAGTGGGCAATTTGCCGATGTAAGATGATGGTAGTAGGCTGTGTAATGAAGTATTCCCTATTTCGAGAGGGAGTATTGAAGACGCAGGAGATAGGGAAGGGGTTACTGTCGGTATGAAAGTGAGAAATACATTTGTAAAGATAAGGTGGGTTGTCTTGTTGGATTCCAGTTCTCTCTCATATTCTACGAGGAACTCTCGGGGATAGATGAGAGTGGCAAGGAACCAGAGAAAGTGAGTGAAAACGAAGTAAGAGGGTTAGTGACATTTCGGTTTCAACTATTAGTGCAATATCATCTTCTTTTGAACCAGTTACAGATTTATGTATTAAAAAAGAACCTGGCAAGCGAGGTTGAAAATAATTAATCTAATGTTTTACAATTATATTTCAGTTTAGAGAGAATTGCAGTAACATTTACTGTATATGCCACCGCCTTGGCGGAAATTAGTAAAGAACAACTGTGGAAGAATATTTACGAAACTCTGAACACATCGCAGAGATTACGTAACTTGGGATTTCAGCCAAGAAACACAGAGTTATCTGATATAAGTAAGTGGTGTGTTATTTTTCTTGTAAATGTTATCATCGTTACCATCATCGTCGTCATTGTCGTCAGCATAGTCATCATCATCATCATCATCATTGTCGTCATCATCATCATCATCATCATCATGTTTGTCATCGGTAGATGATACTATTAAAGCCAAACGCGCTCTCGCACAGGCTCACATGTGCTCATTTGTTTATCTTTTCTGGAAGAGAAAAAGTGATGACAATTTCAATAAATCAACGACAAATGTAAATGAACAAAGTAGATCAGGGTACATTCTTTATAATTCCTGCTACTTACCACCCTGACCTACTTTGTTCATTTAGATTTCTAATTTCGTAAATTACCCTGGACCATAAATATTTTCTGTCTTATGTATCGCTAAGTCATGTATATCGCTGAAATCAAGGTAGCACAACGCTGTGCTGATGACGCATATAGTGGTAGAAACACATATTCACGGCTGCCTTCTTGTCTCCAGAAAAGAAACGGATTTTACTCCTTGTCTTTGATCTGTCTATTTATGACTCCCAAGCTGTCAGGTAGTGTTATAAACCGATCGACGGATTAAATTTACCAATCAAATAACCAACAGCGGATTTAAACACAGAACGAAAATTGTCAGAAGTTTAAATGTTAATCCTTCACTTCCGCCAATTCACCGCTCTGGATTGCTACTTTTCTCATTGATTTGGAAAGGATGAAAGGCAAATTTTACTTTAGTAGTGTTTGAACTCAGAATTCGAATTAAGACTTGAATGATGAAGATGAGATTTTAGAAGTACTGCGAATTAAAATGTCTGATGGGAACAACGACGTACCGCCAAATGTAAGATATACGGACAGAAAACAAGTAAAGAAAGCCACAGGCAAAGTAAATTACTTTTTAAGCTTATCAAAACAGAATACATCAGTGAAACAGACCAGCTAATCATAGCTGCAGCTAATCATAACTGCAGCTAATGTCGTAGCTACAAGCGAAAAACTGAATATATAAAAACAAATATAAACAAAGAACGAAGTTGGAGAAAGAGAATACGAATAAATCTGTGAAAGACACGAAAAGAACTGGGGCAATTGAATTCGGTAATGAGGTGGTAACCAGAAAATTGAATGGTTAGAAGAAAAAGGAAAATAAACAGTACATGAAGAACAAAGATAAACTCAAGGAACCTTGTGACAGCTATCAACATATTCGCTATAGTGTCCCATCCTGAAATGGACACAAGCGGATATTAACCAACTCGATCACACTACCCGAAAGGCAATGACAATGTATGGCGCCCTCTACCCGAAGGGAAATGTACACAAGCTCTACATGAAGAGAGGTAAAGGTGGACGTGGACCGATTAGCGTGCATGAGTGCATCAACAGTGACAAAAGAAATATGGCAGAATATTTGGTAAACAGCAAACAAGACCTGCTAGTGCAGAAGGATTTAACAAAAATGAACTTGAGAGTGCTCATGAATTCCGATCAAGAACAGACAACGACAGAGAAGAGATCCTAATTCATATGGAATTATATGGTCAGTTCCACCGTGAAACCAACAAGTTAAAAGACCAGGAAGCATCATGGTGGTGGTGTAAAAGAATACTGAAAGCCTACCCATCGTCGCCCAGGACCAGGCATCGATTACCAACTCAGTGTAAAAGATTATATACAACACAAGTGCTTCGGACCTTGCAGAACGTGTGGGAATAGGGTCGAAAGCATGACTCACATTGTGAGTGCTCGTGAAAATCTTCCGCAAAGAGTACAGCATATGGATCATTGTAGTGTGCATGATACCACTAAGACTGATTTTGAACAAAGCAATGTATTCAAGAGCCACCAACAAAAAGCCAACCACTTGTTATTAATAGATGACCTCAAACTTTGGGATAAAGATAAATCCCAAGTCAATTCCCTTGTTGATACGGTGTATACTTTCAGTGCTGATATCAGAATGAAGTTCGGACTGAAAAAGTGTGATGTGTTAGTCTTGAAGAGAGGCAAAATCAAATGTATGGACGGGCGAGCGATAGCGCCGAGGGATGTTATGAAGATAGAAGAACTGGGCTATAAGTACTTGAGGATATTGGAAATGGATAAATTGATGGAGAAAGAAATGGCAGAAAAATTTAAGGTGGAGTATTTGTGCAGACTGAGATTGATGCTGAAGTCGAAATTAAATGAACGGATTGAAGCTATCAGCACCTGGGTGGGTTCACTCCTTAGATATAGAGCAAGAGTAATCGCATGGCCGGTAGACGAACTAAACGTCTTAGACAGAAAGACAAGGAAGTTGCTGACTAGATATTGGAGACTCCACCCAAAAAGTGACACAGACAGACTGTATGCACCAAGGAAAGAGAGGGGAAGAGGAATGGCTGGATGTGATCACAGCATTAGAGCAGAAGAAAACAACATAGCATGTATGTAAAAAAAATGCCTGAAAACCGCTATTATTGTGTCACTTTTTGGGTGGAGTCTCCAATATCTAGTCAGCAACTTCCTTGTCTTTCTGTCTAAGACGTTTAGTTCGTCTACTAGCCATGCGATTACCCCTGCTCTATATCTAAGGAGTGAACCCACCCAGGTGCTGATAGCTTCAATTCGTTCATGTAGGATGGAAGATTGCAAAGATACAAGGACATGAGAATAAATGAAACTGAAAATAGGTGAATAGAGAAAAGAATGCATGGACAATTTCATAAGGATGTTGAAGATAAGACGTACAGACAGAGAAAAAAGATAGCTATGGATGTCTAAAAGTGAAAACCGGAAACGGAGGCTTTAATCTGAGCTGCTCATGAGCAAGCATTAAGAAGAAATTACATCAAATACAGAATAGACAACACATCCAAAAGTGATAAGTGCAGAATTGTGGACAAAATTGTGAAACCGTATGGTATATTACCAGTTAATGTACGCCTACGCAACTAGCCCAGAAGGAATATAAGAGACGTCATGACAATATGGTAAGGATTATCCATTGGACACTTTGCACCAAATGTAGACTTGACAGAGCAAAAAAGTGGTACGAATATAGGCATAACTACAGAGTTGTACCCCCCAGATTTTGGAAGGTCATAACTTTCAGAAAAATGAATATTTTTTAATAAAATTTTCTATGCATATAGTATTTATTATGTAGATTCCGAATATACAGAAATTTCCGGTGAAGGTGTTTTGGAATGGGGATGGAGGACAATTTTCGGAAATTCCAACAGAGTCCACTTAAATTCTTCTTAACTTCCAGGAAAATGAATATTTTTTCGTGAAATTTTCTACAAATATCCCTTGATGTATGTACATTTCGAGCATGTAGGAATTTTGAAGGAAACAACTGCAGGTTATTTCTGAGAAGTGTTCCCCACTCGGTGGTGTTTCGGAGCAAGTCGTCCATAATTGTTTCATTTTTCTCTATTATGTGCGTATGTAC
>NC_069008.1:11592384-11594489 GCF_001194135.2 Octopus bimaculoides | reverse complement strand
CATACATCAAGGTATATTTGTAGAAAATTTCACGAAAAGATATTCATTTTCTTGGAAGTTAAGAAGAATTTAAGTGGACTCTGTTGGAATTTCCGAAAATTGTCCCCCATCCCCATTCCAAAACACTTTCACCGGAAATTTCTGTATATTCGGAATCTACATAATAAATACTATATGCATAGAAAATTTCATTTAAAAATATTTATTTTTCTGAAAGTTATGACCTTCCAAAGTCTGTGGGGTACAACTCTGTAGTTATGCCCGAATATAAACCTGAAGGCATCATCGAAAATGATAATGCAAAAATGGGATTTTTTGATCCAGTGCGACCATAAGATAGAGAATAGGAAATTAGACATAGTGCTAATTGAGAAAGAAAGCAAACGATGCTGGGTCATAGATGTAGCATGCCCAGCTGCCAAAAAGTTATGTGATAAGGAAGAAAGAAAAGTCGATAGATATGACAGGCTAGCTTGGGAAGTAAAGCAGTTGTGGTCGGTGCAAAAGGTGGTAGTAATACCAATAACTGTCGGAGCCCTGGGAAAAGTGAGTAAAAATCTTGAGAAGTACATGGAACAAATAGGGCTGTAATAAGGGTGGGCCAATTGCAGAAAGCAGCACTGCTTGGAAACAATCGAATACTCTGGAAGGTGCTCGAAAATAAGAGGTATTACTTTACTTCACTGGCAGTGAACAGCTGACACCGTAGTACATCTCCAGTGTAACAAGCTGTGCAAAGACAATAAAATAATAATGATAATAATAATAATAATAATAATAATAATAATAATAATAATAATAATAATAATAATAAATGCTCTCGTGCAGTACCATACAGTGGCTCTCATGGCTTCTGATCTTATCTGATTGGGTGTGTTATCGTGTACATTGTTTAGTCTTGGTATAAAAGATGGGTTATAGCAAATATTCTGTTTTGTAACACAGATTTGCTTGTCAGTTGTTTGAACTTAAACCATTTGAGCATGTCCCTTGGTGGCTGACGATATGTGAATCTCAGATCACGAACGGAATTAGCGGCGGAGCATCATAACCATGTGTTCAAAAGATTTCTATGGGTTTTGAATAATCCACCTCTGGAAACATGGATGCGTTGTTCAGCATCCTGAAACAACTCTTATTCAGGGTCCTTTTGAGCGGGATGGGCTACTCGACCTGAAGAAAATTCTAACTGGGCCCCACCTGCGAGGTCATGCGCTGTTTATCTTGATATGAATGAGATCACCATGTCGTGTGCATATGGTTGTGATGCATGTGACCGGTGTACCCTTATCAGACGGATAATCATGTTGGGTATACTGTGCTTCGTATATTTTACCCAGTGTCACTCTGACGGCATGCACCTCTCTCTCATTCAATAATAATAATAATAATAATAATAATAATAATAATAATAATAATAATAATAATAATAATAATAATAAATGCCCTGAGGCAGTACCAGGCAGTGGCTCTCGTGGCTTCTGATCTTAATTTATTGGAAGTGTTATCATGCATATTGTTTTGTCTTGGTATAAAAAGATGGTCTACAGCAAATATTCTGCTTAATACCACGGATTTGCTTGTCAGTTGTTTAACCGTAACCAGTTGAGCATGTCCCATGGTGGCCGACGATATGTTCATCTCTGATCATCAGCAGAAATAGTGGGGGAGCATCATAGCCATTTGTTGAGAGGAATTCTTTGGGGTTTGAATAATTCACCTTTGGAAACATGGGTGTTTTGCTCAACATCCTTAAACAAACCTTATTCAGGGACCTTTTGAGCGGGACGAGCTACTCTACCAGAAGAAAATTCTAACTGGGCCACACCTGTGAGTTCATGCTCTGTTTATCTTGATATGAGATCCCCATGTCGCGCACACATCGTTGTGATGCATGTGCCTGGTGTACCCCTATCAGACGGGTAGTCATGATGGGTATACTGGGCTTCGTATATTTTACCCAGTGTCGCTTTGATGGCATGCACTGCTCTCTCAAATAATAATAATAATAATAATAATAATAATAATAATAATAATAATAATGATGATGATGATGATGATGATGATGATGATGATGATGATGATGATGATGATGATGATGATGA
>NC_069008.1:11582352-11584838 GCF_001194135.2 Octopus bimaculoides | reverse complement strand
ATAGAGTAAATAAGAAATTACTGACAAAATACATTACAGTATTTATTCTCGATCCACTAGATTATGAGTTCAAATCACAACCAAGTCGATGTACTTCTTGTATTCCTCTGAGATTGACGGAATAAGAAAGAGTAAACACGTCTGACAATATTTTACATTTATTTTCAGCTCTTCCAGAACGGTTGTACATCAAGAAATGCCAACAAACCAAAATATGACATCACCAAAGTGTTCACCATTCACTGGGATCTGGCAAGAACCAGACATGTCGCAGTGTTACAATACGGAGGGGATCACTCGTGAACTAAAGAACATAAGCAAAGAAATTGATAAAGGTCAGTGAACAATTATGTTTCAAAATCCTCTTACAGTAGTAGTAGTAGTAGTGTGAGGAGGAAGAAAAGAGGAGGAGGGAAGGGAAGTTGAGGAATATTTTTACCCCGGATCATCCCCAGTTTAGTATACGCATGATCAAAGGTGTTATAACCTCACCATCCCTGTTTTTCAGACTGCGTATCTAAGGACAATAATCTTTCTCCTATGTGTAAAGCAACAGGGTGTGACTGGAATGCAAATTTGGCTACTAATTCTAGTGTGTTGAGTGACCATATAGAGGCTCCTTCAAAGCTTCGTAGTATATTCTTTTCTACTCTAGGTACAAGGCCCGAAATTTTAGGAGAGGGGGCCAGTGGATTAGATCGACCCCTGTTCGCAACTGGTACTTAATTTATCAAACCAGAAAGGATGAAAGGCAAAGTCGTCCTCGGCGGAAAGCTTCGTAGTATATCAGCTGATTTATGTCGGTGTTTTGGTGTAAAACAAGTATATTGCGGTGGGGAGTGGAATTTAGGATTCGGAGTTTCAAATAAGTCGGGTATTGATGACGGGTAGCTATTCTGAGATGAAGAAACCACTTCAAGTTTTATTTTGTGAATATAATAAGTATTTTACAACGGATTATATATTTTCAAGTCAAAAAGGTATATTACGATGATAATGACGACGAAAAATATATAAACTTTTCTGCATTCGTTATAAGATAGGTTGGATGCTTGTGTAAGTAAACACACACACAGACGCATAAATATATACAAATCCAACGATTGATCGATTCCACGATATATCATGCCACTGGCCACTTCGAATCTTTTAGATTATTTTTATTTAAGTTATGCAGATTACCTTAGGTATGATAGTTTTCTACTCTACTACGTTGTATATGTCTAAGCCCATTGGCTACAGGAGATAAGGTCGGTCAATTGTCGTGGTGACGATGGCTATTTAAGCCAGAAACACCTGTCCACGACAGTCTTCTCATCTCCAGACAATGAGCCTGTCTGTTTTGTTTAATGGCATCTCAGTTTTGGAGAATTACTTAAATCTTGAGATTATCTTCCCTTCTGGAGTGGAGCTAATCATAATTACCATTTAGTAATTATGATGTATCCTCTAGAGAGTAAACGGTTTTTAAAGTATCGAGAGATTTTGCTGTATGGTATTTGACATGCTATACTTGTACATCTAAATTTAAATAGAAGCCGTTCATCACTTTAGGATATTTCTCTTAATTTTCCTGATGTGTGTGTGCGTGTATGTATGCGTGTGTGTCTGCGTATGTGCGTGTGTGTGTGTATGCGTGTGTGTGCAGAAAGAGGGAGATTCACAGATATACATATACATAATAGTATATGGAAATGTAACGAAGGTTGCTAAAACTAAATTACAAAATTAAGCATATACGGTTGAGCCATATTTGCGTAGGTTTTAATGCCTTCGGTGGCAATGTATTATTTCATGGTTGCAGACTGGGAAAATATAAGAGATTTTCACGTGCATGCTGTGCTGAGTCTCTTATGTCTCTTATGAAGGCTCATTGATATTAATGCTTAACCATCGACCCGTTATCAGCTTGGTTCACTTTGTCATTGGAACAATAATGTCGCTCAAGTTAACGGCTGCTTATGATACCTCGTTTATCGCAATCCACAGTTTGTCAATGATATTAATGTTCAAGCATTGATCACCATGTATGTCTTCCTCAACTATAAAATTGTGTTGTGTAACTCGCTCACTGCTCTAGTTGATGCTACCGAGCAGAAGACACTAAAAGAGTATACAATTGATAATCTGAACACATTTAGCAATCTCTGAGCTATATCAAGCTGGAGTTGTTAATTAACTTCCAGTGATTCCATAAACCTCTAATATTCAGATTACTCAGTCCGCTGTAATGCTTATCTAATCACATAGTTGTCAATTAATCAAGCATTATCTAGCACCTTTGAGGTTTCGGTAATATGATTGCTTATTTTAAAATGACATTATAGAGATGTGAGAGGACAAATCTGGCCGGTTTGAGCATAAAGCAGGTAGACTGTTTGAGCCACATACGGCCAGTTTAATGTTAAAATGTTAATAGTTATGTGACGTTTAAATTGCCTCTAACATATCATCAAAAAGTGACTGAAAATTGATTGGAATTTCAT
>NC_069008.1:11580608-11581942 GCF_001194135.2 Octopus bimaculoides | reverse complement strand
AGCAGCAGCAGCAGCAGCTATAACAGTAGTGTCATGTCAGCAGACGTAGTAAAAACAACATTAGCATACAAAGATTTCTTGAATAATTATTGTAATTACAACATCTTTGGCTAATTACGTATTTGAATCACTGTCAATTGAAAGTTGTTTTCTCGATCTTTCTTCACAGACTGCTGGACATTATAGAAGCAATCCCTGACAAGATTACACTGGACGACCAACAAGTGGCAATTTTATATCCTAATGTTGGTATTGGTGTTAGCAAAGTGGAGACGGAAACTTTCAATGGTCTTTTCTATGGTATTTCATATGAAACGAATGAAACCGAAGCAAAGAGCGTGGTACAATAGTTTCTCATCATTACCATTTAATTAACCGTTTGTTCTAAATGCTGAAGCATTATTGGGTCATCCCGTATATAATGCGGTTTTTATGCTTGTTTTATTTTTCAAAATGAAGATGAACAAAGTTCTTTTAAATCTAAAATATACCCTCCTTCATTTTCTTCAATGCTCTTCCATCTATCTTGTAGACTTGCAATGCCCCTCTTCCAAAATTCACTTGTCTGTGACGAACAATTCTCTTCCACTACTGTTCTGACCTCATCTAAAGAATTCGTATATTTTCCATTCAAATGATTTTGAACACTGCGGAATAAATGATAATCAGATGGGGAAATGTCTTGTGAATATGGTAGGTGGGGCATCGTTTCCCATTCAAACGGCTCCAGCCTTCGATATATCATCTTCACTATATGTGGCCGAGCATTATCTTAATGGAAGAATACCTTGGTCGTTTTTCTTCTAGCGTTGACTTGAATAATTAGTTGGATCACCAAGCTTCTGTGCTAGTTCCTCATCAGTTACGATGAGATTTTGTTACACCAGTGTTAGCACGATGTCCTCGTCAAGCTCTACACATCTAAGACGAGGCTCGTCTTCTGGGCTGTAGTTTTTCGGCTCGGAATTTCTGGAATCACCGTTGACCCTACCTTACGCTTATTTTCCGATCTCCATATACTGCATTAATATTCCTCGCACTTTCTGTTGCGTTGTTGCCTTTCTTGGACACATAAAGCAAAATATGCCAAATATTCTCCTTTATCACTTCCATTATAGCTTTGAAAAATAACTGTTAAAATCGAACTGTACTCTTCAAAATTTGCACTGAGAATAAGTACTGATGCAATTGAAAAAAAGCCGCTTTATTTATGGGATGACACAATAGAATGAAATATATTTTTATCGCCATATGAAGTAGTTATGATAATGGTCTGATGCAGCTTAACAGTTTAAATATAAAACAGAATTATATATATATATATATATATATAT
>NC_069008.1:11577730-11580459 GCF_001194135.2 Octopus bimaculoides | reverse complement strand
ATATATATAGAAAAGCTACAAAGATCTAGTAATAAACTTACCATAATAATGGAGCTTAATGATAACGTTAGGTTAAATGTTTCATCTACAGGAAGGAATTTCAACCATGTTTCGTGGTCTGCTACCACAACAGCTCCTTTATAGGATCCAATTAGCTCAAGACATCATCAGGAGGAACTACGGCCGGTTTCATAGTATACAGGCACAGGAGGGGCTGAGTAGTAAGAAGCTTGGTTCCAAACTACATGGTTCCGAATTCACTCCCACTGCGACCCATGCCTTGTGAGTGGATTTGATAGATGAAAACTGAAAGGAGCCCGACGTAAAAAAATATATATGTATATGTTTGTGTGTCTATGTACCTCCACTATCGCTTGACAACCGATCTCGGTGTGATTACATCCCCGTATCTTAGCGGTTCGGCAAAGGGATTTAATAGAATAAGTAGTAGGCTTACAAAGAATAATTCCTGGAATCTATTTGTTCGACTAAAGGTGGTCATTCAGCATGGCCGCAGTAAAATGACTGAAACAAGTAAAATATTAAAAGAATAAGAGAAAATACAATGCACGCCTGTCTATCGGCCCATCTGCCTGCGTATATTTATGATTGTATGTACGCATGCATGTATGTATGTATGTATGTATGTATGTATGTATGTATGTATGTATGCACATGCGTATGTATGTATGTGTATGTATGAATATATATATCATCATCACTTAACGTCCGTATTCCATGTTTGGGTAGGTTAGATGATTTGACAGGACCCGACGGGCCAGAGGACTACACCTGAACTTCAATGTCTGTTTGGCATGGTTTCTGCAACTGGATGCACTCCCAATGCCAACCACTTTACATTGTGTACTAAATCCCTTTTTTGTGGCCCCAGCACTAATGAGGCTACCAAGTAACTCGTAAGGGGAGAGACCCTTTGACACAGTGGGGATGCAGCATTGTTGAGGTGATAAATTATGATAAAGGGACTGGAACAATTTTTTTCTGTTGAGGGGATACGTGGCTACAACAGAAGGAAAGAGAAAGTTTGGAGGCGATGAGGTTCCAGGGAGTACCCTTAAGGTACAAGAGTATGGATGGGGGAAGAGAATAAGGAATGGTTGGGTGAGTAGATTTGTTAGTATAAAGGGACAGAGAGACAAGCAGTAGAGATGAGGACAGAAGTGAATGTGGAGGTGGACAGGGATGGATCCATGAACAAATGTGAATCTCAATTTGGAGAAATGTAAGAACAATAGGAGTAGGTTAAGCAGAAGGTGATATGTGACCATAGATTACAATTTCGGGGTGGAGAACGACAGAATGATAAATCCGTTGACAGATGAAAAATAGAGAGAGGATGTTAAGTGTTGAGGAAAGAGAAGATACACAATGGCGGAGATGGAGGTCAGAGGCACATGGGGATGGATATAATGGGGAGCAAACAAAAGTAGGAAGGCCGTCAATGGTATATATAAGAGGGTGTTCATGGAAAAGGGGTGTTCAGTGGAAATAAAGTAGTACGAAATGATGTTGGGAATGCAGGGTGGATGACAAGAGAAAGGGTTCTAAGAAGAAGGATAACAAGTTGCACAAAATTGGAGATAAAAGATGTGCAATTCTGATTTTGTATAATTGCGGCAGCTGAAGAAATAGTGCCGTAATTTGGAGTAAGGGAGATTGAATGTTACGAATATGAGCTGTGGGGAAGGCTTGACAGGTATAGACTGGATGCGGGACTACAAATATTAACAATATGCTCTTAGAGCTTCATTTTTGCTGAGATTGATGGGTTTTCTTGAGCACGGAGCATTGCCTTGCCATTTGTCTCGATTCTTTGTTATCTCATTTGTCAGACTGGGGTTGGCTTTCACTGTTTCGTCCCTCGTCTTCCTGGGTCTCTCTCTACCATTTAGCGATCGGTTCTCCTTTATGAGTGCTGTTCTCATCCATATGTATCACAAGATTATGCCACCAAAGTATTCTCTCATCCAGACTATATCTGATGCCTGTTATGCCCAGTTTAACTGTCTATATATATATATATACTAGCAGTATAACCCGACGTTGTCCGGGTGTGACTTATTACGCCACTTACAACAAGTCTTGCTAGATGAAAATCAACTAAAAAAGAAAGCCTTACAATGAAAAAACCCTTATGATGTAAATATGTTCATAATTCAAAAGACGAAATTAATAGGGGAAGTCTGAAGGCTGTTTTGTGTAACATTATTAAGTGTACGTAAATTTCATCCGTCTAATTGGCTATACAAATGCTTGTGCAAAACAACTTTTTGCGCTGCCTTGATTATACATAGCAGGGTAATTCCTTTTCGCAGGAGGTAGGACGGCAATTTCTGATGAAGCAATTGCTGGCGATCTGTTGCTACACAGTTCTGCCAGAATTCTATCAGATTGGGCAGTAGATAATGATGCACCGTTTTGCACTATGTTCAAAGTAACTTCTTGAATATGGTGAATTGCTGCAGTCTGTTGCTGTCTTTTTAAACGGAGGCATAATCTATGTACATATTAAACAGAACAACAAAAGTTATAACAGATGGGAGGGTGGGTAGTTTTCACATTTCGGTGATTTTTCAGATGAACACCCGCACGATTTTCACTAGGGTGTTAGGGTTAAGGTTTTTTGGTCAGGGTTACGGTTTTAGGGTTACGATGAGGGTTAGTCTTACGGTTACAGTTTTAGGGTTAGGGTTATGTAATCGTGCGGG
>NC_069008.1:11576586-11577397 GCF_001194135.2 Octopus bimaculoides | reverse complement strand
TAAAAAAGATGTTAGTAAGTAAAAGTGTTTTAAAAAAGACTGTTAAATTTTCAGATTAACACCCGTACGATTTTCACTACAGTGTTAGGGATAGGGTTTGTTAGGGTTAGGTAGGTAATGATGCGGGTGTTAATCTCAAGATTTACGAAAAGATTTTTTTAAAAAACTCACAGTTTGTAGGGAATAAATGTTTGTTGATCGTATTTGAGAAAGATGTCTCGCTGGTGAAGGACGGTGTTAGAAATGGAAAGTAAACTTATAATTCCCGCCAATTAGAATGAGGTCATTGGTAACCATAGGTACATATATATGTGTGTATTTACGTATGATTGGCAGTGTGCCTGTTTATTTGGTCTTTTTTCTTGGATCGTTCATAAGAGAAAGTAGCAATTGAAACGATGTGTAAGAGGAATAGAAATAGTTAATTTTAGAGGGGCAAAGTAATTTTGTATGTACTTTTAGTATCTGTCATTCCAGTATCGAAATGTGATTTGATATTGAAATAGTTTTCTTTTTCTCCTTCCTTTATTTTTGTATTTGTTGTTGGAATTTTCGTAAAGGTTCATAAGAGAAAGTAGGACATAAGAGGAAGTAGGAGTTGAAAGGATTTGTATTAGAAAGAGGAAATTAGATTTTATTAGGGAGAAAATGTTTACTCGTGTAGTTTTATGGATTATATTCGTTATTAGGAAATTTTTGGAGTGAAAAAATGACGCAGTGACCTAACTTATTGTATTTAGAATATTAATTGCGATTGTTTAATCGAAGAAATTTTGAATTGTGTAAATGTATGAATTTTAAACATACACAC
>NC_069008.1:11575101-11575542 GCF_001194135.2 Octopus bimaculoides | reverse complement strand
ATATATATATATATATATACATATATACGTGGCACTCCGTTGATTACGACGTTGAGTGTTCCAGTTGATCCGATCAACGGAACAGCCTGCTCGTGGAATTACCGTGCTGTGGCTGAGCACTCCACTGACACGTGGGGAGATTCAGCATGACACAGAGTGTGACAAGGCTAGCCCCTTTGAAATACAGGTACCTGAAATACAGTTACAACAGAAATACAGGTACTACAGGAAGAAAGAGTGAGGGAAAGTTGTGTGGTGAAAGAGTACAGCAGGGTTCGCCACCACCACCCTACCGGAGCCTCGTGGAGTTTTAGGTGTTTTCGCTCAATAAACACTCACAACGCCCGGTCTGGGAATCGAAATCGCGATTTTACGACCTCGAGTCCGCTGCCCTAACCACTGGGCCATATTGCGCCTCCACACACACACACACACACACAC
>NC_069008.1:11573837-11574477 GCF_001194135.2 Octopus bimaculoides | reverse complement strand
TGTGTGTGTGTGTGTGTGTGTGTGTGCGTGCGTGCGTGTGTGTGTGTGTGTGTGTGTGTGTGTGTGTGTGTCTGTCTGTCTGTCTGTCTGTGTCTGTGTTTATCTGGCTGTAATTACAAAACGTTTCAGGGATAAATAATTGCAAATGATGTCAGTGGTTGAAAAAATGAGATATATACAGTTTTGCACACGGTACTACTGTATTCATGGCATTGAGTTCCCGAGAACAAGAAAGACATTGAACTGTAAAGCAAAAGACTACTGAGACCAGCATACCTCTATGATTTCATGTGTCTGAGATAAGCTAGTGACTGTGAACAGTGATGGTAGTTTTAGCCATTATGTTAATTGTAATGTTTTAGTAAAGCAGTGGTTTTAAAACAAGTAAAATTTACAACAGTAACAACAACAGAAACAGTAGTAGTATCTTTTATTTATCACTTTTTCCTTTCATTTTCCTCCACCAGATATATAATTATTCATCCCCTGGCCCACAATTAGAAGATACTGAAATAATGGATTATATTTCATTACCAAAGAGTTTATTAAAACATCTGAAAGACGAAGAGCGGTCAGCCATTTCGCGGATTTTATTCTCTTCGATGTTGACTGATAAGCTATATCAGGTATGGAACAATAA
>NC_069008.1:11572492-11573540 GCF_001194135.2 Octopus bimaculoides | reverse complement strand
TGTGTGTGTGTGCCATTTATAATGCATATACAAACTCAGAACGATGCTTGCTCTGAGTATTATTTCAGAGAAGAAAAAAACTTCTAACTTCTTTGTGTTTTGTCTCGAAGAACATTTCTCAAGTGACGTGATGTGTTAAGAATGCAGCCCACTCAGAATAACATCAACAAATCATCAGACACCAGTATTTTGAACTGATTTGATCTCCACAATGATTCTGAATTATTTCTGAATTTTTGCCCTAATAAGCAAATCATTTGCTGATTTATTCAGAGGCTCCCAACATCATAAATGAAGTTAAGATATGCTCTTGAAGCGCCATTATACTAAAATAACAATGTGTGTTCCATTTGCAGATTAAATACAAACACAGAGCAATAACAGCAATATTTTGTCTTTGAGTTCAATGATTTTAACATACCAAGTCTCTTAAGAGAAATTTTTCGGGATAAAAACATTCATACACACATGCATAGACACATGAACTCACACTCACGTGCGCCCATGTGGTAGGAAGTCTGCTTCCCAACCACATGGTTCCAGGTTCAGTCCCACTGTGTGTAACCTTCGGCCATTGTCTTCAACTATAGCCTCGGGCCAACCAAAGCCTTGTGAGTGGATTTGGTATATGGAAACTGAAAGAAGCTCGTCGTATGTAGTATATATGTATGTTTATTTCTATGTTTGTGTGTCTTTGTGTTTCTGCTTGTCCCTCACCACAACTTGACAACTGGTGTTGGTGTGTTTGCGTCCCTGCAATCTAGCGGCTCTGCAATATAGACAACCAGAATAAATACCAGGCTTAAAAAAGATATACTGGGGTCGATTCATTCAACTACAATTTCAAAGTGGAACCCTTCATGGCCGCAGTCAAATGATTGAAATAATTAAAAGGTAATAGATAAAGGTTATATATGTGTGTGCGTGTGTATGTATAAATATATATATATATGTATATATATCCATATACATATATACATAGCTATATGTGTATTTATATAAATATATATATATATGTGTATATATATATATATATATATATATATAT
>NC_069008.1:11570276-11572376 GCF_001194135.2 Octopus bimaculoides | reverse complement strand
TATATATTGCAGATAGAACTGTGCTATATATGAGGTTGGTGCGGGTGGTCCTGTCCAACCTTTCCTTGAGCTCATGCCTTATGCCATTAAACGCCTTCCATCCGGCCCTTATTCTCCGCGAGATTTCCTTTTCGATGTCTCGGCACACGTAGACATATTCCTTTACCTCCTCTATTTCGTCACTGCCGACCAACATTGGACCTGTTGGCACGTTGTCGGACCGCATGAACTTCGTTTTCATGCAGTTTATCTTGAGACCTACTTCAGGGCTTTTGATGTCGAGCTCTGTCAGCATGGTCTGAAGCTGATCCGTGTTTCAGCGATGATTACGATGTCATCAGTGAAACAGAGGTGGGTGAGTAGCTCGCCATTGATGTTGACACCGCCTTGCCAGTCGATGCCTCTGATGATCTGATCGAGACATGCAGTGAAAAGTTTTGGAGAGATCGCATCCCCTCGCTTCACTCCCTTCTCGACAGGCATTCGTACGGGTGATGACAGCAGAATTATGTCGGTGGTGCATCCGGAGTTTACCTGCCTGAGCAGTTGCACATATTGCGCCTCGACTCCTTGCCTCTATAGCGAGTTCAGCACTGCGTTGGTTTCGATGCTGTCCAAGACCTTCTCATAGTCTACAAACGCAACGCAAAGTGGCAGTTTGTACTCATTCGCTCGCTCAAGCAGTTGTGTTAGTGTAAATATATGGTCCATCGAGCTGTAGTTCTTCCGGTAGTGAAACATGGGCTACAACAAAGAGAGAAGAGCAGAGATTGGTAACGGCTCAAAGAGCCATGGAGAAGTCAATGCTTGGAATCTCGTTGAGAGAGAACATCAGTAGCGAGGTCATCAAACAGAAGTCCGGCGTGAGGGATGTCATCGTAGAATATACACGCAGCAAGTTTAGATGGGCTGGACACGTCGTCCGGCTCATGGATAATCGGTGGACCCGGACTCGCGGTCATAGGATCGCGGTTTCGATTTCCAGACCGGACGTTGTGAGTGTTTATTGAGCGAAAACACCTAAAGCTCCACGAGGCCCCAGCAGGGGATGGTGGTGAACCCTGCTGTACTCTTTCACCACAACTTTCTCTCACTCTTACTTCCTGTTTCTGTTGTGCTTGTAATTCAAAGGGTCAGCCTTGTCACACTGTGTCACGCTGAATATCCCCGAGAACTACATTAAGGGTACACGTGTCTGTTCCGTTGATTGGACGGAGTGCCAACAACGACAACAATATTACATTACATTACATTAATCCTATTTCGGCCAGAGTTCTTTCGTCACACTTCTGTGACCTCATCAGTGGTCCTTTGCTTTCTTCTTTCTTACGTGTGTCCCACCTTGCTAACTACCAGCCATTTTGTATTTTGTATTCCTATTGTATGTGTCTACGCATGCGTATCCCTCTATGTGTGTCTATGTTTTGTAAGTGCATGTGTGTGTATGGGGAGTGCCTGTATTATCTATATCCTCTGTTAATACGTTTGTTTATTTTTGTTTTTATTTATTTATTTGTTCATGCGTTTATACTTACTTCTTTTGTGTGTGTGTTTTGTTTTTGTTTTTTTTTTGTATTTAATTTAATTTTGCTGAAGTATGTAGTATTTAATTCCATCTGTTTATCTATGTATTGTATTATAATTTGTTCATATTGTTATCGGTTTATGGGGAATTTATTGTCTATGCTGTGGTTTGTTGGGTGTGTGTGCTAGTGTTCCATTCCAGTTTCCTATTCAGGCTAGGTTTATCTTCTATTATGTGTGTAGCTTCTGTAATTTGTCTAAGTACTGCGTCTGTTCTATGTGTGGACAAGATTTTAATTTCTATGTTGTTGAGTGAGCCTCGATGTTCCTGCTCAGCGTGCTCGTACAGAACTGATGAGCTCTTCTCTTCCTTAAGTTCCCTCCAATGTCATTTACCCGCTCTCCTATTCTCCGTGTTGTTTCCCCTGCATAAAAGAAAGTAAGTATAAACGCATGAACAAATAAATAAATAAAAACAAAAAAAACAAACATGTATTAACAGAGGATATAGATAATACAGGCACTCCCCATACACACACACACACACACACACACACACACACACACACACACACA
>NC_069008.1:11565353-11566721 GCF_001194135.2 Octopus bimaculoides | reverse complement strand
ATATATATATATATATATATATATATATAGGAGAATGTACGAAAAAAAACAACATCAGACGAGGACAGGTGGTGTAAACAACAAAAGGATGTATTAGTTTGACGCTCGGGAATACAGAAAGTCTTTAACGTTTCGAGCTACGCTCTTCGACAGAAAGAATACTAGCTGACGTACCCGGGAATTCCCGGGAAAACAGGGCTTATCCCTTGGTTCCGTTCTCATAATTGTTTCGCTTATCCAATAAAAACAATATAAAGTATGTAGCCCATAAAACGGTTTTTGTGCATTTACAGAGAATACCGAACAGTCTTACACAGGATCTTGTTTTTTGGAATTCCGAATAAGTTATAGATACCCAAATTGTGAAGTCAGTTATGTAATAACATGAAATTAGTTACCCGATAGTAAGAATTTAAATAAAGTAGCCCCGAAAAGGGCTTTAATGCGTTTCCAGACTATATAGAACATAGGAGGAAATACTAACAAGGTATGTATTCTAAAATCGTGAAAAATGTTACGTAATAATAGGCTAATCAGATATTAGATAGTAACAATTCAAAGTAACTAACTCTGAAAAGGGCTTTTGTGCATTCCCAGAAAATATTACCCCCAGGTGCGCTAGTGTTGGTATACTCGTGAATAAGTCACTAACTGAAATAAGTGGACCTATTGTTTAGGAAAATACTATTTACTTGCTTAAGGATTGTACTGGATAAATTGCGAAATACTAAGAAATAAGCTAAATAATTTAGGAAAATGAATGGTTTATTTTCCTTGGTTATACATAGGGATTCCTTCCAGGGGCGAATGAATTAATTCCCTTGGTTTTTAAAATAAAATGCGAACATATTCAAATACTAAGAAATAAGCATACTCAATTTCATTTTTACCAAATAATTTAGGAAAATGAAAGGTTTATTTTCCTTGGCTATATATAAGAATTACTTCCAGCGGCGAATGGATTAATTCCCTTGGTTTTTAAGATAAAATATATTAGATATATATATAAGGATCCCTTCCAGGGGCCCTATTATCAACTTTTTCAACAATCTGAGTATACCATGAGGTTTTCAGACATGAGTTCTACTCATGTCAAGTATTATCAAAATCGATAGAACGATGTAGGAGTAGTTAGCTAGCAACTTCACAAACACACCTACAGATAGAATATTTCCCACATATGTAGTAGATGTGTGTGTGTGTGTGTCTGTATATATATCTATACAAGTACACGTGTGAGTCTCTGAGTGAACAGGTTCATACCTATACTGGTGTAGTTATGTGCCTCTATGTGTTTGTGCATGTATAGGCGTGCGTGTGTGTATGTATGTATGTACGTATGTATATATATACCTACACACACATATA
>NC_069008.1:11562168-11565008 GCF_001194135.2 Octopus bimaculoides | reverse complement strand
TATATATATATATATATATATATATATGGCCGTACGGATGAATACATATTTGTGTGTTTATGTATGCGCGTTTACTTGCATGCTTACAAATTTTCTTAACTTTATTTATACCTTATAAAAGCATATCACATTTTCACATTAAGTTTAAATTTCTTCTCTCATCACCTATTGAATTTATTCATTTATTACTCTTATTCTATCAGGTCATTCCATAAGTTCTGTCCGAACGTTGAATAAAGAAAGCAAGTGATCAAATATTATATTCAATTGAAATTTAATCATCAATGTACTTCTGAATATTCGTGACTTCCATCCATCTATTTAATAGCTATTTAATCCCATCAATGTAAAACTCTTTTGGCTTCAAAGCGAAGAACTCTGAAATGTCAGTTTCGACCTCCTCTTGGCTTGCGAAAGTTATGTCCCACAAATGATTCTGTAAGCTACGAAACAAATGGTAGTCTGAATGAGCAAGGTCGGGAGAATAAGGTGGATGAGGAATTTTTTCCAAACCAAGATCTTCGATCTTCTGTAATGTGATCTTTGCAGTATGGGGTCGCGCATTGTCATGAAAAAAACATCACTCCTTTTCGATTCATTAAAGCGGGTCTTTTTTTCTTCAAAGCTTTGTTCAAACGCTCTAATTGCTAACAGTAGACTTGAGCATTGATTGTTGCATTAGGTGGTAGCAATTCAAAGTGAATCACTCCTTTGCAATCTCAGCA
The DNA here is from genome assembly GCF_001194135.2 of Octopus bimaculoides. Lineage (NCBI taxonomy): Eukaryota > Metazoa > Mollusca > Cephalopoda > Octopoda > Octopodidae > Octopus > Octopus bimaculoides. The sequence continues at coordinate 11,564,283 of NC_069008.1, read as the reverse complement.
GATAGAGAGAACTTTTTTGTACATGAAGATCCGTTCTCGGTTGTCGTTGAGCTTTTTCCCTTTTACCAAGCCACTGTTTACGACGTTTAACATTTCAATAGAAGATCCATTGTGTGAAATGAGTTAGCGAGATTGGAGGGAAGAGCAGATGTCAAATCGGGATTTGCGGTTGCTTTCGGACAATTCATGAGGCACCCATATTTCAAGTTTAGGAGCCTTTCCAAGTTGGTGAAGTTGACAATGAACAGTTTTATGGTTTTAACTAAGCTTTATTGCCAGTTCTTCAACTGATAATGCAGGATCTTCTTCAATTAATGCCTCAAGGAGCTTATCATCAAATTCAACTGGACGTCCTGTTCGATCTTCATCTTCAAAAGCTGAAATCTCCACTTCTGAATTTTGCAAACTATCTTCTGCAAGATCTTTCATTCAAGCATTCCTTCCCATAAACTGAGTGTATGTTTCGAGTCGCTTCAGCCGCAGAGTTTCCTTTTTGTACTCATAAAGCATTATGTGCCTTAAATGGTGTTTGGATACTTCCATGTTAGAAAGGGTTTTAATGAAAGAAATTTTAATTCCATTATTCTGTAAAATAATGTTTAATTCGTTTAAATGTACACGAATGCAAAAAAGGGATTTTTAATTCCATTAGACATTCTGAAATGCTATTAAATTTCATTCAATAATAAAAATTGTAAAATAGGAAAGAACTTATAGGATGACCTGATATCTACCTTTTATATCTTATCTTCAACCAACCTGCAAACCCCCCGCCCGAATTCATAAAAATGCAAATCATGAACAGCACCATTCAGTCGGCTATAATGATTCCATCAACATATATAAAACATCAAAAGGTATATTTTTACCCTCTGAAGATATTATGCTCAGGGCATATCAATTTAATGCTTGACTAATTCATCGAGTATATTAACTGGAACAGTTGTAAGGGATGATGATTGATTTGTTGTTAATAATAAACAATTATTAACTTCCCAATCTCCATTTTCTTTTTCTTCTTTTATATGAATATAATCAATATGGTTTTATATATACACCTAAGGAAATTAATTCCACCAAAATATTCGGTATTGAACCAGTACTTCCTTGGATAACACCATACATTCATGGGGCGAACATAGCCTCTAATGGGATTTGATAATTATAATATATGTGGAGGGGGGAGGTGCGTGTCTATGTGTTTGTCCCGCACCACTGCTCACTATTGCTTGACAACCGTATGGGTGTGTCTACGTCCCCGTACCTTAGTGTGTCTGTGTAGTAAGTCCCATTGCGTGGAACGTTGGGCAAGTGTCTTCCATATATATATGGAACCTGTGGAACCTGCCTCAACTTACTTGAAGGCTCGGATTTCCTTTTCAAACAAGGACAGAGGTTCACAATTAAAACTAGTTACACTTGTGCCTCTGAGAACTTAATTTATGTAATAATCTGCTCGGGTTGCGGTCATAACTATATTGGACAGACGGGGTTGACCTTAAGAAGGAGAACCACTCTACATAAAGAGGAAATCTGTTTCCACAATATAGGCAAATTCCTCTCAGTGAACATATAGAAAAATGTTCACATAACATCAAACCAAATTTCACAGTTTTCCCCTTCTACCAGTGCAAAAACACCATCTCTCCAACAAGAACGTTTAAATAAAGAAACTTTTTTCATTGAAAAATACAGAACACGTAGTAATATGCACGCATAAATACTTTTATTATTTTTTTGCATATTTCAATTCACGACTACATCAACCCTTGTTTTGTGTGTGTGTGTACACATATATTCCCCTCCCCTTACTGAAAGCTGAACAGTTATCTCCCTTGTGTAGAATAACAACAAAAATAATAACGATAACCAATTACCTGCCATTATTCTTCTTCTTGTCAAGCCATTCACTCGTAAATATCATCACACAAAACATGGACAAAATGTCTTCTTAAGAAAATACATATTCAAATAAGTAAACCATAACATCATGAATAGCGAAAGCGAAACCGGTCGATATATTAAAAAATATATTAAAACTATGTAAAGTGTGTGTATTTTCCTTTTTTTAAATTTTTTTTTAAATTTCGTATATATATATATATATATATATAT
>NC_069008.1:11557743-11561042 GCF_001194135.2 Octopus bimaculoides | reverse complement strand
CATAGGTATAAATTTACATCCATTCCCATTTTGAATATGTACTTACATATACTAATAATTAATTAGTCATGTAGGCGTACAGCTATATAAGTATAAAGAAAAGGAAAGTATTTTTAATTAGTCTGTGTAAAAATAAGTATAAACAGGGAGAGAGAATTATTTGAGTGGAAATAAATTATAAGAATGCAAAACATGTGTATATAAATAGGCACACACGCGCGCACATATGCATGTATATATATGACAACCAACTCTCTACTGAGGACTTTGCTGCAGCCCTCCAGGGTTTATCTAAATCGAAGCTCGATCCCTAAGGGAGCTCAGAATAGCTTTCCTCGAGCGCTCTCCAGCTTGTTGAAAAATGTATGTTTATCCCACAATGCGTCCGACTGCTCTCCACGTGCACGATGTGAAATCAGGCTCCATTACATCCTCTCTCAAGCGACACTTACAGCTATTTGAGTTAACCCAACCACTTTTCACCTCAATTTGACATCGAGCACGGTGCCTACCGACAGGCAACCGATAAACATTATGCGCACAGTCAATCCTAAATTCAGCAAATTCGACATAAAAGAGGCTGTTCGTCTCCTCTCTTCTCTATCCTCTCTCGCTCCGTGTGACTCTGAGTCTCCTAAACCGGCACCCCCTGGTAAACAACTAAACTGGTCCGATCCCCCAGAATGTTTGACACCGGTCGTCATCTCTGATAACATCAGAAAGGCGATTTCATCCTTCTCGTTGGTTCAGGTGCAGGAATTGATGGCCTTCGGCGTCAACACCCCAAAGATGGTATCTTCTTATCGGCTGGTGTCGCTGAACCTGAGCTCTTGGAGAATTTGACTCAGTTTGTGAATCAGTTCTCTTCAGCGAACCTCCTCCATTATATCCGCCCACTATTCTTCGGTGCAAAATTATTCAGGTTCACCAAGCCTAATGGAGACCTGCACCCCATTTCGGTCTGCAGCACTCTTCGCCGTTTCACTGCAAAGATGTGCTTACAATCGGTCTCTAGCTTATTGAAGGAGGGATTTTCTTATACCCAGCTAGGAGTGGGCCCCAAATTGGGATGTGAAGCTACCGCCCATGCTACCAGAGCATATGCCAACTTGCCCTCCTTGTCAACCAAGGTCATCCTCAAACTTGACCTTAAGAATGCCTTCAACTCCATCAGCCGCGATGCTGTCTTCAGCCCAGTAAGAGAGAAGGTCCCACGACTCAACCGCCTTCCTTTGCAAACTTATCAGGAGCCCTCCTATCTCAGGAGTCCAACAGGGTGAACCACTCGGGCCCGCTCTGTTCGCACTGGGCATTGATGACATCACCAAGATGGGCGTCAAGCTAGACCTCAACATGTGGTGTCTCGACGATGCTTGTTTGGAGGGACCTCCGAACAGGGTTCTCGCCATTGCTAGCATGATGGTTGGGGAGCTTGGTCGGCGAAGTCACCAAGTAAACAGCTCCAAACGTGAGCTCTGGATCCTCAACCACCTGGCTTCTCAACATCAGCCAACTATTGATAATTTTGTAGAGTCCTTCCTTTCCATTGCATTCCCTCCTCCATCGGTTTGGTGCTCTCTAGGTGCCTCAATCACTGACCTTGCCTTTGAGTCCATCTTCCAGTCGAAGGTAGCTGCCCTTGAGCAATTGCTGAAAAATATTGAAGCTATCGAACCCCAACAAGGTTTTTTCGTACTTAGGAATTACCTTTTGATCCCTAAGATTCTATATTTACTCAGAGTCAGCTCATCTTAGCGATTCCCATCATGCCTCCAACGCTTCGACAACCTAATCTTTGAGAGACTCGAATGCTTAGTCAATGTGAAACTCTCACCAACGTCCCGCGATCTGGCTGTATTGCCCAAGCGATTTGGAGGTCTTGGTCTTTCTAAGTGTTCGTCCCTCTCTCTCTCTCTCTCTCTCCTGCTTCTCCACCCTAGTTAGCAACATCCTCTCCTCTCCAGCATGGACCAGTTCCAACAGGGAGTTGGATGAAGCTCTCCAATACTGGAGGGAATTGGGCTTGTCTGCTCGGGAGAAGGTAGAGGACTGTCGGAATCAGAAGAGCTTGGGACAACATGATTTCAAAGGTTACCTTCAAGTCACTCTTCATCCAGTAGGACCAGTTTTCAAGGCGCCGCTTACTGTCTGCTAGCGCCAAATACTCATGATGCCATTCCTGTTGTTAATGTTGGTGGTCTACTCAGCTTGGACGAACATGGACGAACCTCAGAGTGGAAGCTGGCGTATGCACGGGTTTGATCTGTCGTTGTGGCAGGCTCCTCGACTCCACAGGCTTCCATGGCCTTTTCTTGCCGCCTGAATGCTGGTCGCTTCGCGCGTCATACGGAGTTGAACATGATACTCAAGAAAAGCTTTGCCCGGTCAAACATCCCCTCCATCTTGGAACCATCTGGATTGTCCAGGGCTGATGGGAAGAGACCCGAAGGCCTCACACTGTGGGCCTGTTCGCAAGGCAGATGCCTTGTCTGGGATGTCACAGCTAGCGACTACTTTGCTTTTTCTCACATCCTGGATGCTGCGATCAGGGCGAGATCCACAGCTTCTGCGGCTGAGCAGAACCAAATTCTGAGATAGCGCGATCTGTCGGTGAACTACATTTTCCATGCTGTGGCGTTCGAGACGTTTGGTGGGGTCTGACCACTAACTTCGAGATTCCTGTCTTCACTGGCAACTCGCCTTGCAGAGGTAACTGTTGAGGCTCGTGAGGGCGCTTGGCTGTTCCAGTGCATCAGCCTCGCCGTCACTCACGGCAACGCTGCAAGTGTGTGGCGTGCCTCAATAGCCATTAGAAGGGTTTCCCAGAATCCCCGACTTTTCAACCCAAGGTGGTGAATTGTTTTGTTTTGTTTTTTTCTCTTTTTCCTTTCTGTCTTTTTTTCATTTTCCTTTTTAATTTTTTCAATTGTTCTCTGTTTTGGCCAGGTTTGTAGTTAGATCTTATATATATATATATATACACACACACACATATATATATAGAGAGAGATATAGATATACACACATACATATACATGCATAAATATGCATATACTCGTACACTCACATACACTATTATGCATGTTCAATTTTGTTCAGTTGTACTTAAAAAATATATAGAAGGAGAGAGAATCATGTAAGTGAAAGAGTAATTTTGAAGTGTACAGATGTTTCCATATAAAAATTATATAAGTAATTAAGTAAATACGCACATATTATTTGAAATTGCATATATAAATATATATACAGAAGTGTAAATAAATAAGTAAATAAATAGGCACATATTGTGTTAAATAGTA
>NC_069008.1:11555426-11555943 GCF_001194135.2 Octopus bimaculoides | reverse complement strand
GTGATTGTTTCAGTTTTGATAGTTTTCTTTTTCTCCTTCCTTTCTTTTTGTATTTGTTGTTGGATTGGTCGTAAAGGTTCATAAGAGAAAGTAGGAGTTGAAAGGATTTGTATTACAAAGAGGAAATTAGATTTTATTAGGGAGAAAATGTTTACCTCCGTAGTTTTACGGATTTTATTCATTATTAGGAAATTTTTGGAGTGAAAAAATGACGCAGTGACCTAACATATTGTATTTAGAATATTAATTGCGATTGTTTAATCGAAGAAATTTGGAATTATGTAAATGTATGAATTTTAAACATACACACACAGAGAGAAAATTTGCCTTTTATAGTATAGATACATATATACACACACAAGTTCATTTATGTATACATATATGTGTATACACACGTGTACATACACACACATACACAATAAGTAAACAAATAAATAAATTGGTAATTGTACATATACGTGTATACATACACACACACACACACACACACACACACACACACACACACACACACACA
>NC_069008.1:11547733-11549282 GCF_001194135.2 Octopus bimaculoides | reverse complement strand
CAATTCTGTTCCCTACAACCATAAAACATACACTTGTCTATAGTACATAGTTTATCTGACAGAAATAATTGAACTAACTCAATATATAAGTCCATTCCAAACCGGTTCTAGTACCACCTAACATCACAACAACAGAAGAGCAAATAGTGGGGCCACTGATGTTGTTTCTGTCATTGTCCATGATGTCAGGAACATTACTAAATCAATTCAGTTTGTGGTCTCTATTACTGTGATTGTTTTCACTTCTGTTATTTTTGTTACCCAAGTAATTTTAATTTTACATTTCTTTCCGCATCTACATACTTATTCGTCTCATATTTCAAAACATATGTCCATCGAAAACGAGATGAATAACTTCTTAAGAAAGTTGTCGTTCATATTTTGTCATAACGGACACTCAACAATACCCACGACAAATCAGTTTTGAAATAGATTAGTCCTACTTACTAAAAGACTACTGCTCTGTTAAAAAAGGGAACTACTGGAATTATAGCAGCAAGAATAAGAAGGTTTAATAGTGAAAGAATGTAGCCCTCACATTCTACATTAACATTATATACATTCACAGTTTATATAAGCAGTGACCGAAGAAGAGGAGAAGGAGGAGCTAGTTAATATATTGTTTGTTTCTATTGCAGGATGTCTATCAGAATGAAGGAAGCATAGAGAATGTTCATCTTTTATCCATTCTTTCAAACATTGGCTGTGGACTATCATTTGTCTGTCTCATTCTTACAGTAATAATTCATGTTTGTTTCAAGTAAGCATTTCAAATTCTATTTTTATAAACTGTTCAGATACACAAACACAACATCTAACAGTTTGTGAGCTTCTCACAAATTGTTAAGATCGATGTGCTTGATGTCTGCAGGATAAGGGGAGGAGTCAGAATATTATCGCTCTGAAGAGGAGTGATAGGACATAGTTAATGCAGGTTTTGTAAGTGACGCAATGTAAGGATAAGATGCGAAAGATAAAAGTGGCGGTGGGGATCTATCCTGTGTGTTACAACAAAGTTGGGTTGTAACTTGTCAATTCAGTAAAGTATAAATGCAGTATTGTAGTGAAGTAGTGACACTCTTTCTGCTATTACTACTATATCAGTGTCTGTATTTCATTAAACAGTATGCCTGTAAACTGTTGTGGGTGTTGGTGAGTTAATATTTTCAATGAAACCCAGATGAACATATTTTTAGTGTGGCCGAGAATATTCGTGTATTTTCTGTATATGTGGAAGTGGTGTACATGTGTGCGTGTGTTTGTAGCAGTAATACCCTCCCAAAGATGTTAATACAACTCGAATGCGGGACTATCTTGAGATTTGTAGAGTGTCAGCATTTGCTTTAAGCTGACCAGTATTTCCTTAACTAAAAGAGTTTGTGACATGGTGTTGGCAATGGTACATACATACATACATACATACATACATACATACATACATACATACGTAAACGAAGAGAAAGAAGTGTCTTGGACCGAGAAATAAACAGCCATGCTGTCGCAATTCATATCATCGCCATCGCATCTATCGTATACCTATATATATATA
>NC_069008.1:11540634-11547723 GCF_001194135.2 Octopus bimaculoides | reverse complement strand
GTACATAATAGAATAAAAAAAATAAATAGAGAGACATTTTATTCTATTTTCTATTATTATATTATGTTTTTTTTTAATCTATAAATAAATAGATATATTAAAAATATATGTGTAAATTAATAGAGTTTAAAAAAATCCCCGGATGGAACAATGAAAACATTAAAACATGCGTGTATAGGTAAAAAATATTGGAGAAAGACTGAAGTGGTGATGGAAGCGAAGTAAAAGATACAATGAGGAGCGAAATTAAAATTCGGGATAGTAAAAAATTAAAGTAGGATACCAACGATCGTTTCTGGGAGTTCATTGCGGGAAAATAAAGGGATATAGTACCCATTATTTGGCAATCCTTCCTTCTTCAGGGTAACTGGTTTTTCATGACGAATGACGAATAGTGGAGGGGGGTAGGTTAATTTTTAGAGATAAGGTGCATGTGTGAGGAAGGTAAAGAATTAAATATATTCCAATAAAAATATTAATAAAAAGGAATGAATGTTTGTTTTAAGATATATCCTAGTTTAATTCTAACCAAAGTTATTATAGTGTAAGATTGTTGTGCAAGTTTTATGTTTGTATGAGAAAGCCACGTCTGACAAGTTGTTTAGTAGTGATGGGTTGTTTTGATTTAATTTAGGTAATTCTTTACCTTCCTCACACATGCACCTTATCTCTAAAAATTAACCTACCCCCCTCCACTATTCGTCATTCGTCATGAAAAACCAGTTACCCTGAAGAAGGAAGGATTGCCAAATAATGGGTACTATATCCCTTTATTTTCCCGCAATGAACTCCCAGAAACGGCCGTTGGTATCCTACTTTAATTTTTTACTATCCCGAATTTTAATTTCTCTCCTCATTGTATCTTTTACTTCGCTTCCATCACCAATTCAGTCTTTCTCCAATATTTTTTACTAATACACGCATGTTTTAACGTTTTCATTGTTCCATCCGGGGATTTTTTAAACTCTATTAATTTACGCATAAATTAAATCCATCTCTAATCGGAGTCATGTCTGCGGATTGAATTACAAGGTTTTATGTTTCTTCATATTACGTATTTATATCTTTCGTCTGAAGCTACTCTTGAGCACTTCTAAGTCCAAACCTCTACATTATGAGAGAATTTCTAATAAATCTTCCTTCTCAAAACACACACACACACACACACACACATATATATATATATTGAATTGAACTGATTTTAGGTCACGAGCTGTGACCATGCTGGGGCACCACCATTTGTATATATGTGTGTGTGCGTGCGCGCGTGTGTGTATGTGTTGATGTACATATGTATGCATTCATGCATTCATGTATGTATGCACGTATGTATGTCCATAAGTATATATGCATGCATGTGTATATGTATATGTATATGTCTCTTCCACAAATACGTTATCTAAGCTGTTCGGCCATGCAGATTTCCCAACACCTTCAGTAATAGCTGATTTATAACCAAGGTATCTCTGGAGAGATAAAGAGGATACTCAGTCGCTGGTGAAATCCCAACACCAAATTGAAACTCCTCCTATTTTTCTGTCTATGATGATATTACATATAACAAGGTGTTTACAACTGACTCAAATGTATTGATATATTCTATTTTATGGTATAGCACTGTTGTCAATGTATCAACAACGTATATTTTATACGTTGTAGCTATTGTTTATGCATTGAGTGATATTTTTTAGAGAGTTATGCTTCAATAAGTGAAATATCAATAAATTGTCTTTTCATTTTTTCAGAAATCTATGGAAATTGATGAGTTCAAAGATTTTAGTAAACTTGTGCTGTTCTTTAGCTGTCACTGATCTTATCTTTCTGATAGGCATGCGAGTATTTACTATGAAAATAATAATTGTTTGTAAGGTAAGTGAAAACATATTCAAACTCGTACATATTTTGTTTTGATTTTGAACATTATGAACAACAGTTTGTTACTTCAAATAGATTTCGCCCAGTGGCAGTCCATGCGTCATCTCCTTCCAGATTCTTCCAACAACTCTAAATATTATATTTAATGTTTAGATTGTTCTTTCTACTCTGAGTATGCGCCTGCAGACTGAAAGTTACAAAGGAAATAAGAATACATAACATGCTGCACCCAGTGAGTAGGGTAGCTCGGGATCTGTTGGATTCCCTAGTTGCCGCTGGATGGCACTCCATCCTGCCGAGGAATTTTATTGTTATAATACTGTTGTTATTGTTCCTTTGTTTACAAGTGTTTTATTCAAATCTCCACTGTCTTTTGTTTTGTATTTTTTGTTTGGTTTGGTTTATGACTCCTGTGGCTAATAAAGAATTATTATTCTTTTTTTTATCTCAGGTTTTGTTGGAACTTTTGGAGTCTTGCATGCGTAGCGGGCTTGCTACCTGCAGCCGACGGTACCATTCTATTCGCACTTTTCAGCTATCTAATACATGCCTGATTATTCTGACTGTGTAACATTGTAACATTTCTGCTGGGCACTCTATTCCGATTTCTTTTATATTCCTCATGATCCCTTCTGATACTGTCCCCAAGGACCCAACAATAATTGGTACTATATTCATCTTCTTCATTTTCTATAGCCGGGTTATTTCTTTCCTAAGAGGGGTGTATTTCTTTATTTTTTCGCTTTCTTTCTTGACTATTCGTGGGTCAAAGGCGCACGCAGCATCTTTTGAGTCTCATAGATTGTTAGTTTCCCAGGGATCTTGTCAAAATATTTGTCAGTACCTTTCTTGATCATTCTCAGGTTACTTACAACAACGGGGATGGTTTTGGGTTTTAATTGTTACGTCTTAGATATCTCAGTCTCAAGGTCCTTATATTTCGACAGTTTTTCAAATTCCTTTGAAATGTATCAGTAGGCATTCTCATGTCCATAACAGGAATTCTTTTTTTTTTCGTCAAAAGTCTTTGGTGACGATATCTGGTGATTTAGCATTTATTTGCCTATCTGTATGTACCCCATAATCCCATAGGATGGTAACATTCTGTCCCTCAGTGACTGGCTCTGGATGGTATTCATATCAGATCTTAGGGTGCGGGACATCATAGTGAAAGCATACGCTCCAGTGCAAATATTGGCCAACTCAATCATGCCTGCTTTATATTTTGTAGCGGCAAGGACTGAGCAACCGGCAACAATGTGGTTAATACTCCCCAGTTTGTCATTGCAGGGTCTACACTTTGTGTCTGTCTCGTTGTGTGTGACGTTAGCTTGATAGTTCTATGTGAGGAAACTCTGATCTTGTGCCGCTTGGATAAATCCTGTTTCGGCTTTCAAACGAGCATTCCGGAACCACTGATGAGTTCTTCGGTTTGCAAAATTTAGAAGTGAAGATTTCAGCCTTGAAGATGAAGATCCAGTTGAGTTTGAGGATAAGGTCCTTGAGTCATTATTTGAAGAAAATCTTGCATTATCAGTTAAAGAATTTGCAATAAAGCTTAGTTAAAACCATAAAACTGTTCATCGTCATCTTCAAAAACTTGGAAAGGCTCCTAAACTTGGAAAATGGGTGCCTCATGAATTGTCTGAAAGCAACCGCAAATCCCGAGTTAACATCTGCTATTCTCTCCATTTTCGCAAACTTATTTCACCTTTTTTGGATAGACTTATGACTGGTGACGAAAAATAGATCTTCTATCGAAATATTAAACGTCGTAAACAGTGGCTTGGTAAAAGGGAAAAGCTCAGCCACAACAAGGAAGGGAACTTCATGGAAAAATGGTTCTTCTCTCTATCTGGTGGGATTGCAAAGGAGTAATTCACTTTGAATCGTTACCACCTAATGCAACAATCAATGCTCAAGTCTACTGTCAGTAATTAGAGTGTTTGAACCAAGCTTTGAAGAAAAAGAGACCCGCTTTAGTGAATCGAAAAGGAGTGATGTTTTATCATGACAGACCCCATACTGCAAAGATCACATCACAGAAGATCGAAGAGCTTGGTTGGGAAAAAATTCCTCATCCACCTTATTCTCCCGAACTTGCTCCTTCACACTACCATTTGTTTCGTAGTTTACAGAATCATTTGGGGGACATAACTTCGCAAGCCAGGAGGAGGTCGAAACTGACATTTCACTGTTCTTCTCTTTGAAACCAAATGAGTTTTACATTGATGGGATTAAAAAGCTTGTAAATAGATGGAAGGAAGTCATAGATAATCAGGGGAAGTACATTAATGATTAAATTAGATTAATTATATATTCGGTAGTCAGTTATTATTATTATTACTATTATTATTATTATTATTATTATTATTATTATTATTATTATTATTATTATTATTATTATTATTATTATTATTATTATTTCTTTATAGTAGGGTGTGTGATTGGCAAATCCCGAAACCCAAATTTTGAGTTTTATCCTTCTGAGCTCAATAATCTAAACTACCAATCAAGTAGTGGCATCGATATCGTTAACAATGCCCCAACCCTGCAAAACAATATATATTTGAAACCATGTATCAAAGTTAGCAATCATTATTGTTTTTGTTGTTGTTGTTATTGCAGACAATGGCCACTCTGTTACACTACTTCCTTTTGACATCTCTCATGTGGATGACTGTAGAGGCGCTTCATGTGTGTCTGGCTTTGTTTGTTTTATCCAAAACATATCAGAATTTTTTTATGGTGAGGAGTTCAATTTTGGCTTGGGGTATGTATAACGATTCTGTCTTTTTACCACTACTTCTATCTCTCATATGCACACAATTTCTGTCTTTCTTTTTTTGTTTGTTTGTTTGTTTCTCTTTCACACACACACACACACACACATCCATATACATACACACACCTGTGCACACACATACACACACACACCGAATGTCACTTGATGGGAAAAGGTACACTTGAATTACTGGAACCTTGAATATCATACTTATTCGTTTCATTGAACTAAAAATGTTAAAAAGCAAAGATGACTTCAATGGGAATTGAACTCTGGATACTTAACTAAACAGTATAAATCGTGTCTTCTGGTTTTCTATTTAAGTTGATGCTATTATGTAGGTACTGAAGTTCATTATACTCCGTTTTGTCTATATTATTGTCAGACATTGCTATAAAACATCTAGGACATTGTTCTCTGTCCTGAATCCTTTACATCATTATCATTCTTATAATACTTAAAAACATTTTTGAAGCTAGAAATTAAAAATCTCGTTGCTTGAATACAACTACTATCTCGATTACAGATCTGTCTCACAGAAAACTCCAGTTTTACAAACCCAGGAGCATTAAATTCTGAAGGAAAACATGACTCCACTACAGTAATTATTCAGTTCTAGATCAGCACTGATCGAGCAGACTCATAACTGAAAACGTTCGATCTATAACCAAGTATTATATTGCCCAATGTGTTCTTCGATTTTTAGTATTGTAAGATGGGACTTAAGGAAATTTAGCAGCTATTTCTAGCATAGTGAAAGCATTGAGTCTTGATTCCTGTAGGAAAGGATTAAGCCCCTGATAATTTAGATATTGTAGTATTACTGTATAATGTACATAAATGTCCAGGTGATGCTGAATGAATATATATATATACCATGAGTTAAACGAGGAATGATATAATGAAGAAAAATCCTGAGGAACCAATGGCAACATAAGCTGAGAAGTCTAGTGGTTTGACATCTGAAGATAAATATTCTTAGCTAATGTTTCCTAAAGGTTAGATGAAGTGAAAAGATAACACAGATTTGGAACCTTCGACAAATAATCGCCTATGTCAGTCACTTGGTCTTCTTACTTCTTCAATTGGATGTGAATTATATGTAGAATTCTCATCTAGATTTGACTAAATAAGAATTTAGATGTGACTGAAGGTAGTTAGCTGAATGTTGTATTTAGATGGAACCACTGTAAGATATGTTGTTGTTGCTGTTTGACTTCAGATCAGCTCAGCAAATCTATAACCAAAGACATTCTTAACGTCACCAGCCTCTCTTTATAGACAGTTTCTTTTAGGTTACATTTTCTGGCTGTTGTTTCTACCGGATAAATTCCAGATAAGATCTCCCTCTGGCAATATTTACACCTATATCATGAATGGAGGAAATTCAACATATATTTTACAGAGAGCCACATGAAGAATTTCTATCATAACATAATCAACTTGGAACATGGAAGATGTAAATTAGCTAAATAATTTCAATAGTAGGCAAAGGAGTGGCTGTGTGGTAAGTAGCTTGCTTACCAACCACATGGTTCCGGGTTCATTCCCACTGTGTTGCACCTTGGGCAAATGTCTTCTACTACAGCCTCGGGCCGACCAAAACCTTGGGAGTGGATCTGGTAGACGGAAACTGAAAGAAGCCCGTCCTATATATGTACATATATATATATGTGTATGTATGTATGTGTATATGTTTGTGTGTCTGCGTTTGTCCCCCCAACATCGTTTGACAACCGATGGTAGTATATTTACATCCCAGTAACTTAGCGGTTCGGCAAAAGAAACCGATAGAATAAGTACTAGGCTTACAAAGAATAAGTCCTGGGGTCGATTTGCTCGACTAAAGGCGGTGCTCAAGCATGGCCGCAGTCAAATGACTGAAACAAGTAAAAGAGTAAAAGAGTAAAGAGTAATTAGTGGAATAAGATATTAATTTTACTTGATCAACATAGTAGTTTAGTCAGGAATAATGGCAGATGACCAGTTTGATTCTTATTAAGCAATGTGGTAAATATTAGTGAACTCAGCTTGAATAGACTAGTAAATTCGTGAGATGCGAAAGTAGATGGGAAATGAGATGTAAACGTGCGGAGAGAAAAGTGGATGAAATATAATACTTATTATATATGATAAATGTATACTATAAATCTCGACGGTTAACCAATAAAACAGCCTAAAATTACTTTCATTTTATGAACGAATCTAATACGAAACCTTAGAAGTTAGTGAGGATGAATTTTGTTGTTGTTTATGTGAATTAGTCTTCATACTGTTGTCCAGAACTTCCAGTATGTCTGACATGTTGTTTCTCATTGAAACATATAGTCGATAGAATTGAAGTTATGTATTAGTGATACATGTCTTCAAGAAGTCAAAGGGTAAGATGGCAAAAAATGACCCCTATATGATATGAAATAAGATATTGA
>NC_069008.1:11534933-11538205 GCF_001194135.2 Octopus bimaculoides | reverse complement strand
TTAGTGAGTTTGGTAAATTGCCTGAATGCTTCGGATTTTTTCAGCATTCAATCAGATCAGCTGATTTGGATTTAACTAGAGAAGATGATGCTAATTTGAGTTGCTTCGCACTTCGACGTCTCAACTCATAGTTGATACATTCGACACTGCGTTCTGAGTCGAGATTATGAATGAGAGCTCTCTCTAGTTTAGCTAAGTCCATGTTTTCTAGAGCATGTGGAAACTCTTAAAATGTGTTTCCAAAACAAGACAGAACTCTTTTCTGGTTTTGGAAACCAGCTGCTAACTTTGGAGGAAGCCTTGACAGTACTTTTGACACTCCTGGCTTCAACTCGGTTGCAATAGCTTCAACAGCACAGCATATATCATTTAGAGTAATGGACGTTGTAGAAGTTTTCCTCTTTTAAATGCTGCTTTTTGGCGTACTTATCCAAGCCAAACTCCATGTTAATGTTTTCAATAAAACTTTTCACAGTTGTTAGTAATACCACCCCATCATTATTATTTTTGCGTATAGCTTGAGGTTATCCATATAAAAGAGGCATAACATTGTTCTATCAAAGATATTGTATCCATATCATATTGTGTATGGTTCAATTCATGTGACAGAGATATGAGTGCTAAGCGAAAAGGGAATAGGGACAATTAGTCTCCTTAGAATATTCCTCGGTTAATATCAATACTGCCAGAAGACGGTGAGCTGGCAGAAACGTTAGAATGCCGGGCGAAATACTTAGTGGCATTTCGTATGTCTTTACGTTCTAAGTTCAAATTCCACAAAGGTCGACTTTGTCTTTCATCCTTTCGGGGTCGATAAATTAAATACCAGTTGCGTACTGGGGTAGATCTAATTGACTGGCCCCTCCTCCCAAATTTCGGGCCTTGTGCCTAGAGCAGAAAAGAATATCAATACTGTTAGATGTACTTATACATTTACTATGATTGAGGTACAATTTTCTGTACCAAATTTTCATACTTCGTCAAAAGAAACCCTCGATTAATCAGAAGTTGATCTTTGCAGCCATAAGAATTCCTACAGCAGTCCATCAGTTCTGAAGGCGGAATGTGTTGGTCAAGAAATTAGTACGTGCGCTCCGTTAGAATTGATGTAAATATTTTGTGAGTGGTAAGAGGATTCGTCATTAGCCTGTAGTTCTTCGAGTTTTTAATCATTTTTAGGCAGCACATAAGTGTGTCAGCTAAGATGGCATGTTTTCTGGGTTTTTCATTATGTCAGAAAAATACTCAGACACTTGCTTATGTCTTCAGATCATTCAGCCAAAAGTTTGGTATTATGTCATGCCAGGTGGGATTTCTATTTACGAGCCTTTGATAAGGCATCTTTCACTTCCTTGGCGGTGATATCTTCCCAATTCTCTTCATGTACATTCACCATTCTTTCTTCCTCTCTTGTGATCATTAATCCCATTGTTATTACTCGATATATTGTCCCAGAATGTTTCTCCTTCATGCGTTTCCAGTGGGTGCTTAATTTTTATCGTTTGCTTTCTATGTTCTCCGTAAAAAGTTTCCACATCAGCTTTGAATATTTTGTTTTTGTCAACAGAAGTTACTTCTTGTATCAATTTTACTGAAACGTCGTGCCTTATGCTGTAGATTTTGCTTTACTAACTCTTTGGATTTTACTAATTCATCCATCTCGATTAGTTTTTACTTGTGTTTCACTGTTCCATCTGTCTTTGTGTTGACGTTGTTCTCTTTAGATGATTAATCTAAGATAGAAAGTTCTCACCTAAGTAGTTCAATTTCTTTGCTTATTCGTTCTTTCCACTTTGATTGTCTTTGCATGTTCTTTTTGTGTCCCCTTTTCTTTAGTTTAATACCTATTCCCTTAGCAGCTGCATGTTTGAGGTGATTTATTGAAGTCAAGTTACATTTGGAATCAGCAAGGATTTCTTTTAGGGCGAAATCATAAATTTTTATTGGAAGTAGACTAGACTTGTTCGTTTGGAATCACCACCACCACCACCTCATCATCATCATCATCATCATCATCATCATCATCATCATTATTATTATTATTATTATTATTATTATTATTATTATTATTATTATTGTTATTCCGTTCATTCCCTCAGCGTTTCAGTGCTGTCCTAACAGTATCAGATTACTAGATTCCAGACTGCATCCCACAAACTTAGGTATCTGGTACTTATGGTTATTGTCGTGTCAAATAAAGTTCATCTCGGTATCCAACATCACCATCCAACCATTCAAACTCCTTGTAGCTCTTCCTAACGCTCCCGTTACAAATGGAATAAAAACTACAATTTTAAGAAAATTCTAATTTCTTTTCATTTTGAATTTGGGTCTTAATATTTTTTACGTCTTTTGTATAGTAACAACGATTAGGGAACACTACTACTACTACTACTACTACTACTACTACTACTACCTCTACTTCTACTACTATGACTACAACTACCATCATCATTATACGAATGTGTGGCTGTGTGTTGTATTACAAAGAACTTTTAATGTCTTTTTTACCAAGTTATTTTGTCATATTTTCGTATGAGATCTTTGCAGTTTGTAACTTTATATTAGGCAGAGCCACTATGATCGGGAAGGCATCACTACTGAAATTCGAATTTTAACCATTCGATATATATATATATATATATATATATATATATATATATACTAGCTGCTGGCTGTTAATTTTTTGTTTCTTAGTTTATATTATCTGATCTATTCTATGGGTAGTACCATGGTCATTAATCTTTTTGAAGTCTGTATAAAAATATTATACTCCTTACTAATGCTTTATTTTGTGATGCGTGATGTGGAGCATTGCGATTGTTCTTCGTTTAAATGCCTGGTGAGTCAATGGCAATGTTATACGGAAAGTAACACAGAAACAGACGAATAATGATAGGCATAATGTTCATAACACAGCATGATGCAAAAATAATCACACAAGTATGAAACATTAAAGTAACGCCTGACGATTAAAATTTACCCTACACACATACAAAGAGGAAACAGTATATATTAACTTTACTTTATCTTGAAGCTGAGACTATAAAGGTGTAAAAACGTTTTTTGACAGAATCTAGAACTTTATTACGCCAAACAAATTGCGAGTAAGTCATCCGGAAATTGAAAGATTGTTGATGAAATTTATAAAACTACAACTTTTCCACAACATGTTTAAATTTAACATTTCCCATTCTCCGTTTCTTTCTCTTTCTCTCACTCTCTCTCTCTCTCTCTCTCTCTCTCTCTCTCTCTCTCTCTCTCTCTCTCTC
>NC_069008.1:11533455-11534002 GCF_001194135.2 Octopus bimaculoides | reverse complement strand
TTCTACTGTATTTACAAGAAAGATACCAGAGAGGTCGTTAGCGTATGTGTATTGAAACGAAAGAAAGTTAATCCGAGGAAGTTTACTGAAGACAAAATAAGTAAGTGCAATTTGGTATTCTTATTCCTGCCACCAACAAAACCAGTACCGATATTGTCATGATTGGGATAATCACAAACGCCACTTCCACTGAAATCACCGGTCTTAAGAGAGACGTCATCATAAATACCAACTCCACAGTTGTCGTCATCCTCATTTCCCCTCTCTCTCTCTCTCTCCACACACACACACACACACACACACACACACACATATTGTTGGAATTTATAGAAAAACAATATACGAAGAAAGGTATATGAACAACAAGCAATTGTATTAGTTTGATGCTCAGGAAAATGAAGAAGTATTTTACGTTTTGAGCCTACGCTCTTCAGCAGAAAGGAATAAGAGAAAATAAACAGAGAGAGAATGAAAAGAACTTGTTTTTTTTAGCGGCCAAGCATACATACATCCATACATACATACATACATACATACATACATATAT
>NC_069008.1:11530441-11533200 GCF_001194135.2 Octopus bimaculoides | reverse complement strand
AGTATGAAAAAACCTTTATCGGTAAAACCATTTATCATCATAAATATACAGGGATTAGCATTGAGTTGCTTCTCCAACATACTGAAAATTTAGAAATAGCAGTCAAAGAACTACTGATTCTAAACTACAAATTTTTCTCTAAACGGATGGCGATATTTATGGCAAACATAGAACAAAAAACCAGAGTGAAAAGCAAAAACAAACCTGCCTTTAGTTAATTGGATACGAACGTTTCGCGGTTAAGAGATTACTCTATTCCGCATCTTCAGCCCAATATTCTGATAAATTTGAAAGTGTCTCTAAAAAAATTCACGGTAATTTCTGGCCATGCGACACCAAAAACCAACGAGAAGAAAAGGCACTTACGAATTCATTCGTATATACAAATGAACAGAGTTAGACTAGATGGTATGCAGTTTGATTTTTGAGCCAGAAAGGAATACTTTGGGTGCCATTTTCTTAGTAAGGCATCTTCAGGAAAAATATCTAAAATTAAATAATTGGCATTTATTGACCTTGAAAAAGGTTTCGACAGAGTCTCTGGCCCTGTAACCTGATGGCCTCTAAGGAAGCTGGGATTAGACGAATGGTTTGTCAGGGTCATGAACAGGGCTACTGACAGTAGAGTGAGAGTTGCCCATGGGTATGGCAATAAATATAGTGTACAAGAATTTCACCAGGGTTCAGTACTCAGTTCCCTCCTCTTCATCAGGATCTTCCAAGCCATAGCAAAGGAATTTAAAACTGGCTGCCTGTGGGAACTACTATAAACTTCTCTGTATACGGATGACATAGATAGCATTTGTAGAAGAATCTGCAGCAAAACTGAAAAACGAAATTCCTGGTGTCGAATTAAATGGCCTGAAGTTAAATGGTTTTAAATTAACCTTGAAAAGACCAAATGTGTAGTTAGCAAGAAAACGGATAGGGCTCTCTTAGTGTTGCAAACCTGTCCTGTTTGATATATAGGAAAGGTGTTGGCAGGAATTCCATACGGTGTGTTGAGTGAAAGCTATGAGCACATAGGATATGAAGTACAATCACAAGAAGGTTAACAGAGAAAGTAGTTTTTGCATGTGGTAGATGCGCAGGAACAATAAGCACTGAGGACACACACACGAATAGAAATGTCTTTAATATATTGAAGACTCGTTAGAAATTGTAAATAGTTTCTGTTACCTAGGTGACCAAATTAGGCAGTGGAGGAGGTTGGTCTAAAAGCGTAGTTGCTAGAACAAGAATAGGATGGAGACAGTTCAAAGGAATGGTACAAATTTCCTCAGTTCGAGATTGTAAACTTCTATCCATTGATTGGAAACTCTCGTAACAATGTTATTTACTTTAAGAAAAAAATCCAAGTCTATCAGTGTCCAACAGAAAAGGATAACGTATCAGAAAAAATATCTTCAGAAGGCAAGCCAAAGCTTCGCAGTCATATATATGCGTGTGTATGAATGTGTACTATGTGTGTGTGTGTGTGTGTGTGTGTGTGTGTGTGTGTGTGTGTGTGTGTGTGTGTGTGTGTGTGTGTGTGTGTGTGTGTGTGTGTATGTGATCATTATTTCTTAAAGTCCGCGTTTTCCATGCTAGTATGTGTTGGACGGTTCGACAGGGGCTTGGGAGGTGTGCGTCAAGCTACAATGTCTGCTTTGGCATGGCTTCTGCAGCTGGATTCCATTTCTGATGACAATCACATTACACATTACAAGTGGAAATTTCATAAATTAATGTAATTATACGAAGAAAATAATCAGGTCAGGGTGTGACCACGCAATTTTAAGAGTTTTTCGCTAAATACATGTATACATTAAGACAATACACATATGGAAGAAATTCAAAAGATATCATTAGTTCATTCGGATGTTCAATTCTTTATTTAGTTAATCTATATAAGGATAATTTTAGATCCATGGATCAAAGTAAACTAATAAATCTTCATGGCATCAGATACACACACGCACGCGCGCGCGCTTTTTGGCAACCATTTTATTATTGTTGCCATATATGCAAGATGACAAATAAAAAAATGGAAACATCACATTTTGTGTTTCTCGGATGATATTGTGGCCAAAAAGTTATATTTCCAAAAATCTAAACAAAAGTTTCACAGATTTTTGACATTGCAGACCACATTTTAAACTACATATTAAGAAGTACGCACGTGGACGCATTATATGTGTATATATATGTATGTAGATGCCTATATATACGTTAGTATAAATATATGTTTTGCCTGTATTTGTTTGAATATTTATATAGGCATGTACCAACGTTTATGTGTTTAGTGTATATCTGTACGTATAGGTTTTGTGGTATGTGTATGTATAACTAAATGTATATGTATTTTTATGATTTAGTTCTTAGTAACAGTCTTTATTTTAAATGGACATATCTTTTTAATTCATTAAAATTTATTTACCATTAATTAATTTCCTTAGGTATACATTTTTTTCCTTCTACTAAAACAAAGTTTTGATTTAAGGTTTTCTTCAATTTTAAATATGATTTTAAATCGTAATTTTAATTTTTTATAACCGGTTATTGAGGAGGCCCTTAGTTGAAAGGACCAATGAAACAAAAACCAATTTCAAAAGTGTATCTATCAATGTAATTGTATATCTATACATATAACTTTATTCTCAATCATAACTGTCCGACAAACGGGAACGTGAAACTCTGAGTAACCGTTTTTGGGATGCTTTTTTAGCTTTATTAATAAAGCAGCATATATATTTATATATATATATATATATATATAT
>NC_069008.1:11528907-11530343 GCF_001194135.2 Octopus bimaculoides | reverse complement strand
TGTATGTATGTATGTATGTATGTATGTATGTATGTGTATATGTATGTATACGCATATATATATATATATATATATATATATATATACTGAGAGAGAGAGAGAGAGAGAGAGAGAGAGAAGGATCGATAGATCCTTGGAAAATATAGATACAACCATATGCACCTTAAACAAAATAATAGAAATGATAGTCCATCATCTTTATATAAATTTGCCCACGTTCTTCTCGAAAATATCCCTGGACCAATATTGCCAGTATTTTACAGCATAATCCTGATAATTTATTCCTCACAGCTTGTTTGTGTAATCAGTTTTGTTCAGCCATGCGTCTCCTGTAGAAACATGTTTTTATATGTGGAGAAAATAGTAGATGACAAAGCTAGATAGAAAATAAAAGGGTCAGGGGTTATTGAGTTCAAAAACAAATATTCTATATCGTTTTCTCATTATGTTTCCAGATGCAGACTGTGATGATGGAATAGAAGTTGAAAGAACAGAAACAAACTTATAACTGAAAATAAAAGACAAATGTCTTCAACGATCATCTTTGATAAGATTTCTCGTCTTAAACTAAATTTTTTTCTTATATTATATTAAACATATTTCCCTATAAAGTAACTTTATTTTTTTTACAATCAATATAGCAATATGCAACTGAAAGACTGTATAAACTGCAATAACATCATTTAAGCAAGTTTCTGTGCATTATTATTTGACTGTGACACAGAAAACCCGAACATTTTGTTTGATTTGAAATCTCTGTATATTTTCTTCTAACTACCAACTATATTTTTTAATCCTTGAATTTTTGTCAATAAAAGATCAAATCTGTTTTCTTTTACTATAATCTATTTTATGAGTTAAAATGCTGTAATGATGCAATCTAAGTTTAAATAGAGCATGCACTGAGACACTGATTTCATCAGTTACTAAACATTCCACTAAAATGTGAAAACGTACAACACATATAATTGGGTTTATAATCATTTACTTAATTACTATTGATAAGTGTTTCAACTGTCGTTGAGATAATTAATCTGGTAATGAACATTTCAGAAACAGCTTCATCATATTCAGAAAAGTGTATGTACTTCGGTCTTTGAACCTCTAACTTCCATAAACGTTCCACAAACAAGCATGCGAACCTGAATGTCTATAATGAAGCATTCTAACATTTAGTATCAAATAAGGTCAAGAAATTATTTAGCTTCAAAGTAAAAAGTTAGTGGAAATCACTTTAGAGAAATATAGAAAATCTTATCATTAACTTGTCAAGTGAGCAAATTCTATAGCTTATAGTTGTATCCACACAAATGATGGTTTGGTGTTTTACATATAAAATGGCTGGAGAATAATTTTAGAGCAAATCAGTTTTATTTAGAATATTCACAAAGATGGACGAGATTAGAACTCAGAATTCTGCAACTTGCAAGTGAGAT
>NC_069008.1:11523660-11528768 GCF_001194135.2 Octopus bimaculoides | reverse complement strand
TGATGATAATCCACAAAGTATATCACCTACTTTGGATTTAAGATCCCATTACACCGCACAACGTTTTGTTGACAATCCATAGCAGTAATTGTTTTCACCTCAATAGACGTCAGTGATTGGTTGAAATTACCGAAATACGACAACTTTTAACATGAAATAACTTCGAATACAAAATTTTTTTCTCTGTTCTATAAGACAAAATATACAAGTATACGAAGTTTTAAAGTGTTTCTGTAGAAAACACACTAAATAAAACATAAATAAAAAATGGTGCCCGCCAAATCAGAAAGATCCTAAAGCCCGTCGTTGCATCCAACCATGTTCGTTCCAGTTGTCGCGAAACTAGTTCCGCAAATTTTCATCTAATCGTGCATTCTTTGTTAAAGATCGTGTGTCTGGCAAAACGTTTATGGTTGACACTGGATCCAGCTGTTCTATTTGGCCTTTGCGTTTTACTTCAGACAAGCCGAAGCAATCTTCCATCAACCTGCACGCAGTGAATCTATCCCCGATAAAATCTTACGGTCAGGTCTCATTACACCTAGATCTCATCCTTTGAAGGGAATTTAGGTGGGTTGTTTTTGTTATAGCAGATCTACCATATCCCATTCTGGGCGCGGACTTCTTGGAACCATTTTCACTTATTAGTAGATGCCAGGCGACAGAGAATCGTGGACGATCCTACGTCTTTGTTCACGCCTACTCGTGTTACTACTAATGCTGTTTTCAGTCCGTCATTTTTTGTCGCCACCAATGGTGACCAGTTTCACTCCCTTTTGGCTTCTTTCCCAGAGATGGTGGATCCGACTTTCAAATCAGTGAAAGTCACACACTCAACTCGCCATTATATCACTACTTCTTGACCACCCGTTTTTTCGCGTCCACGGCGACTCGTTCCTGATCGGCTAAAAATAGCTCGTTCTGAGTTTGAACATATACTTCAACTCGGCCTTATTCGCCCCCTCCACCAGCCCTTGGGCATCTCCTCTACATTTAGCAAGGAAAGGGGATTCAGATTTTCGTCCGCTGGGGGATTACAGACGATTAAATGCGGTCACTGTTCCCGATCGCTATCCTACAAGGAATCTCCGGGATATTTCTTCGAACTTGCATAGTTGTACGATTTTTTCTAAGGTTGACCTCATCCGGGCTTATCATCAGATTCCAATGAACCCAAAACTGCCGTTACCACCCCCTTTGGAAGTTTCGAGTTCCTGTGTATGAGCTTCGGTTTGCGGAATGCAACGAGTACATTCCAGAGGTTTATCGATGGAGTTGTCCATGGACTTGATTTTCTGTTCGCTTACGTCGATGATTTGCTCATAGCTAGCGACACGCGTGAAAATCATCTCCAACAATTATCTCAACTTTTTCAGCATCTTCGCACCTACAATATGCAAATCAACCCCGATAAGTGTGTTTTGGAGCAGTCCTCTCTGGAATTTCTGGGGCATTATATCGACTCGAATGGTATCAGTCCTCTCTCTTCCAAAGTCGATGCAATTCAACGCATCTCACCTCCCACTTCTCTACGCCAATTGCGTCACTTTTTGGTAATCGTCAATTTCTATAGACGCTTCATACATAAATGTGCAGACAAGTTACTTCCATTGACTCAACTACTGAAAGCAAATACAAAAAGAGATGCTCTTATCACTCTACCTGCCGAGGCATTATCTTTGTTTGAGTCAATTAAGAAGGAAATAGCTTCTGTTCCCTTGCTTGCACATCCGGCTTCTGATGCTCCTCTCTCTTTAACAATTGATGCATCAGTCTGCGGTTGGTGCTGTTTTGCAACATACCGTCAACAATCAAACTCGGCATTTTTTTCTCGTCAATTACAACCAGCTGAACGTCGTTACAGTACGTTTGATCGTGAACTCTTAGCAATCTACCTGTCAATTCGTCACTTTCAACATCAACACGAGGGCCGGTATTTTGTGATTTATACTGATCACAAGCCTCTTACGTTTGCTCTGTCATCAGAATCGGACAAAAACTCGCCTCGTGCTTTTCGTCACCTGGACTACATTTTCCAGTTCACGACTGACATTCGGCATATACCTGGAACAGAGAACGTGCCTGCTGACGCACTCTCTCGTTTCCCTGTATGTCCTCTTTCAACTCCTGCTGCAATCGATTTAACTGCCATTGCGCAGGATCAACCAGCTCTGGACACATTGGATCTAACTTCCACCAAGCTGTCCTTTTGCAAGTTTGCCTATCTTCCACTTCCGTCTGCTGAAGGCACAATCCTTTGTGACACAGCTACTGGTTCTCCCAGACCGTTTGTATCTGCGACCCACTAGCATTCTGTTTTCGATGCCTTGTATTCACTGTTACATCCTGGTATCGCTGCCTTGGTGAAGCTTATTACGGCTCGGTTTTTCTGGCCTAATATGCGCCGTATGATCACCGCTTATGTACGCCCTTGTGTGAAATGCCAGCGTTCTAAGGTCCACAGGCACATTCGCGCTCCTCCTCTTGGACAGTTTTCTCCGCCGGAGACTCGCTTTTGGCATGTCCACATTGATCTGGTTGGACCATGGCCTGTCAGTCGCGGGTTCTCTTACATATTGATATGCGTCGATTGTTTCTCTCGTTGGCCTGAAGCCATTCCGATAGTGGACATTTCTGCTGAGTCAGTTGCTCGAGCTTTCATTTCTAACTGGACATTGACAAATGGATTCATGTTTTTTTTTTTCGGGATGATTCTGTCAAGAAATCTCTCGTTTCTCCTTATAAGGGACCATTTCGTGTGCTATCGCGCACATCCAAAACTTTTAGTCACGGTATCAGTGGTCGGGCAAGGACCGTGTCGACAGACTGAAAAGGGCACATTTCGAGGTGCCCACACCCTTCGATGACACCCCAAACACGCCCACCTTTGATCCCTTACAATCACCTACACATCCCCCTGCACATGCACCTTTGACCACACCATCACCTACACTTCCACCTTCGTCGCCACTAACTAACACGAACAAGCCCTATGTCACCAGGACAGGCCGCACTGTGCATTGGCCCAAAAAACTCACTAGAACTTATTACATCTAACTTTTTTCTTTTTTCTTCCTGTGACAGACAATTGTTTCTCGAGTGCTGAACAATACCAATGCCTTATCATTGAACTCTGTAAAATAACATTTTGTGCATGCTCCTTTTATATTGCTTGTGATTATTTTTTCTCAATTTAACATTTTGTATTATATTTTGTACCACATCTTGTTGTTTGTGATAGGTGGACATCTTTGCTTTCTTGTGCATACTCCAGTCATTCTAATTTTCGCACTGGCGTTCTCAGAGAGGAGCCCCTGTAGCGTGACACAAGAAGCCAGCGCCATTTTGTACGAGATCTCGCCGGCAGCCATTGCCAGGTCCGAGATCTCGTCTACAGCCATGTTTGCCATGCACGAGACCACACCGAGGCTCTCGTGGGCAACATCTATTTAAGGAGGTGTATTGAGCAACCCGTTCTCTTCTCTTGCGTTGGCGCTTACGTAGGACAACACTGCAACCTAGCAGCTCACAGCGGATTCTTAACCCGCTCTAACTTTACCCGTTATCTCCAGAGGTAACGTACCTCTCACGAACAGAGCTAACGAACTACGCGCTGACATACAGATGGTCACCGGGAGCAAACCCCATGAAATGAGAAGCAAATAAACAACCATTGAATTGATTCCGCTTGTAAGTCTCTTCTTCTTCGAGTTCCAGAATCTTAAGACTACAAAATATAATTGTAATGGGAGAAGGGGATACTCCACAGGTATCACGAACCTTGTAGTCCCATTATAAGTATTTCCGCTACCAACTAAACTTTATTTTCACTTACATATTTACATTACAAAAATTGAAATTTATAATATTTTCCATAAATCAACATTTTATATGACGACGATGACGTTACATTTTCTATATGAGTGTATACATTAAAATACATACATCACGACACACACCTTCACTCACTCACTCTATCTCTCTCACTTTCTTTCTTTCTCTTTCTCTCTCTCTCTCTCTCTCTCTCTCTCTCTCTCTCTCTCTCTCTCTCTCTCTCTCTCTCTCTCTCTCTCTCTCTCTCTCTCTCTCTCTCTCTCTCTCTCTCTCTCTCTCTCTCTCTCTTGTGGACACACACGTCCATTTTCGTATACACGTACATACAGGAGTTGGACAAAATAATGGAAACATTAAAATTTCAAACAAATTTATTTTAATTTGGTGTAGGACCGCCTTTAGCAATAATTACAGCTTGAATTCTACAAGGTATAAAGTTTGATTTGTTTCCAAAGGAATTTCTGTCCACTCTTCGGCTAAAGTAGTCTCCAATTCTTGTAGTGATGATAGTGGAGGATATCGTCTCTTTACTTGTTTTTCTAAAGTGCACCATAAATGTTCAGTAATATTGAGATCTGAGGACGACTGTGGTGTCCAGATAATATGTTCAACTTCACTAGAATATTCCTCGTGCCATTCAGTAACAACTTTAGCTGTGTGAATTGGTGCATTATCATCCTGAAGGATTGCGTTTCCCACCGGAAACTCTTCCGCAACTATAGGATGAATTTGATCAGATAAAATGCTTAAATAGCTTAAATAGTCTTGTCTATTAATTCTGCCATGAAAGGAAACGTTTGGGCCTGCGGATTTCCAAGATATAGCCCCCTGCCCCCAGATCAGCACAGATAATAATCCTCCATGTTGAACAGTTGGAAGAAGGTAGTCTGGGTCAAATGCTTCTTTTGGCTGTCTCCACACGTATACTCGGCCAGTGGTCGGAAATAAGGTAAAGGCTGACTCGTCCGAGAAAATAACATTCTTCCACTGTTCTAGGGACCAATTCTGTAGGTTTTTACTCCACTCTAAGCCCTTTGCAACGTCTTTTTCTTCTCCTTTATTTTTATTTTTATTGTATTATTATTTTTTTTTTTTTTGAAAGTAGTGGTTTTCTGATTGCAGCCCTTCCGTGAAATCGGGCTTTGTGCAGCTCCCATCGGACAGTTTTTGTGGAAACTGGTGTCCCAAGGTGGTTATTAAGCTCTGCAGTAATTTTTGGAGCTGTACTTTTGTCATCTTCTCTAACAATTCGGTCTCTATTTGAAAGTTTTACT
>NC_069008.1:11521517-11523560 GCF_001194135.2 Octopus bimaculoides | reverse complement strand
AAATTCAGCAGAACTGTCAGATTTTCAAAGAGGTCGTATTGTTGGGCAATTTGAGCCTGGCTTTAGCCAGAGAAAAATTGCTGAAAATCTTCAAATGCCTCTTGCTACTGTTAATAGAATTATAGTGCAATTCAAAAGCCAAGGAAAAGAATCAACAGATTCTCGTCCCGGCCGACCTGGGCCCTCGGAAAGGAAGCTTCGCTGTTTGAAGAGAATTGAGGAAGGCTTCTGACATTGCAAAACAGTTAGAAGTTAGTCCAAGAACGTGTGTTACATATTTGCATAAGCTTGGGTATTATGGACGAGCAACTAGAAGAAAACCTCTCCTTCAACCAATTAATATCGTGAAAAGTAAAGAAATGGGCTAAGGGGATGTCAGAAAAATCCAGTTCATTTTGGGATAGAGTGATTTTCTCAGATGAATCCAGATTTCCGTTATTTCCAGACAGTGGATGTGTTTGGGTCTGGAGACTTCCCAATCAAGAATTTGATTTGAAACGACTCCAACCAACTGTGAAACATGGTGATATCTCTGTAATGGTATGGGGAGTTCTCACCAGCAATGGTCGTTCTGAGCTGATCGAATGTGTTGGAACTATAAACTCTGAAAGATACATCGAAATACTTAAGCAAGGACTACTTCCAATGTATTCACTCGATAACATAATTTATTCACTGGTTACCAAAATTTGAAATATCATATTTCTAAATCTCTCAGAGAGATTTAAGCAGTAGTGATGCGGGTAAACAGTGAATAAATCTCACTGTTATTATATTATATGTTGCGAGAGCTAGACAGACTTCTTCAACCAGCTGGTCATGCTACTTCAGGCTGATGACGAGCAAAGGCTCAGAAACATGTCCCTGAATGCAGGCTAGGCTGGGTGGAGGAGTTTGTCTCCCCCTCGCAAACATAAGGACACAGTAATTGTGTCAAGGCCGACAGGAAGCGGTCCAGCTTCCTAGGGTTAAACAGCAGTATTATATTCCCTTATTGGGATTGTCACATTAAGTTAACAATATACAACAACTTTATTTCGGATGCCATCCAGCGGGGCTTGGGGGACAGCGGACCCAGGCCCTTAAATGTACAAATAACAGCAGCGGCCAACTGGGAGGGTTCTAAGGCAATTTTGACCTTATGGACTCCAGTGACCGCCAGGGAAATGGTTTTTCCCGATTTTCTAAGGATGGCTGGGTCCAGATACGTGGTAATTCTTGAGGGCCTTCCTCCCAAATGTCACCTGTGTCTGGAGCCTGGCCATATTAGGAAACACTGTCCCCGGGGTCACAAAGGGGCCCCGGAGCAGGGGAAGAAGGAGGTGTCTGTCGCCCCCTCATCGGAGGAGGAGACAAAGAAGGTCGTGGAGGCGGAGGCTCCCACAAAGCGAAAAAGGAAGGTGAGCAACAATGGTTGCTCACCAGTTGAGGCTGCGGGAGAGGAGAAGGACCCCTCGGGGGTGCCGTCGCAGGTTCCAGCTCCCGCAAAAGAGAAAAGAAAAAGGCGGAAAAGAAAGAATGGGAGACGGTCAGCGGAAGTCACTGCGCCGCTGACCGAACTCGAGGCCTCTCCGGCGGGAAGTGTGCTCCCGGAGAGGAGGACTCTGCCAGCGGGAATTGTGCCAATGACAGAGTGGTGTGACGCCCCTCCCAGTGCGGATAATGATTATGTTATCCTGTACCAGGAAGGAGGGGCGGTCAATGAATTCTTGGACCGCGAGTGCGGTCAAGATAGGAGCTACTCGGAATGTGCGAGTAGTTCCAAATGGCCTCCGCAGGTGACTGCGGAGGTTATAAATGACAACATAATGACAAAAGTTATAGAAAAATTTATCTACAAAGGTTTCTTCCACCTCGCCGCAAATTCAAGCCTAACAATAGACTTTTGTTTGGAAGGGGCAGAATATCTGCTTGCGGAGGGGTGGAATGAGGAAAATTATGATATTTTTAATTGAAATTGTTAATATATTGAAATTGTGTAAAAATTGTAATTTTAAAAGGAAAAAAAAAAGAACGATATTTTCGAGGGGTTATCAGTCGGTG
>NC_069008.1:11519875-11521119 GCF_001194135.2 Octopus bimaculoides | reverse complement strand
TATATATATATATATATATATATATATATGTGTGTGTGTGTGTGTGTGTGTGTGTGTGTGTGTGTTTAACATCGCTTAACAACCGATGCTAGTGTGTTTACGTCCCCGTAAACTAGCGGTTCAGCAAAAGATTCTGATAGAATAAGCACTAGCCTTACCAAGAGTAAGTCCTGGGTTCAATTTGCTCGACTGAAGGCGATGCTCCAGCACGGCCGAAGTCAAATAACTGGAACAAGTAAAGGCAAAAAAGAATATATTCCTGAACCAGTTTTTGTGTGTCCCACAAGAGGAGTCGATGGTAGATGTGTCGAAACAATTGTTGTGATTAATAATATATTCTCGTTTATTCCATCTGCTGTCTTTCACTTGTTACTTACCTAAAGATCACTCTGAAAGTAATCGTGCTTTACCAGTAAGCTACCTAACTTTCTTATCGACCACTCAGTTAGATTGACTTGTCCTTCTAAATCCGATATAAGCATTATTAGTAAAAGTATCATTGACAAGTTAATACCCCTCCTTAAGTCTAAAATTAGATTAGCCGTCTGGTCTGATACCCAAGAGGTGGTTGGATGGTTCAAGCTTCTTGAAATTAATAAAGCTAGTAAATTCCTGCAACTTGATAGAGAGAGCTACTATGCCACTATCAACCCGATCGTTCCCAATCAAGCCCTGATCTTTAGCATGAAAAATTCCGATTTGTCCCGACGCAAAATAGATATTATTCTTACTGCGCCAGCCACTTTAGTAGATTTTGATGGTACATTATGAAATAGGTCAGATAGGGAAAATGCATTTCATATAGCAATGGACTCACACGATTCTGCTCAGGCCAGTGACTAGTCGGAATATATATCTTGTCATTAATCCAGTCTTCCTTTCCTGAAGTAACAGGGGGTCTATATAGGGATAACGCCTTATTTTTTCTAGGCAGAAGTAGTAAAGTACAGTCAGAAAGGCATAGGAAAAATTTCTTTAGACTTTTCAAAAATTTAGGACTAAATATTACTATAGGTAAGGATTATCGTAGAGTGAATTTTCTTGGCGTTACCTTCTGCCTTGATTCTGGTTTATTTTAGCCATTTCATAAACCGAATGATCATATTAAGTACATTATCGTAGCATACAACCATCCACCCTCGATTATACGGGTGACTAGTTAAGAATATTCCTACTAGAATTTCTAGATTATCAGCTACCAGTAAAATTTTCGAATCTCATGCATCTTATTATAATGATGCTCT
>NC_069008.1:11518409-11519775 GCF_001194135.2 Octopus bimaculoides | reverse complement strand
TATTAAGTACATTATCGTAGCATACAACCATCCACCCTCGATTATACGGGGGACTAGTTAAGAATATTCCTACTAGAATTTCTAGATTACCGGCTACCGGTAAAATTTTGGAATGTCATGCATCTTATTATAATGATGCTCTAGCTAAGGCTGGGCACCGTGATAGAATTCAGTATATACAAGAGACAGGCTCAAGCAACACTGGTAATTCCTTCAACTGCGATACACATCGTATGCCACCACAACGTTACTGTTTGAGAAATCACTCGGATAAAGAAAGCAGACGAGAAGGAATTGGTCATGTCAATGATCTACCAAAGAAAATTCATAGACACATGCGACATAATAATTCATCTGCTTGTTCCAATCCTGTACAACGCATGAGATCAAATAAACCTAACAACAAATATAGGAATCAGGATCTCCTCTGGTTCAACCCAATTTTCAGTTTGCATGTTTCAACCAGGATCGCTGGAAATTTTTTGGCTGCTTTGGACAAGTGTTTTCCTAAATCCAATCGGTACCATGCTATTTTTAATCGACACACCGTGAAGGTATCCTACGCTAACTCTGCTAAACAATAGCAAAATGCGATAAAGGTTCAATAACCCACCTACTGGATTTAGCAAGCATTTACATCTAAATGCCAACCAAGGAGATGTAAACCGTATTGATAATCATCAACTTCGACCAATTCGTAGTAGTAGAAATACTCGTGTTACAGCTAGCACGATAACAACGCAGGTAAATGGAGTTAGGACTGCTTTAT
Source organism: Octopus bimaculoides (assembly GCF_001194135.2). Lineage (NCBI taxonomy): Eukaryota > Metazoa > Mollusca > Cephalopoda > Octopoda > Octopodidae > Octopus > Octopus bimaculoides. The sequence goes on along the minus strand of NC_069008.1, from coordinate 11,519,006 downwards.
ATACAAATAAAAACGATAAATGCTCATGCAGAGATAAATCAAAATGTCCTTTGATGAATCTCTGTATGAGTACAAATCTTGTATATAAATGTACCGTGCACACAATAGGAGGGCCCTGTGTTTACATTGGGCAGACGGCTGATTCATTTAAGAATCGTTATCGTAATCATGCTGCCAGCTTTAGGTCAATCAATAAAAGACACTCGGCAGATTTTATATGGCGACTGAAGGAGGCTAATACGAAATACTCCATTACTTGGTCCATAGTTAGACATGCAAAACCATACAGTGCAATTTTCAGGAGATGCCGTCTCTGCTCCGAGGAATCCCTGTCTATTCTGTGGACTAATGAAAAGATACTTAATAGAGTTTCCGAAAGACTATCGAGATGCCTACACGCATAATAAATGTACTTTCGCACAATGCAGTGAGAATGAATTTTGAGTAAGCGTTAATTTAGTGTAATTTTATTTTATTTTACTTTAAAGTATGGGAGACTTATATTTTCTTTAAACCTCCCCGTTCTTCTAAACACCTACTAAATATCTAACTCGCATTCTAATCATGAGTGCGCCTAACCGCGCGTGTGTGCATGCC
>NC_069008.1:11512554-11517337 GCF_001194135.2 Octopus bimaculoides | reverse complement strand
AGTCATTATATTGTCCGACATAAGAACAGTCATTATATTGTCCGACATAAGAACAGTCATTATATTGTCCGACATAAGTACAGTCATTGACATGATTATTCAAATTCAGATTGTTTGTGTTTGAACAATAATTTCGATTGAAGATGGGACTATCATATATCACGAAAGTCATCAACGACCACTTGATAACTGCCTGTGCATTCTATATCAGACTAAGATCTAGAGCTATGACACTCGCAGTGCTCGGGAGCTGCCATGGGAACGAGAATGGGCCCCAACTACACACACACACACACACACACACACACACACACACACACACACACATACATATATATATATATGTGCATATACATATACATATATATACGTATATATACACATATATAGTCACATTTTAAATATATATAGACATGTAAACTTTAAAATTAGTGTTTTTGATTAGCTTCCCGCTTTCGTCTCAAGTGGCTGATTCACACGCCATTAATAGGATACAAATATCTACCACATTTGTTCTTCTCTCTCTCTCTCTCTCTCTCTCTCTCTCTCTCTCTCTCTCTCTCTTCCGCTTTCTCTCTCACTTACACACACTCACTCACTATCTCTCTATCTCTCATTTTCTCTCTGCCTCACTTAGTCAATCGCAATTACTTTCTTTTTAACAGTCTCTCACATTGATAAGTGTTCACGCATATAGATACGTGTGTGTGTGTGTCTGGGCGCGTGTATGCATGTATGTAACTGTGTATATATATATAAAATAGAATGTATCAGGTCATCCAGTATTTCCTTTGTCTTGTCGGCAACCACAGCTATTTTTAGCGTAGCTGCCCCTTTCCGGTCAGCGAAAGTTCAAAAAAGGCAGCATAGGAATTTTACCGATCGACCCATCTTGGCAGGGGGTGAAGTAGCACAATGAGCTATGGTATTTGGGATGAATAGGAGTTAGCAGTGGAGTTCTGGCAGCCAGCAGAGGCAGTTGGGTTGTAGCAGCCAGTCGGTGCAGTCGAGTTGTAGCAGCCAGCCGAGGCAGTTGGGAGACAGCAGTTTGCCCGTGGAGATGGGGCCAGTCGAGTGAGATGAAGTGAAGAATAAGTCTGACAGAGAGAAAGCTATGGTCAGCAGAAATGTATAGAGTCCCAGAGAGAGAGAGGGACAGAGAGATGGGATACTGGCAGCCAAATGCGATGGCAGTAGTCAGTTGTTTACCTCTTGGATTATAGTTTTGTGAAAGTGTTAACCGTTATTTTAACTTGAAAGAGAAAGAACTTTTGCATGTGTAACCGAAAAGAGAAAAGAAAGAACTTTTGATGGACTTAATGATTGCAAACCCCTTGATTATGTTCACGCAATGTCACACCATTATATGCTATTGAACTGTTATGTAATGTTTTGAAATGTATTCTCATGTTTATGTAATGCTTTATTCTCATGTTTTTGATGTTATGTAAAAAGAAAAGGCATGGTCTTCGTGTTGTTTCTTCCTCCCCTCCTTTTGCCTGTGTTGTTCTTCGTTGCGTGCTCCAGCCGGGGCTTTATTATCGGTCAGGTGACCGACAGACGTGTTGCTAGCTCACTGAGTGTGAAAGTTCGCGAGTGCGCGTGTCCCCTCTTCGGTGTTAAGGAGGTGCTTCGCGTGCGGGCGTTCGTAACAGTATATATGTATATATAGATATATATATAGATAGATATATGCGTATATATATATACCAGGAAAGCAGGAAATGGAGATACAGTTGATGAGTAACAATTGATTTATATCAGTTATCATGTATTAATTAAATACAAAAAGACAGAAACCTCAAGTTACAATTGTTTACGTCATCCAGACTCACGGGTTTCACTACCCCAATGATAATAATAATAATATTCATCATTGAAAGCAATTAGTTATAAGAATTTGAATCATGTAACTTCATCAGAGTGAAAACTCAGTGAAACCCGAGAATCATGGTAAAAGAAACAGCTGTAAGTTGAGATTTCTGTCTTTTTGTATTTAATTAATAAATGTTAATTGTTATTTATCCATTGTATCTCCAATGTCTGCTTTCCTGGAATATTGATAAACTTTAGTTTATTTTTGTCAGAACCCATCATTCATGAGCATTAATACCCATTGCTCATGATTAAATGTAGGTAATACACCAGTCGTTTCACTAGATACATTTATCTCTTAAACGTTAGTGTATATTTCGCGCCTAAGAAGAGGGCCGACACGATTGAATAAACGTGTTTAGTTATAATCAAGACAGACTACTGATCCATGTTGATGTGGGATTGTGGTATATAGGTTTACCACATCAAAAAATACAATAGTGGAATCATTGTGTATGGACTTTGGGAGATGGTTTAACAGGTCCACATCGTCCCTCACATGACTTGGTATGTATTTCAAAATAGGTTTCAGTAATATATCTAAAAAGCTGCTCACATTGATAAGTGTTCACGCATATAGATACGTGTGTGTGTGTGTCTGGGCGCGTGTATGCATGTATGTAACTGTGTATATATATATATATATATAGTCATGAATGTATCAGGTCATCCAGTAAGTTCTGTCCGATTTTACCTTTTTAAAAATTGAATGAAATTTAATAGTATTTTAGAACGTCTAATGAAATTAAAAATTATTTTTATGCATTTGTATACATTTAAACTAATTAAATATTATTTTACAGAATAATAGAATTAAAATTTCTTTGAACAAAACCTTTTCTAACATAAAAGTATCCAAAGAGCATTTAAGGCACATAATGCTTTATGAGTACAAAAAAGGAAACTCTGCAGCCGAAGCGACTCGAAACATACACTCATGTTGACATCTGCTCTTCTCTCCATTCCCGTGAACTCATTTCACCCATTTTGGATAGACTTGTGACTGGTGACGGAAAATGGATCTTCTATCGAAATGTTAAACGTCGTAAACAGTGGCTTGGTAAAAGAGAAAAGCTCAACCACAATCTAGAAGGACACTTCATGGGGAAAAGGTTCTTCTCTCGATCTGGTGGGATTGCAAAGGAGTAAGTTACTTTGAATTGTTACGACTTAATGGAACAATCAATGCTCAAGTCTGCTGTCAGCAATTAGAGCATTTGAACCAAGCTTTGAAGAAAAAAAATACCCGCTTTAGTGAATCGAAAAGGAGTGATGTTTCATCAGGATAATGCGCGACCCCACACTGCAAAGATCACATCACAGAAGGTCGAAGAGCTTGGTTGGGAAAAAAATTCCTCACCCACCTTATTCTCCCGACCTTGCTCCTTCAGATTACCATTCGTTTTGTAGCTTACAAAATCATTTCGCAAGCCAGGGGGAGGTCGAAGCTGACATTTCAGAGTTCTTCGCTTTGAAACCAAAAGAGTTTTATATTGATGAAATTAAAAAGCTTGTAAATAGATAGAAGGGAATCATAGAAGATCAGGAAAAGTACATTGATGATTAAATTTTAATTAAATATAACATTTGCTCACTTGTTTTCTTTGTTCAAAATTCGGTCAGAACTTATGACCTGTCCTTTTCAATTTAGAACAAATTTTGACCTGCCAACTGCTTGATAGCAAAGTTATGATGGAAAACATCTATCTTCTTTGTTCATCATTGTTTAAATCTTAGGAACGTCTTGCGGATTCCATAGTTCCATATATTGTGTATGAATAAAAGATTTGCATTCTCTCCCTAAGATACCCAATTCAGCCATTCTTTGTTCCAGACGGTTTGGTATGTATCCTTTGCACCAATAAAAGGTATGCAAACTCCTTATTAATAGTCCTTAGATGTCCACTTTCTTTTGTATTTTTTAATCCCATTGGTGTCCAAGAGGCAACTGACATCCACACCAGAAAAACGTTTCTTTTTCTGCGCATGTATGTATGTATGTATGTCAACATCTGATAGACTTTTTATTTGCAGATTGTTCGTTGGTAGCACCCTCTCCCCAGGGCATCGAAACATTATTTGACTGTTTTGAAAATTTTGCTAAATCTATTGACCTAAGGGTCAGTGTGTGGAATACTGAGGTCTTACACCAGCCAGCAGCTGCACACCTAAAACAGGATTCCATTGTCATTGTAGACAATACCACACTAAATGTTGTGCCGAAATACTGCTACCTGTAAAGCATCATGTTGAATGCTCAGCAAAATGAAGAGAACATCCAGAAATTGTCTACGGCAAGCTCGGCAATCGGTTGACTCCAATACAGACTGTTTAGGGAACATGGCATCTCTGTGTGCTCGGAAAGATCAAAATACATGAGACATGAGTGCTTAGTTATTTACTATATGACAATGAAGCACGGACTGGCTACAAGCACCATATTAAATGGCTACACTCATTCCATCAGCGCTGCCTTTGCTTAATTTGCATCATCAATGAGCAGGACAAACTCCCCAACGTAGAGGTTCTTACAAAATGTGACATTCTAGACATAGAAAGTTTCCTTACAGCCACCTTATTTGTGGACCGTCAAACACGCCAACCTGGTTAACAGGATCTGCACAAGTTCTTCATAATTTGATGTCTTCCTGTTTTCCAGGAAACCATACACAATCACAACAAAGGAATTCCAGCCTTCTTTTTCAGTACCACACATGGTCTCCAAACACTGCCCATACTGCAATAGCCATTTTATTTGTGGAAGGTCAAACACACCAACCTTAAAGGAGCGATAAAATTTGAATAAAGTAAAGAAAATGAATAAGTATGAATTTAAGACAAAAACGGAGTTCAATTGATTTACATGAAGAGAAACAGATGGATAATGAAGAACGAACGGGGGGGGGGG
>NC_069008.1:11511525-11512544 GCF_001194135.2 Octopus bimaculoides | reverse complement strand
GGGGGAGCGCAAAAAGATTTGAGAAAATGTTGAGGGAGTAGAAGCAATAAAATCTATCTTATCTGTACATATTTTGGAGAAACCTCGTCGTAGTTATGTCAGTAGAATAGATTGTGAGACAATTAGAAGAGACTTCTTATATATATAGCCGGGGCTCTGAAGGAATCTAGGATTGAGGGGAGTAGAGAGAGAGAGAGAGACTGATTTAGAGAGAGTGGGTTAGAGAGAGGCATGGACGACAGTTGGTCAAGGGAGATAATGACCAAGAAAGCTGGTTAATATATTTTTTTAATCTGACGAGGAGAGGGAGGAAGGGTATGAAAGGTCAGATGAGATGGAGGTTAATTAAACAATTAATAAGAACACTATGATTGAAAGCTTCCTTCTTGTGACCATCTCATCAATTATTCACATGTGATGTATTTAATTATATTTTCTAATGTATCCCTTCTTATTTGTTGTAGTTTAGCCACAATTCAACAGGTAGAAATGGGGTGTTCAGAGGCGTCCCAACCATGACCATCCCGTCTTTTACCCTGGCATAGTGTATCTAAGACTACATTATTTAATGTGAGTTCTCATGTTGTTGTTGATGCTCTTCAGTCTGGAATCAGCCCTGATCTGACAAGGGTACGGCTCACATTAATAAGTTTTATAACAATCGAGACCTTCAAATATTTTAATCAAACATAGTATATCTAGGATTATATGGTTAGATGTGTCCTTTCTTATTTAGCCGCCACTTCTTTACACACACACGCGCGCACACACGGACACACACAGACACACACACACACACACACACACACACACACACACACACACACACACACACACACACGCACACACACACACACGCACGCACACAATAATTTAGCACACACAGACACACGTCTATATAGTCTAAAGATAGGATTTAGGGTTAAGAATTACGGTTAGATGTTAATTTTAGTGTTTTGAGTTAGCATTACGATTGTTTATGAATTATATTTTTTCCATTTTCTGTCTCCTTCCATTCC
>NC_069008.1:11509665-11511497 GCF_001194135.2 Octopus bimaculoides | reverse complement strand
GGTACCAGAAGTTCTTTGGTCGTCCTCTCCTTCACCCCACCACCCAAAGTGGTGAGGTTTCACTGAAGGGACAGCCTAGAACCTTCTGAAGATATGCACAATCCAGCATCTCTTTTTTGCTTGACCCCGTGGACAACATATGTCTTATGAGGTTGTTCCCATGGTGCCATGTTTAAGATTTTCCTCTTTATGTGGACCTCTCCCACTCTATAGAAACATAAAGAGTGTTTTCCCCTATACTGTGCTGTCGCTGCTTTGTTTGTCCAGCAAAGAGTATACTAAACACTTCTCCCAGTCATTAACAAAACATACATCACTCTGCTTGACGATGTGGTGATAACTAAGAACATTCTTAAAGGCATATTGACATATTCACTTATTACCCTTGGCGCGTAAGAGAAAGCAGGCTATTGTAATCACTTGTGTTTGCTTGTTTGGGTGTTTTCAAAATTACTGGAAAACGGCTGAACGGATTTTCACCATATTTCGCAGAAATACTCATTGGTTGAGCGACTCAAAATGATGAACATTTGGTTTGATTATTTAAAAAAAAAATTTAATTCGTACTTTCAAATTTCCCGATAAGCAACTTTTTCATATAAATCGGCTCTCGCCTGCGTGTATAGATCATGGTGTGCCTATGCATGTAGATACGAGTGTGTACATCCATACATATGCGACTCTGTGTGTGTGTGTGTGTGTGTGTGTGTGTGTGTGTGTGTGTGTGTGTGTGTGTGTGTGTGTGTGTGTGTGTGTGTGTGTGTGTGCGTGTGTGTGTGCGTGTGTGTATGTGTGTGTTTACTGTGATGGATTCGAGGATTTCGTTTATTTACGAGTTGGTTCCTTAATTTCACCGGAGTATAAATACCTACCTAAAATGCTGATACTAAGAAAACAATTAATACAATTCAATTGAAATGCATGGGTAAGCAAAGCACTGTAGGCCACATTATAATTTGCGAAAAAAATATGTGCGCAGGGTATGCATCGCTCCTCCGATACTTTTTTTCTTTATTTCCTATTATACACACAATGTCTTAACCAAATGAGTCTCCTTGACAAACGTCAGGTGCGTGATGCAAGCGAGTTAGTCTGGTAGATCTGGTTCTACAGAAACTGTTGTGGTTGTCAAAGAGAGAGGAGATAGATTACAAGTGACAGAGGACATAGTTGTAAGGTGTTGAGCTGGGAGAATCGTTGGGACACCGGACAAAATGCTCATTTGCATTTCGTGCGTTGCTATGTTATGAGTTCAAATTCTACCAAGGTCGATTTTGCCTTCCATACTTTTGGAGTCAATAATATAAGTACCAGTCGAGCACTGGGGTCGATGTAATCGACTTACCCCGAGCCTTGAAACTTTTGGCCTTGTGCCAAAACTTGAAACCGATATAGGTGATAGTTGTCTTACAACTGATTCCATTACTTCTTGTATGATTAAAATGATGTTGACATTCCATTAGAAACAGAGACATTGGAAGGATAATATAGATTGCTTTTATTGGAATATTGAATGCATTCTATGTTTCCTAGATTAGACTAGGTCATCATAAAGAGGTGAAGATTAGAAATAAGGCTGAAACATGTCCAAATCTGTCTTTTGTATTGGCCAGAAAAAATAAATGATATTGGTCTTTCACTAATTTTATTCCTTCACTGCATATTATTTTCATTTAACGTTTTAATAATCTAAACGTTCATTTGTTAACACTAACATACTTGCTGATGTTATTGCAGGAGGTATTTCATAATGATTTAATATCTAATTGAAGATGTTAAATATTTCAATGTACAACGTTCACCACATTTACTTAATGATTCATTCGTTTCTA
>NC_069008.1:11508222-11509565 GCF_001194135.2 Octopus bimaculoides | reverse complement strand
GAACCGAAATAATTTGTGTGCTTATTTTTCCTTATATATAAATTCAAAATGAATGATAGGAAAAGAGATTTTTTGCATGGAAATTGATAATAAATGTTTATGTTAAACCAAGAAGTTAAACCAAACACAGACCAGACTTTTACTGCAATGGCCACGATAATTAACATACCATGCTTTTGTCAACAGCATAATTAAATAATTAATATATCATGCTTTTGTCAACAGCATAATTAAATAACACTGGTCAACAAAATGAAACTTTTTTTAATCATCAGAGTTGCTGATTGACTTTTCTAGGTTAATTTTTGATGCTGATTACGAATCTGAAGTCCGATTTCCTCTATCAGGTCACATTTTCATGTTAATGATACCTGCTGTTTTAACTTATAGAATACATAAAGCATGTCTATATAAAGTATATTGAATACAAGATACGATAATTTCATGGTTTTTTATTGTATAAAATTAAAATTATTGTGTACAAATAAGTTAGAATACACTCAAATGCATAACAACTTAAAAATCTTTGGGAGTTAGACTTTCTATGGTGTTTTGTCTCAGGTTCATCCCTGTATAACATCCAACAGTAGCCAGCTAACATTCCTGCATTCCAAAATCCTTGATATCATTGTTCCATCGATGCAATATCTTGATGAAAGCGTTCCCTTGCTCATCAGACACTGCTCCAAGGTTCTCTGCAAAAAAGTCCAGATGTGAATCAAGGAAATGGACTTTTAGTGACATCCGACAGCCCATTGCAGCGTAAGAGTCTAGAAGACATTTCACTCCATTTCTAAACTCTAGAGATCTCTTGTTGCCTAGGAAATTTTCACAGAACCATATGAAGGATTCTCAGGCTTTAAGCTCAATCTCATCCAGTGCTGTGAGGAAGTGGCTGTCCTTCAAGAGTTTATTTATCTGCGGACCTACGAATACGCACTCCTTCAGTTTTGCCTCGGTGATTTTTGGAAATTTGGCCTTCACATATTCAAAACCTTTTGAGCTTTACCTGGCAAGTATCTTCACAATTTTTTTCATGAGGCCAAGCTTTATGTGAAGAGTGGGGAAGAAGAACATTTTCTGGGTTTAAAAGTGGCTTGTTCTGGACGCTAGAAACTCCTGGCTCATAGGATTTTCGCAAAGGCCACTCTGATTGCACATAGTGCTTGTTAGTTGCACAACTGTCCCATAGGCATAAAAAACAACAATATTTCGTGAACCCAGATTGCATTTCCATCAACATTCCAATCACCTTCAAATCTCCACATATTTTCCAGCTGTAGTTTGTATACTTTATGGCATTGAGGAGTACTTGCATGTTTTCAGAACACTCCTTCATGTGC
>NC_069008.1:11506439-11507864 GCF_001194135.2 Octopus bimaculoides | reverse complement strand
GAACAAACAGCGAAATAACTCATCAGTGTTATTACTGAAACAAAGTGGTCCATCAACAGAGAAGCATGAAGTCAGATCCCTATTTCTTTTCCTGAAATGAGTAATACAAACATCTTTATTAAGCAGACATTTTTCTTGTAGGCAAGATGCTAATAGTTCAGCTTTATCCTTCGACAATGACAAGTCTCTAACTAAATCATTTAACTCTCCTTGAGAAAATTTCTGTGGTACGTCTTCATTTTCAATCGTGAAATATGCATCCACTTCAGTGTCTTCCACAGCAGTAGTATTTTCTTCAGGAAATACATCTCCGTCAGACATCTGAAGGCCATTTTCTGGTGGTATTGTAATAGGAAGACCATCATCGTTGTGTGGTACTGGCCTTCTTGCTGATTCCAAGTTGGGATACACAATCTTATGCTTGGTCTTTACAGTAAACCCACATACATTAACATTGCAGAAATAACAGCCCATGAAATGATCCTTTGGCTCTCTCCATATCATAGGTATTGCAAACGGCATTGCTCTCTTCCTCTTATTTAACCAATCCCTTAGTCCATTTGAACAAGCTGAGCAGATGATGTGCAGGGGCCAACTCTTATCTTGATCCCTAAGAGAGCAGCCAAAGTATAACTGGTAGACCGTCTTGGTTTCACTTGTGATGGCACGTTTCTGAGCTTTGGTGGTAAATGAACCACAGACATGACAAAATGTATCAGGACTGTTCTTGCAATTCCTTGACATCCTGAGTAGAATTTGATGGTGGTGATGACTTGGCACCTTAAACAGAAAGTAAAATTTATGAAAAGATTGTGAAAACATAAAATGAATACAAATAGTTATAAAACAGAAGTCAGAATTTACCTGTATAAGACGTTTACGTGTAGCGATACTGCTGATGGGAGTTATATACCTCTCTTATCTCATCAGAAAAACTGTGCCTGATAGAAGGAAACTGATTACATTTTTGAAATCTGCGGACAAAACTACATCTAAAACACCATATAATATCCCTGATGAAAATTGGCTGTTGACCAGTGTAATTAGTAAAAGTTTCATGCATTAGTGAATGTGTAATAGAAAACCTTAGATGAATTTAATGAAGCTAAAAATGAATGTTTCAAGTTTCATAATGAGGGCATTAAAAATGCAATTTAGCTACATTCAGTTTCTCTGAGGTTGTTTTAATAAATATCCATCATCATCATCTTCATCCTTTTAATATCTATGTTTTCACATTTGCATGGGAGTGGTAAGAGTATGTTAGGGCAGAGTTAGCTACAGCTGGATGCCTTTCTTTCATCAGCCCCTCCCCCCACCATCACATGTGCATACATGACAGACTGTAAGTGCCCTGAGAAAAAAGTTGGTCATAAGAAGCATCAAATGTGGTGTGCAAGAGAGATGACTGCACTGGTATGGTCA
>NC_069008.1:11501713-11505288 GCF_001194135.2 Octopus bimaculoides | reverse complement strand
TATATATCAGCAACTGTCATTAATATCACTAATGCTTCTTTTTTTTTCTTTTTTCCTTTTCTGGCACCTGTCACCACCATTGTCACCAGGCTGAGACGAAAGCCAAGCTGGAGCATCCTGAGCGAAGACCTGTACACTCACTCAGTCACCATCCAACTGATGCTGTCCTCCTCACGGCATCAGGAAGCAAGATGTACATGTGGACATCACGTTACCGCAACAAGGATGATTGATCCTAATAACCCTGTCCCCTTACCACCACCACCACCACCACCACCACTGCCACCCCTTCCTGCATAGATCCGTTTTCCATGCTGGCTTGGATTGGACTGTTTGACTAAAAACTGATAATCTGATTTGGCATGGTTACTACAGTTAGATAAGCTTGGCTGGATAACCTTTAATCATTGTACAATATAACTGCTGATTGGTTGATCGACAACTTTGCATCTTGTAACAGAGAATAAAAATACTCCACAACCTCTGTTGAATATTCTTCTCTCTAATTTACATGCATCCATATACACACGTATAGGTACACACATACACACACTCGGCTGTTAAGAAGTTTGCTTCCCAGCTGCATTGTTTCAGGTTCAGTGCTACAGTATGGCACCAGTGTTTTCCTTAATCATTTTACATGCAGTAACTTCTTCAACTCTCACAGTTGAGAAAGTTTCCGTACAAATAGGCAATGCTATTAGCCCTTTTGTTACCATATTTCTGTTGAGATGCTCTATGTTTCTTTAATTTTAAATATAACAAAAGAATTTGCTAAAATAACATAGTTATCATTAAGATTGTGTTAGGAACATTAATTGTGACTAAGATTTGGTGGAAGATTTTAATTCAGAACTTTTGAAAACAAGGCATTTGTACTACAGAGTCAGAGATGGTTTCAGCTGGTTTGTTATCGAAAGGGTTAAGTTTACTAAACACGACACAGTTACTAGTGTATAGAACTGGTTGAAGAGAGCTCAAAACCGTACAATAAATACATTTGTTTGACCGATTTCACTTCTTACATCTACCATTTGGTTAACACAACCCAGGAGACATAATGCAACAAGCAATGGAAAATATTCTTGGCGGAATCAATGGTGTGAAAGTCATCATTGACAGCATACTAGTATGATGTAGTTCCAATAAAGAGCGTGAGAGGATATTGAAACAAGTCCTTAATCATATTAATCATATATGACTAAACATTGACAAAGCGGAAATCGACAAAGATAAAGTTAATTCTGTTGGTCATATACACACTTGCCATGATATTAAAATAAATCCAGAGCATGTATGTGCACTTGTTGAGATACCACAATCCTCAGACAAGCAATAATTACTTAGAGTTTTGGAAATGAACACCAATGTTACAAAATTCATTCCTAATTTATCCTCACAAACATTAATGTTCTGATAGAACAAACTATACTGCTGTAGTTACCACGAGAGAAACACTCATGAATGGCCTGTGGTGCCAAATGCACTCTTGTTTATATCACTAGCAGGGAGACAAATCTCTGGGACCACCAGGTAATGTGATTTCAACCTTCTTTGGTCTTGCCAATGATGGATACTTGACCACTAGAGATAGCAGTGATATATAGAATAACGCTCGAACTGGTAGTGGTGTCATGAGGCTACAAAAGATGACATCAAATTCACACGAAATTATACACACCAGAAGAGGTTTGATAAACTATAATAAAAGAACTAAGGACAAGCTCCAGTTCTAACATATTGTGATGCCATTATATTTTCTGTAGACAGCTCAAAAGATGATCTCTGAGTATGTATACTGCAAGGTGACCTTTCCATCATGTATGCATCAATAGAAACAATTACTCAAGACTAGAGACAGAAGTATTGGCCATAATCTTTGGATGTACATGGAGAAGCTGTATTAGTTGAAACTAATTGCTAACCATTAGGATCAATTTTTTAGAACAATCTTTGTCTATGCACATCACAAGTTAAGAAAATTATTTTACATTTTGGAAAGCTCTGAAAAATACATAACATTTCACATTCCAGTCATAAAATTTTATTTGCATATTTGATTGACAGGGCCTTCTTGGTCAAATAAGTTGCTGTAGGCAAAAATAAAGTCCAGCCCATTATGTATACATGCATGCCTGTCTGTCTGTATGTATGAATGCATGTAAGTATATTTATGTATGATATTGTTGAGTACGTTATATATTGCTATGGCATTGGTGTCATGTATGCGGCAGGTGTATATGTATTTACACGTATCGATACATTTATATAGATATACTGTACAATGATACACATTCCAGCTGTAATGTTAGTCTTACCATTAACTCAAAACTTCGTCCCAAGCATCTCATCCTTCAGATGATCTGAGATTATCCATGACTGTACAGATATTATGGATGTATGGGACACTAGACCTTGTATTGCATACAATTAAGTTTAGGCGAATTGGATAAGCAGTTTAAGATTTTAATACTAAATACTTCGTTTTCATCAGTGCCACCTCGACAGGCTCCCGTGCCGGTGGCATGTAAAAACACCATCCAAACGTGGTCGACACCAGCTCCCTCTGACTCCCATGCTAGTGGCACATAAAAGCACCATCAATCCCAGTACTTGACTGGCACTTTATTCTATCGACCCTGGAGGGATGAAAAGCAGAGTTGACCATAGTGGAATGGGAACTTAGAACATGAAGATTTAGAAAAAATACTGGAAGGCATTTTCCTAATGTTCTAACAATTCTGCAAAGTGCTGACTTATCCACTGATGAATAATGAGAATATTTGCAGTAAGAAAGAAGACATACCATCTACAGCTACAAACAAGGGAAATTTTTATTTAACCAAGTTGGTGCTAGTGAAATTTTTGTAGAAATGTGTATAGTAGGGCAGATGTTAATCATTTTGTATTATTGGTACGTTCTTTCATCTCAGGAGAACAGATCACTGAGTTGATATCGCTAGAACAATATTCTTACGTATGTAAGTTTCAGTGTTTACTGCAAGATATTACAGTCGTTTATAGATCAATGTTAATATCATATTGTAATGTTATAAATGAAGATGGCCTCTGATACATCAGTCTCTATTCCTTATTCCTTTAATTTCATATACTTCTGCTGTTTAATAACTATAATAACAGCTCCATTACACTCTTTAATATCTAAGTAAATTAATGTTAACAGAGCTGAATAAGACAACTAGAAATTTTCCAAAGTAGAAACGAATGAATCATTAAGTAAATGTGGTGAACGTTGTACATTGAAATATTTAACATCTTCAATTAGATATTAAATCATTATGAAATACCTCCTGCAATAACATCAGCAAGTATGTTAGTGTTAACAAATGAACGTTTAGATTATTAAAACGTTAAATGAAAATAATATGCAGTGAAGGAATAAAATTAGTGAAAGACCAATATCATTTATTTTTTCTGGCCAATACAAAAGACAGATTTGGACATGTTCCAGCCTTATTTCTAATCTTCACCTCTTTATGATGACCTAGTCTAATCTAGGAAACATAGAATGCATTTAATATTCCAATAAAAGCAATCTATATTATCCTGCCAAT
>NC_069008.1:11494078-11500373 GCF_001194135.2 Octopus bimaculoides | reverse complement strand
GCCTCATAAGACATATGTTGTCCACGGGGTCAAGCAAAAAAGAGATGCTGGATTGTGCATATCTTCAGAAGGTTCTAGGCTGTCCCTTCAGTGAAACCTCACCACTTTGGGTGGTGGGGTGAAGGAGAGGACGACCAAAGAACTTCTGGTACCATTATGTGAAGAACTGAGTAAAAATTTATGGATCGAGTTTGGAAGTAAATGGAATGGAAGGAGACAGAAAATGGAAAAAATATAATTCATAAACAATCGTTACTCTAACTCAAAACACTAAAATTAACATCTAACCGTAATTCTTAACCCTAAACCCTATCTTTAGACTATATAGACGCGTGTCTGTGTGTGCTAAATTATTTATTGACAGCAATGATGCAAGATATAATACACTTGGAAAGCTCTAAAAGACAATAAATTTACTTTATATATTTTTATTTTAAACATCTATGTTTTATTTTTTGTTTATTTGTTATAATAAATTCTTTTTAAGCTTACTTTTTTAATATCTGAATTTATTATAAAATTTAGTTAGTGTAAAATTTTTATTTCGTGATTGGGTCCGGGAAGAGAAAAAATTTTCCCACGAGACTTCCGGACCCTAGTAATAAACTCATTTACATACAGCCAGCCAGAGCAGAGCCACCTTTATCCTTTCTTCTTTTCTGGTCAACACTGTGCATTCCTTACGCTTTTTCTCTCTACTGGCCGAGGGCACCCTTGTTGCCACTATCGAAAAATAATTTTGCTATCACTACCAGTGCTACTGTCGGGCAAACGAATAAATATATGTAAATAATATTTCTTCCGTCTTGGTGTTGATCCTTCGATGTTCACTGGTTACTCCGACGTTGGCACAATAATACACTTGCCCAGACTGAATTGCTGGAGTTATTTCATTTTTTCCAGAAAAATGTTTTAAAAAAGTTATAGAGGTTTAAAGTTTGCTCATTTTCACAAACACAAGATGTCCATTCTTCAATATTTCTAAGGATAGATATGACTTTTATCAAATGCAGATCCATGTATGGAGCTTGATATAACTTGAAAAATATAGTTTTAAATGTTATTTAAAGTAAATACGGCTACAAAAATGAAAACAGAATTTATTATTTTAGTATCTTCAGTAAATAAAGATCATCAAACAGTCACTATTTTCAATCTAACCAGGTTTAAATGTCATGTTGTTGACAGTAATGTACTTTATACAATTAGATGTTAATAAACAACACATTTCTGTGGCCCTTGGCATCATACATGTCTCATATCTGTGGAATTTGTATGCAAACATCCCCACACTGTGCTTGATTTAGCATGACTATGATTGAAGACAAAGGGAGAGATGCTTTTTTGAACTTTTAATTATTTCTAATGAAAATCGGTATTTTGAATGCGCCCTAAGTGTCTTTACTGTGATGGTACAAGGGTCAGAATCACTTTTTGTCAAACATGGTTAAAGAACTGTAGAAAAAGCTTCACGATATGCATGCTCTTTATGGAACTTTGACATCACAAATCTACAGTCGCTTACTTTATAACTGTTGACATTTCTAAAAAGGCTTTTCCCAGGTAAGAAAAAAGACCAGTTGTGAGACAAGAAAATGCAAAAACAGCTCCGATATCTTCTCTTATATTTGTGGATGTTACATTTTACTTAGGCAGCGATACAAAATCACAGATTCCGTGAAGAAAGCTTATCTTACTTTAGCATGAAACTGGGTGATCAAGACAAAGCCTTGGCACTCCATAGAGTGTGTGAAACATGCGTTGAAACACTGAGACAGTGACTGTTTCAAATACTTAGGCAGGAAGTTTCTAGGTTTGTCTCGTGAGAAAATTAAGGTTGGTGTGTTTGACCTTCCACAAAGGAAATGGCTATTGCAGTATGGGCAGTGTTTGGAGACCATGTGTGGTACTGAAAAAGAAGGCTGGAATTCTTTTGTTGTGATTGTGTCTGGTTTCCTGGAAAACAGGAAGACATCAAATTATGAAGAACTTGTGCAGATCCTGTTAACCAGGTTGGCGTGTTTGACGGTCCACAAATAAGGTGGCTGTAAGGAAACTTTCTATGTCTAGAATGTCACATTTTGTAAGAACCTCTACGTTGGGGAGTTTGTCCTGCCCATTGATGATGCAAATTAAGCAAAGGCAGCGCTGATGGAATGAGTGTAGCCATTTAATATGGTGCTTGTAGCCAGTCCGTGCTTCATTGTCATATAGTAAATAACTAAGCACTCATGTCTCATGTATTTTGATCTTTCCGAGCACACAGAGATGCCATGTTCCCTAAACAGTCTGTATTGGAGTCAACCGATTGCCGAGCTTGCCTTAGACAATTTCTGGGTGTTCTCTTCATTTTGCTGAGCATTCAACATGATGCTTTACAGGTAGCAGTATTTCGGCACAACATTTAGAGTGGTATTGTCTACAATGACAATGGAATCCTGTTTTAGGTGTGCAGCTGCTGGCTGGTGTAAGACCTCAGTATTCCACACACTGACCCTTAGGTCAATAGATTTAGCAAAATTTTCAAAACAGTCAAATAATGTTTCGATGCTCTGTGGAGAGGGTGCTATCAACGAACAATCATCTGCAAATAAAAAGTCTATCAGATGTTGACACCTGTCTTTAGTTCTTGCTCTGAGGTATTGTGGATTGAAATGGTTTCATCTGGACAACACTTTGGACAACATCTCTGAATGCCTCTTGCAGCATGGTTGAGTAGTTTGTAAACAAGACAGGAGCCATTACACAACACTGCTTTGGTGTATTCTCTACAAACATCTGGATACATTCATCATATAAACAATTGTTTCTATACATACTTGCATACACATACATACACATACATACATACATACATACATACATACATACATACATACATACATAATACATACATACATACATACATACATACATACATAATACATACATACATACATACATATATGATAACTTACATATATACATACATTCATGCGTGCGCAGAAAAAGAAACGTTGTTCTGGTGTGGATGTCAGTTGCCCCCTGGACACCAATGGGGTTAGAAAATACAAAAGAAAGTGGACATCTAAGGACTATTGATAAGGAGTTTGCATACCTTTTATTGGTGCAAAGGATACATAGCAAACCGTCTGGAACAAAGAATGGCTGAATTGGGTATCTTAGGGAGAGAATGCAAATCTTTAATTCATACACAATATCTGGAACTATGGAATCCGCAAGACGTTCCTAAGATTTAAACAATGATGAACAAAGAAGATAGATGTTTTCCATCAGAACTTTGCTATCAAGCAGTTGGCAGGTCAAAATTTATTCTAAATTGAAAAGGACAGAGAACATATATACGTTCATGAATATATACGTACACAGTTACATACATGCATACACGCGCGCACACTCATACATACACACACATGTATCTATATGCGTCAACACTTGTCGATGTGAGAGACTTAAAAAGAAAGTGATTGAGGCAGAGAGAAAATGAGAGATAGAGAGATAGTGAGTGAGTGTGTGTAAGTGAGAGAGAAAGAGGAAGAGAGAGAGAGAGAGAGAGAGAGAGAGAGAGAGAGAGAGAGAGAGAGAGAGAGAGAAGAACAAATGTGGTAGATATTTGTATCCTATTAATGGCGTGTTAGTCAACCACTTGAGACAAAAGCGGAAAGCTAATAAAAATAAACACTTATTTAATCGTTAATTATACCATATTGAAACTAAGTACTTTATAATAGCTGTAACTATCCATTTCCATTCTACTATTCAGGTGAGAGTTCTCTTTTAGAAAACAATTGGTGTGTAATATGAATCTATTATATTGCTGTCTATTTGGATGTATTTATATATCTACTAGGGGTATAGGGGGCTCTGGGTAGAGGTAGTACCTTTCGATTCCTGGCTGCTGTGCCCAATAGGGTGGACGGGGTCACTGGTCCTCACTCATCCCCTAAATCTCTCACATGTTAGCTCCAAGAGCTATACCCTGCGTACTGGCCTCAGCAGGCTTGCCAAACCATATGAGGGGACAGTGTTGGTACGGCACCGTTGGGCGGAGAGTCCACCAGACTGGACTAACGGCCAGGACCAAGCTGTTTCGGAGCAACGTCCGCGCACCTGTGACCAGGGCGAACCACCAAGGAGGAGGAACTCGGCCGTAGATCTCGGAGTAGAGCCCCGTAGGCGGTTGGCCGGCGTACTCGCCCCCCTTCCGACACCTCCTGCATCCCACCTGGCCCCCGGCTGTCCTGCCGCTGGATCAGGCTGGTTGGGACGAGAGAGTGAGGCTGGCTCTGCGCAAACCAGTTTCACTTTAAACAAACCCCCAGCGCATGTCCTCTATCATCCGTTTCAAGTCCTGTGGCGATGGGCGAGCGACGAAGCGACAGGTGTGGTTACACTGGAAGTCGTAGCTGCATACCTACACACAGGCGGCCCAGGCTATCGGGTCGCTCTCTACTGACTGGAGCGGAAGTGAAGTTCGACAGCCGTCTGAGTGACTGAGCAGCCCTCTTTAGGACAGCACTGCTCACCCCCGTGGCATGGGGAACGGGCTAGTAAAGGTGCCCCAAAACCTGCCCACTCCACTACTATAACCTGGCTGGCTTACCGCGGTCAGCGGGGATCCTACTAATGCGGTCGAAAAACAAAGATACCTATCAAGATTGCGACGTGGAACGTTCGTACACTCTTAGACAGAAACGACTCAGACAGACCACAAAGACACACTGCACTCATTGCAAGCGAACTTGCCAGGTATAACATTGACATTGTTGCTTTAAGTGAAATGAGACTAGCAGGTGAAGGTGAACTTAGTGAAAGAGGTCAAGGCTACACCTTCTTTTGGAGTGGCAGAGGACCTGAGGAGAGGCGTGAGGCTGGAGTTGGTTTTGCGGTGAAAAATGCGCTTGTGAGCAAACTGGCTGGACCCCCCAAAAGGATTGAACGACGACTAATGACACTGAGACCCCCTCTCTCCAATGGGAAGAAGTTCGCCACCCTTGTCAGTGCCCACGCCCCTACCATGACAAACCCCGATGACTTCAAAGACTCCAAGACTTTAAAGATGCCTCCATCATACATCTTTACAAGCGCAAAGGAAACCGCCAGGCCTGTGATAACCATCGGGGGATATCCCTGTTATCCAGTGCAGGCAAGATACTGACCAGAGTACTGCTGAACAGGCTCATAGTTCATCTGGAAAAAGACCTCTTACCAGAGAGCCAATATGGATTCCGCAAGGATCGCGGTACTATTGCTATGGTGTTTGCTGCCAGGCAGCTCCAAGAAAAGTGCCAAGAACAAAACGTGGATCTATACTCCACTTATGATGATCTGACCAAAGCCTTTGACACTGTAAACAGAGAAGGCCTCTGGAGAATTATGGCAAAGTGTCCTAGAAAATCCATCACCATCACGCCAATATCATGATGGAATACTGGCCAGAGTACAAGATAGTGGGGAGACCTCTGGCCCTTTTGAAGTCACAAATGGAGTGAAACAAGGGTGTGTTTTAGCTCCTACCCTGTTCAGCCTCATGTTCTCTGCAATGCTGGCAGACGCCTTCGGAGACGCTGATGTGGGCATTGGAATCAGGCACAAATTTGATGGATCAGTTTTCAATCTCAGGAGGCTACGAGCAAAATCCAAAGTTTCAACAGACATTATCAATGACTTTCTGTTTGCTGATGACTGTGCCCTAAACGCTACCTCTGAGGCGGACATGCAACGCAGTGCAGACATATTCTCGGAAGCCTGTGACAACTTTGGTCTCACAGTCAGTACCAAGAAGGCCGAGATGATGCACCAACCCGCTCCAGGAAAACCATATGTAGTACCCAACATTTCCATCGACGGACAAAGACTCAATGCGGTTGACAAATTTACCTACCTTGGCAGTACGTTTTCCCGCAATGTAGTCATTGACGATGAGATCAACACCAGACTCGCCAAAGCAAGTACTGGCTTCGGCAGACCCCACAAGAATGTATGGGATAGAAGAGGCATCACCTCCATGACAAAGATCAAGGTCTACAAAGCTGTCGTACTCACCACCCTACTCTATGGATGTGAGTCGTGGACCGTCTACCAACACCACGTCAAAAAACTAAATCACTTCCACACCACCAGGCTGAGGAAACTACTTGGCATAAGCTGGCAGGAAAGGATACCAGACACAGAAGTCCTTACTCGTACCGGGCTCCCAAGCATCCCTTCCATCCTGATGAAAACTCAGCTTCGCTGGGCTGGTCATGTAGCCCACATGCCAGACTACAGAATACCCAAGAAGCTTCTGTTTGGT
>NC_069008.1:11491094-11492986 GCF_001194135.2 Octopus bimaculoides | reverse complement strand
AAACAAAGATATTTTATTCCACACGAGTAGAAATATAGGAAAAATAGAAGTTGAAAATGCACTCAGAATAGTTTAAATATTTTTAATTAAAATATTTGAAGCTCTAATCGGTTTCACAATTTACAGTGATTTTCAAAAAGTTCAAATAGAAACACGTGGCTTATGCTGCAGCTGTCTTGATTCTAACCCTGTTTTTATAGGGAGTTCATGGCTCAGATTAGTATATGTTTTGAATAGGATTTGATTGGTAGAGGATAGTCACATGACTGGTCTTAGAAATATTTGTAGGTTCCCCGCTACGTCTGTGGTGTTAGTATCAAGTGACAATGTTTGGAGTCGTAAGTTAAAGCTGACATGGGTGA
This sequence comes from Octopus bimaculoides, assembly GCF_001194135.2. Lineage (NCBI taxonomy): Eukaryota > Metazoa > Mollusca > Cephalopoda > Octopoda > Octopodidae > Octopus > Octopus bimaculoides. The sequence goes on along the minus strand of NC_069008.1, from coordinate 11,492,624 downwards.
CTGAGCAAGTCTAAACAATCAATGCTCTGAATGTTTCCTGTCAAGTAGAGAACGAACTCACGATTAAGTTCATAACCTCTTGTACGTTTCCCGCTACGTCCGTGCGTTAGGGTCATGTGACAGTATATTTTGCGCCTAAAAAGAGGGCCGACACGATTGAGCGAACATGTTTAGTTATAATCAAAGCAGACCAAATTTAATCTGTCTGGTGGGAGCGTGGACAAGTGGCAGAATGAATTTTGTGTGTGAATAGTTATTTGTGTATGTAATCTGTAAGGTAAGAATAAAGCCTTTGATCGTTTTTCTGATTTTATTTCTACCTTTCCTTATAAAGACTTCCCGAACCCTAAGATCAAATCCAATACAAGTCGAAGGGAATGGGATATTATACATGAACTGAAAAATAATGGTGACATTATAATTAAGGAAGCCGATAAGGGAAGTGCAATAGTTATTATGGATATTGAACAGTAGAAAAGAGATATACTATTTATGTTACAAGATACGACCCACTACGGGAAGGCAAATAATTACCCAAAACAATAGACAATGACTAAACTCAACATACTCACTTACAGACATTAAAAAGGTTTAACAAACAAAGAATATGACTACCTAACCCACTTTGATTGTAAGACCAACTAATTCTATGACCTCCCAAAATCCATAATAATCAAACTGTTACGAATGCATGTAAAGAACCAACTTCGAGTTGCAAGAACAATCCCACCGACCTTAAATTTAGACCAATCGTAGCAGGTCCGAACTGTGAAACACAAAGTGAGCAGCTTTTTAGATATATTACTGAAACCTATTTTGAAATACATACCAAGTCATGGGAGGGACGATGTGGACCTGTTAAACCATCTCCCAAAGTCCATACACAATGATACCACTATTGTATCTTTTGATGTGGTAAACCTATATACCACAATCCCACATCAACATGGATTAGTAGTCTGTCTTGATTATAACTAAACACGTTTACTCAATCGTGTCGGCCCTCATTTTAGGCGCAAAATATTATTATCATTGGGGTAGTGAAACCCGTGAGTCTGGATGACATAAACAATTGTAACTTGAGGTTTCTATCTTTTTGTATTTAATTAATACATGATAATTGATGTAAATCAATTGTTATTCATCAACTGTATCTCCATTTTCTGATTTCCTGGTATATATAGATACGTATCTATCTATCTATCTATCTATCTATCTATCTATCTATCTATCTATCTATCTATCTATCTATCTATCTATCTATCTATATATATATATATATATAACAAATAAAAGGGTAAAGGATTATTAATTTATTAATAAATTAATAATTAATAATTTTTACCAAGCCCTCCGGTATGTAAACACCATTATCGGTGAAGAACTTATTTAAAAGTTCTTATACATTTATAAACATAATCAAGGGATCAGCAACAGTTGCTTCACCACATACCGAAGTTCAGAAATAGCAGCTAAAGTGCTGAAACTCCAACAGATAGCAAAACTTGTAACTCACAAAGGCAAAACAAG
>NC_069008.1:11489236-11489997 GCF_001194135.2 Octopus bimaculoides | reverse complement strand
ATATATATATATATAGAATATATAAATATATGCATATATCCATACATATATGTACATACCTACATCTATATGTATACATACATGCATATATGGGTACAGGACATCAATTTTAAACACAATGAGAAACGAAAACAGAGAAACGAGACATGCAACATAAAGAGTATACCCCTTCGTCAGTTGTCCCTGTTCCATCTACTCCGCGTTTCGAAGGCAAGCAAATGAAAGACATCAGATAGAATATACGAGAATATATTATTAATCACAACAATTGTTTCGACATATCTAGCATCGACTCTTCTTGTGGGACACACAAAGCTGGTTCAGGATTATCCGGTGGTGCAGACGTATCTCGTGGGGTGATAAATAAAATAAAAATAATCTCGTTAAAATGACTGTTCCATAATGCAACTTTCCGTTTTGTGGAGAGAAAAAACAGCCAGATGCAGGAAAATTCTTCATATATATAGAAGATCCAAAAATAAAATTGCAGAAGACAAAAAGAGAAACGAACACTTAATCCAACGAGAAAAGTATTGAAAATAACCGTTAACAGATATGTATGTATAAACGCCCTCGGTCAAGCTGCATGGCATGAGTACACACGCTCATACAAGCATTGGCAAAAATGTGAGCATGCACACACGCGCGGTTAGGCGCACTCATGATTAGAATGCGAGTTAGATATTTAGTAGGTGTTTAGAAGAACGGGGAGGTTTAAAGAAAATATAAGTCTCCCATACTTTAAAGTAAAATAAAATAAA
>NC_069008.1:11488008-11488689 GCF_001194135.2 Octopus bimaculoides | reverse complement strand
GCCAAAGATGTCGAGTGCCTCTTATTGATTGACCTAAAGCTGGTAACATGATTACGATAACGATTCTTAAATGAATCAGCCGTCTGCCCAATGTAAACACAGGGCCCTCCTATCGTGTGCACGGTACATTTATATACAAGATTTGTACTCATACAGAGATTCATCAAAGGACATTTTGATTTATCTCTGCATGAGCATTTATCGTTTTTATTTGTATATAAAGCAGTCCTAACTCCATTTACCGGCGTTGTTATCGTGCTAGTTGTACCACGAGTATTTCTACTACTACAAAGTGGTCGAAGTTGATGATTATCAATACGGTTTACATCTCCTTGGTTGGCATTTAGATGTAAATGCTTTCTAAATCCAGTAGGTGGGTTATTGAACCTTTATCGCATTTTGCTACTGTTTATGCGATGCATAAGCTGCTCCAAATTAGCAGAGTTAGCGTAGGATACCTTTACGGTGTGTCGATTGAAAATAGCATGGTACCGATTGGATTTAGGAAAACACTTGTCCAAAGCAGCCAAAAAATTTCCAGCGATCCTGGTTGAAACATGCAAACTGAAAATTGGGTTGAACCAGAGATCCTGATTCCTATATTTGTTGTTAGGTTTATTTGATCTCGTGAGTTGTACAGGATTGGAACAAGCAGATGAATTACTATGTCGCATGTGTCTA
>NC_069008.1:11487403-11487908 GCF_001194135.2 Octopus bimaculoides | reverse complement strand
AGTCTCCCATACTTTAAAGTAAAATAAAATAAAATTACACTAAATTAACGGTTACTCAAAATTCATTCTCACTGTATTGTGCGAAAGTACATTTATTATGCGTGTAGGCATCTCGATAGTCTTTCAGAAACTCTATTAAGTATCTTTTCATTAGTCCACAGAATAGACAGGGATTCCTCGGAGTAGAGACGGCATCTCCTGGAAATTGCACTGTATGGTTTTGCATGTCTAACTATGGACCAAGTAATGGAGTATTTCGTATTAGCCTCCTTCAGTCGCCATATAAAATCTGCCAAAGATGTCGAGTGCCTCTTATTGATTGACCTAAAGCTGGTAACATGATTACGATAACGATTCTTAAATGAATCAGCCGTCTGCCCAATGTAAACACAGGGCCCTCCTATCGTGTGCACGGTACATTTATATACAAGATTTGTACTCATACAGAGATTCATCAAAGGACATTTTGATTTATCTCTGCATGAGCATTTATCGTTTTTATTTG
>NC_069008.1:11483914-11486030 GCF_001194135.2 Octopus bimaculoides | reverse complement strand
GAAGAAATAAGGCGTCATCCCTATATAGAACCCCTGTTACTTCAGGAAAGGAAGACTGGATTAATGACAAGATATATATTCCGACTAGTCACTGGCCTGAGCAGAATCGTGTGAGTCCATTGCTATATCAAATGCATTTTCCCCATCTGACCTACTCCATAATGTACCATCAAAATCTACTAAAGTGGCTGGCGCAGCAAGAATAATATCTATTTCGCGTCGGGACAAATCGGAATTTTTCATGCTAAAGATCAGGGCTTGATTGGGAACGATCGGGTTGATAGTGGCATAATAGCTCTTTCTATCAAGTTGCAAGAATTTATTAGTTTTATTAATTTCAAGAAGCTTGAACAATCTAACCACCTCTTGGGTATCAGACCAGAGGGCTAATCTAATTTTAGACTTAAGGAGGGGTATTACCTTGTCAATGATACTTTTACTAATAATGCCTATATCGGATTTAGAAGGTATCGATAAGAAAGTTAGGTTTATGGCCCTTAAGTAAAATCCGGGGTTTTCAGAGGTCGTAGGATTTGGTTCTATCATCAATGGATGGCTAGATCTTTAACGATTTGTAGCCCTGTATTGTTGATTCTCTTTAATACGTCATTATTAGCGTGTCTATATTTTCTGCGTAATTCCTTCCTAATCATAGACTTATATAGATCAATATCAACAATGTAAACATTACTTGTTTTGTCCGCTGTTACAAGTATCACCGGAGGTTTCTTGAAGTCGACAAGTAATTTTCTGATTTTCTGCTGATATATATTACGCCGTCTAGGGTACTTCCTGAGCTTCACATTCTAGACAATACTATATAATTCTTCTTCAAATCTGGTTAGATGATGGTTTGTCAGTGGGTTCCTTCTAGATTTGAATATCTTTTTTTAGTAGGTCCCCATGTTCAGGTTTGTCGTTAGATTTACGATCCTTGTCGAAAAAGAAAGATTTCCACCGCATTCTATGAGTAAATTGGTTGTTTTCTCCAAGAGATCCCGTATATAATCCTTCCTACTGGGTATGTGGGAAGGAACAGGATCTTATCCCCTTCTAGAGGCTGGCTTGCTGCATTGCAAGCTTCTTCAGGAGAGTCAAATAGCAACCACACCGTTGAAAATTTGGCTCCCCTAGAGATATAATAGTCTTTTGCTGGCAAGCAGCTTGCCAGTTCGTTTTTTTATAACTTCTTTGTCGAAAAGGGTGATGGCGTCGCGCGACCTAGAATAGGTTCGCAACACGACCGCCCTCCTTTCCAGATCTTCCAGCCACTTTTTGGGTGGAACAATCTCCCACTCCAAAGCCGTGGTCTTCTTTTAAAGTTTTCCACTCGTGAACGTCATGCTCGGTGTTAGGTAGAACACGATTGGTGACATCTATTATGAAATGTTAGACCAAAATGAAAGAGTTAATACAGAGAAGCATTATTCTCAATTGGATTCATTAAACATCACTTTGCAGAAGGTGCCACCGCCACTGGTTAATCGTTAACGGGTTTTACTGTTATACAATAATGCAAGACCAAATATTGCGTGAGGAAAAGATCATTTCCCTAAAAATGAAAAAAGTTATTTTATTCTCTTTTCTCTTGACTTTGCTCAACACGACTGTCATCTTTTCAGAAAAGACGAAAGCACTTGAGAGGAAAAGCACTCTTTTAATTGTGAAGAGGTTGAAAATGAGATTGAGTGTGTCTTTGCTTCGAAACCTGGATGAATTTAGGTACGAAGGATCAAAGACTTACCAACTGCATGAAATTGTTTAATCAATTATGCAGGAAAATATTGTATTGATTAAATATATCAATTAAGAACGAAGATGGGCGGAGGTAAAGACCATGGACCGTACCCACTTTGGGATTTTTTTTTACGGGAACACACCATATCGATGGCGGAGATTCCGAATCTGCAAGAAAAAGAAAGCATTTAAAAATTTTAATTCCCCCACCCCATTTCTTAAATTTTTACTTTAAAAAATAATTTTTGGGGGCGAAATAGGTAGAAAAATACTGAGATTGTGATTCTGAAAAAAAAAAGAAGATTGTAAAAGTTCAGTTTTTCAAAAATGAATAAATAAATAAACACCTCTCCCCTCTGCCTTATGACAAAAAGTGAAA
>NC_069008.1:11482314-11483745 GCF_001194135.2 Octopus bimaculoides | reverse complement strand
GAGGAGGAGGAGGGGGGTGTTGAAGAATCAAAATTTTGAAATGCAGATTTTTTTGCAGATTCGGAATCACCGACCTCGATATAGTGTGTTCCTGTAAAAAAAAAAAAAAACAAATTCCAAAGGAGGTGCAGTCCATGATCTTTACCTCCGCCCACAGATGCACTTGTTTATTACTCATTTTTAATATACGGCACCTTGTCTTTTGTCCAGTTTCAGTTTGACATACATGTGTGTGTGTGTGTGTGTGTGTGTATGTGAACGAACATGTGTGCGCGCTTGTGTGTATGTGTGTATGCATGTATGCAGCTATGACACAATGTATATATTTATATAAAGATACACACACACACACACACATATATATATACACACACACACACACACATATATCTATGTATGTATATATACACACACACAGACATGCAGGAAGTTAATAGACACCTTTAATTTTCAAAATCTTTTATTTAATATGCAAAGCGAACAATTGAAATGTAATCGATAGGTAGGACTACATACTTTAGTATTTCGTTGACATTCCCTTTGCAGTCTTTAATTCAGAAACTCTTTTTGGCATTGAACTGATGAGCTTTGTGATTGTCTCTTGTGGAATTCCTGCGCACTTTTCACGCAACAATCGAAATAATTCATCTTTAAATTTAGGTTTCTGTCGAGTTTTTGTATAGCTTTATCTAGTACGCTCCCCAAATTTTCAATTGGGTTCATATCAGGAGATTGGCTCGGCCAAGGAATCTTTTTTTGATCCCATTTTCAGTCAGCCATTGTTAATTCCTTTTCTCTGTGTGGCATGGAACTCCATCTTCCATGAATAAAAACTAGTTTTTCGTTATGTTATCGAGTGAATACATTGGAAGTAGTCCAAGAACACACGTTCTTGGACTAACTTCTAACTGTTTTGCAATGTCAGAAGCCTTCCTCAATTCTCTTCAAACAGCGAAACTTCCTTTCCGAGGGTCCAGGTCGGCCGGGACGAGAATCTGTTGACTCTTTTCCTTGGCTTTTGAATTGCACTATAATTCTATTAAGCGGCATTTGAAGATTTTCAGCAATTTTTCACTGGCTAAAGCCAGCCTCAGATTGCCCAACAATACGACCTCTTTGAAAATCTGACAGTTCTGCTGAGTTTCTTGCGTGTGGCATGGTTACTCTTCGCAAATGTTTAATATAATGGCACCTGGAATGAAAAGGAATAATTACATTGTAAATTCTACACTGCTGCAAACATATTAAGACGCTTAAATCAGAAATTTTGAAAATTAAAGGTGTCTATTTACTTCCTGCATATATATGGCTCAGTGGTTAGGGCAGCGGATTCGCGGTCATAGGATCGCGGTTTCGATTCCCAGACCGGGTGTTGTGAGTGTTTATTGAGCGAAAACACTTAAAGTTCCACGAGGCTCCGGCAGGGGATGG
>NC_069008.1:11478644-11482304 GCF_001194135.2 Octopus bimaculoides | reverse complement strand
TATTGAGCGAAAACACTTAAAGTTCCACGAGGCTCCGGCAGGGGATGGTGGCGAACCCTGCTGTACTCTTTCACCACAACTTTCTCTCACTCTCTCTTCCTGTTTCTGTTGTACCTGTATTTCAAGGAGCTAGCCTTGTCACTCTGTGTGACGCTGAATATCCCCGAGAACTACGTTAAGGGTACACGTGTCTGTGGAGTGCTCAGCCACTTGCACGTTAATTTCACGAGCAGGCTGTTCCGTTGATCGGATCAACTGGAAACCTCGTCGTCGTAAGCGACGGAGTGCCAACAACATACATATATAAATTGACAGAATTAGATTTAAAAAAACCCTTTTAGGGGCAATTTTGGACACTTTGGTCCATATAAAATATTTTTGTTTTTCGTCTAACGAAAGATAAGATGGCTTCGTTTGTGGAGGGGAGTGGCTGTTATGACGGCCAATACCTCGAGGGTTTCCCCCACTTAACAGTACAAACAACCGCACCAGTACCACCATTAACATAGGAAAAGAAAACACCGCCACTACTATTGTTTCTGCACAGGAGGAGGAGGAAGAGAGGAAAGAAGAAAGAAAGAATGATACTGACACTACCACCACCACAAACACGAACCGCAACAAATCAAGCGACAACGGTTTCGCCTCGGCGGCGAAGCAAACTACAGGGATTAATACATTTAACAACTAATGAAATAAAAATGCAAAGGATTTGTTAAAGAAGGAAGGAAACAATGTCTTCCTTAACAGCCCCAAAGAATTGTTTAAAGAAACCAATCGAATAACAGTAATCTACAGAATTTTAAATATAAAGAAGAAAAGGGTACAACGAGCCACCCTACAACAGTTGGAAATGGCCCTGAAACCAGTTTGGTCCAACAAAACATATGTGACAAGAGGAAAGCGCTTCGGTACTGTAGAATTGCGTTTTTCAACGGAACATTCCACTGTGCCCCTGAAAACGGAGGAATTGCTGCTCGTGCCGACATACCTTATTCGGTGTGTTACCAAAATTAAAATTAGGGAGGTGCCCCCTGAAATAAATATATACTAGCTTGTGGTAGCTGTCCTCTTAGACATAGAGGGCACCGTCACAATACTGGCGTTTCATAAATTGCACCAACAAAATTGGCTGGGTCAAGGGTTGAAGCTCTTTGTTCAAATTGAACAATAGGCCTTAAATTTAACTCCTGACTTGATAAACTTACCTGACGGCACCAGACTACATGTGGCCTGTGGAGGGCAGGAGGCCGAGGTGCTATTTTTGTGGTAACCAAGGTCACCTCAGAGACTGCTACCCAAAGAAGAAGAGTCGACCGGTCCATCTGCCGACACCAGAACTATTGGTATCTCCAGTACAGCAGCAGCAACAAAAGTAGCAACAACAGCAGCAGCAGAAACCAGTGGTCACCCCAACACCAACACTATCACCACCAGCAACAGCGACGCCGCCTCCAGCCGTCACCAGGCAACCACCAACACCAAGAACAAGGACACCAGCCGGAGTACCATCATCAACAGCCGGAGTACCACCACCACCACCACCACCAGCAGCAGCAGTAACACCACCACCAACAGCTACAATAGCAGTAACAGCAGCAACGATTGAACTCCAACAGTAGAAGAAAAAGGGGAGGCACAAAGAAGAGGAAATTCTCAATAGCAGCAACACACACACGCAGCAGCAACAACAACAACAACAACCAAAAGCAACACCACCTCCACCAGCGCTACCATCTGAATCACCAACACAATGTACAACACAGACAGACTCCACAAACACTACCGATCTCACAGCCATCAATATAGATGACATACACCTAATAATATATCTACGTGACGATACAAACACCACATTAGCAGACTTTGTCTTCCCAACTCATAATGCACCACCATCATACGTACAAATTGTAAAACTCACCCAAAGCACATACGCCACATTGAAATGTAACTTCCCAAATGCAGTTGGGTCCTTCCAAAAGACCTTCCGAAAAGACCTTTTTAAAATCTCGTGGAAGTACTCACTCCAAAGACCAAGGGGCCAGCATACCAGACAAGATTGGTAAGTAGAGCTCTTCTACGCCTTGAATATTTATTTTTAGCATGGTGATGCTCGGAATAGGTTGCCTAAATGTCAGGGACCTTGGTCACCATGGAAACAAGGTCACCTTTTAAAGGATCTGAAGTCCTTTAGTGTAGATGTAGCAGCCACTAGTGAATCCAGACTATCCGACCCACGGGACCTCATCACTCTTTTCGTTGGATACGAGATTTTTCTACCTCCGTCTGCCGGGAGGTGGCGGTGATCGTACTGTAGTGCTTTTGCGGCAAGGTCTTGATTTGAAAATGAAGGCAGTCTTCCTGGATCCAGATGGTAAGCTGTTGGTCCTAGATGTAAGCGGCAGTGATGGCGGTGACTTCAGACTGGTGGCTGCCTATGCTCCGACGGGGTTAGGGCGGCTGGATTACGACAAGCATCTGGAGGTTTTCCTGGGAACGTCTCGGACTATAATGTTACTAGGAAATTGGAATGCTGTCTTAGATGGACGCTTCGATTGCGTGGGAGTATCTAATGGGAGAGGAGGTGCAAAAGCCGGAAAAGCCTGCTCAGACGCTTTCAATTGTCTGACAGGTACCGACTAGGTTACCCGAATATACCAATGTGGACTGAGACAAATCGCATCGGGTCATCTAAATCGTAGTTAAATAGAGTATTCTGTAGGCCAGCGGAAAAGGATAGCATAGTGTGTCTACAATTTCACTTAGTCGGCTACACAGACCACAAATTTGTTATCTGTAAGGTCGACTTAGATAGGCTTCCCAGACAGGGTCCCGGTTACCGGAAGCTGAACACGTCGTTACCGGCGTGTCAAGCTTACAGAGACTAGATTAGCGAATTAGTTAAGAGGGCGTTGGCGGGGGCACAATCGTCAACAACTGGTGGTTTGCTCTCAGAAGTGCAATCAGAGTAGAATCGCTTAGGTTTAGCAAGGTTTTAGCAGTTGAGAGAAATAGAATAGAGGGAGATTTTATTAGAAAGTTAGATGAAGTGCTTAGAACAGGCATCGCAACTGACGTGTAGGTAACGAGGTTGGCTCTCGGCCAATGTTTCGACGCCAAACACGAAGGCTGCGTCGTTAGGGCCAAGGCACGTTCAATAAGCGGGGTGGGAAAGAAAATGTCACGATGGGCCTGCGTGGCGGAGGCAAAAGTGGCAATAAGACCAGCATTCGGTCTTTGGTGGACCAGAATAGGCGTGAGGTGTTCGAACCGTAACAAATGTGTTCGGCGTTTCAACTCGACTGTTCGGGACAAATGGCAGGACGGACATCAGGGCAGACCTCGGTTTGTACATGGACGGCCTGTCACGACCCTCAGCGAGCGAGGCGGAGCACTGCGAAAGGCCGATAACAGCCACGGAGATACAGGAAGCGATGGAGAGCTACACGAGAGGCAGATCGGCGGATTTGGATGGTTTGCCCTACGAGATTTATATTTCGATGCCAGACTTGTTTGCGAGCCTTTTAGCAGGCATCTACTGCAACTAACAGCAGAATGGGAGAATTTCCACTTTTGTTTGCTGAAATGATTATTATTATTGTTATCACAAAACATTCTTAGTGACTGATAACAATTGAGGCTCTGCATAAAATATGATTA
>NC_069008.1:11477988-11478544 GCF_001194135.2 Octopus bimaculoides | reverse complement strand
TGCAAAGGTATTTAGGTCGAGTGGGGGAATTGGGGTGCGCGTGCTAGTTTTATAGACATGGCGAAGCAAGGGGTTAATCGAAAGAGGAAGGAGAAGAGAGAGAGCGAGAGAGAGCGAGAGAGTGGGATCGAGAGAGACAGTAAAGCAGATCGAGAGAGACAGAGTAAAGCAGAGAGGGTTAGGCCAGAGCACAAGAGAGATAGAGAGATATTCTTTGGGATTTCTGTCGCATAGAGACAGTAAGTATTGAATGGTAGAAATATAGAATTGAGAAATAAGGGTTTTCGGTCAGCTAAATCTAAGACAGAATTATAGAGATAATTGACTGTGAGAAAAGTTTAAACTGAATAACTTGAATAACTGAGTGAATTTGGCGACATCGTTATGGACAACTGAAATGAATTTGACGACATTATAATGAGACGGACAGAATAGTGGAAGCACTAAGTAAGGTGTTACGAATCAGGGCATAAATAAATAGAAAAGTACGAGCGAGGCTAGAAAGACAGAGAAACTTATCTGGTCATGCTTCCATGGTCATATTAATTCGGCAGAG
>NC_069008.1:11476294-11477852 GCF_001194135.2 Octopus bimaculoides | reverse complement strand
AAAGAGAGAGGAGAAGAGAGAGAGCGAGAGAGTGGGATCGAGAGAGACAGAGTAAAGCAGAGGGTTAGGCCAAAATGAAAAGAATCCCAGAAAGACTATCTCCCTGGAATATTCCCTTTGAAATGTTTATAGAATCTCAAACAATTATTCTGTTCTCAGTTGGAAGGGTGAGAATTGCTGTCCGTGTCTTTGTTAGCCTCTCTATAGCAGCAATTAGGATGGTAGGTACTTTTGCCAGATGTAGGAACTACAACAGCCATGAATGAGGCATAGAGTTGAATGCCTTCCTATAATCAAGCCATACTGTCACAAGGTCTCTACGCTTTGTACTTAATGTTTAGGCAAGCAATGGGCCTGTAGTTTCCTGCCATCTCGGGGATTTCATTTTTGGTAACAAGATTTCTCGTTGCTGTAGCAAGCCAATTCAGTATATCAGTCTGATCTTCCATAGTCCTTTTGAACATATATGTCAACTGGTTTCTATAAAATGTCAGCTTTTTGCACCAATATCCAACTATTAGGTCCCTTTCAGGTGCCTTCTCATTCTACAGTTTGCCTACTACTATAGCAAAGGCTTCTGCATCAATTTTGTATGTTTTACTGTTAGTGTTGGTACAGTATTCTCTCTCAATTGTATTGAACCATGATACATTCAGGATGAAATCCCTCTTTTCATTCCAGATTTTTTTACCAGAATAATTATAGATCTTGGGAGGGATCTTTCTTAATGGAAATGTTTTCCTTCCTCATCTCTCTGTATAATGCTTCTGGGCTGGAAGCAAACTTGCGATTAATACTGGCTCGTTCAAAGATTCGCATGCGATAGCGGAGTTTCTCGCTCATTGCCCTGAGTTCATGTTTTAAAGTGATTAGCTTTCCCTCAAGAGCCCGGTGTATGTATGACATATATATATATATAAATGTAGATTTATATGTATGTATGTACATATACAAACACATATAAATGTACAGATTTATATATATATATATATAACACATTCTTCTGGAAGGGCTTTGGGGAAGATGAGAGGAGAATCCATGGTGTAGGATTCGCAGTACACATCAGATTGCTGAACAAGATCAGTACTCCTCGAGGTATATCTCAGCGCATCACTATCATGGAAGTGGGGACTAAAACTGAAAGGGCCCATCTCATTAGTGCCTATGCCCCGATTCTAACAGCAGAAAATGAGAAGAAAGATCAGTTTTACGAGGAACTTCAGGATGTGATCAACAATGTCCCAAAGGTAGACCAAATCTTTTTCATGCGCGATTTCAATGCAAGAGTAGGCGCTGATCACCAAGCATGGCCCATCTGCCTTGGACAGTTTGGACTGGGGAAAATCAAGGAGAATAGCCAGAGACTCTTAGAATTCTGCACAAATAACAACCTGTGAATTGCAAGCACCTTCTACAATGGCAAAGACCGGTATGAAGTTTCTTGGTGTCATTGGCACCAGATTGACTTCGTCATCATCAGAAAGAATGATGTCAACACTGTGAATGTATATATAAATTTATATACATATACATAATTAAATATATATATATATATATA
>NC_069008.1:11471594-11472683 GCF_001194135.2 Octopus bimaculoides | reverse complement strand
TATATATATATATATACATATATTCATACATATATATAGACATATATATATATTCCTGAGTATATTATTGATGAGTTTATGAATTTATTAATAATATAAAAACACATATATATATTCATATATATACATATATATATATATATATATATATACATATACATATATATATGTATATACATATATATATAAACAAATATATATATATAGCACCATTTTAGTACCAGCAAAAAGAAGGAAGATATGTATTTGAATTTTTCTTGTTATATATCACATTTAAACACAGACATTTTTATCCTGATGTTATATCTCACATTCTGTATTTGACATATATTTGATTTTACATGATTGATATATATACTAATTCACATTTATAATGTATTATTTAGCCATTTTAATTCTTGATATTACAAAGTATAATTTTTATTCTTAATTTTTAATTATTGATTAATAATCTGTAATGCTTAATTGTATTGCTTAATTGTATTGCTTATTTTTAAAGGGTTCTAAAATTAGATTTATAATATTCTGAAATAGAACCTGAAGATGTGTTGGAATAATTGTTAATCTGACGAATGCATATATGTATTTACATATGTATGTATATAGGTATACATTTGCGTATGTCTATATACATTGTTATCTTCCCATACTGAAACACGTGTAGTTCCTTCATATTTAATATATATAAGTATTAACTAAAGTAGGATATAATTAATGAAATATATTATATACTCTGCGGGTAATTTTGGTTATATCCTTTGAGTATTGTTCTGTGATGTGCAAACTGATGTTTACTGTCAGATATACTCATTAGGTTATTTTTGTATTATCTGAAATAGAATATTCGCATATCGATTAATCCCCTAACATTGAATTAATATTGACTTTTATCAGATAATTTATATATAAATAGATAAATGTATAAATATACGATAAATAAGGCCCCAAAGTACGATATGTAGATGCATATAACTCTGTAGGGTTGCACCTGATTGATTTTGAAATTTGTTTCCTCAAATTATTTATATATATATGTGTGTGTGTGTGTGTGTGTGTGTGTGTGTGTGTGTGTATGTATATATATATGTG
>NC_069008.1:11470405-11471584 GCF_001194135.2 Octopus bimaculoides | reverse complement strand
ATATTTATATATATGCACATACTCGCATATATATGTATATATACGCATATTTTGGTACAGGACGCCACAAAACGTAAACAACATGAAATACGAAAACAACATGCAGTTACAAAGATAAATTAAATAGAGAGATACTACATTATTTACATTCGACGGATATTTGTCCTCATCTTGTTTGTTGTTGACACGTTTCAGCTGATACACCCTCCAGCCTTCTTCAGGTGTCTTGGGGAAATTTCGAACCTGGGTTCTCATTCCTAAGTTATTTTTTGATGTTATTATTATTATTATTATTATTATTATTATTATTATTATTATTATTATTATTATTATTATTTTTATTATTATTATGCTGGAAATGAACTCAGAATCTTGGAGTTAATAGCCCGTGCTCTTAACCACTACGCCCGTGGGCAATTATGGAGTGAATTTTAGAGCTTATAAATCTAATATTTGTCTATCCTTCCTTAACAGCAGTTCCTATATGCTGCTTATATCTGCACTCGGTCTGCAACCTACTTAGGAGGTTCTTGTGCCCTAGCATATGTCCTGCTTCTTTTAGTTTTCGTATTTTCCAGTGGTGTTCTCTGTCTATTATGAGCAGCATATGGGAACCGGTATTAAGGAACGATAGAAAAATATTAGATTTATAAGCCCTAAAATTCACTTCATAATTGCCCACGGGCATATGGCGTAGTGGTTAGGAGTGCGGGCTACTAACCCCAAGATTCCGAGTTCGTTTCCAAGCAATAATAATAAAAATAATAATAAAAACATCGAAAAATACCTTAGAAATGAGAACCCAGTTTCGAAATTTCCCGAATCACTTGAAGAAGACTGGAGGGTATATCAGCTGAAACGTTGTGTTAACAACAAACAAGATGAGGACAAATATCCGTTGAATGTAAATAATGTACATAATTCCTCATCTCTTAAATATAGAACTGTAGAGAGATACTATTGACAATCTAATAAATATTTGAATTATAATATTACATGATATTCTATGAATATAATATAACATAATATTATCTAACATAAACAATTATTTAAAAAAACATAAAAGGCCAAAAATTGTTTCTACTTGTATATATTTTCTGAAATACATACATAATAACAATTTCCCTTATATATATGTCACTTCAGGGTCATGTAAAAATGATTTTTTACAATCCAGCC
>NC_069008.1:11469434-11470056 GCF_001194135.2 Octopus bimaculoides | reverse complement strand
TTATGTATGTATTTCAGAAAATATATATAAGTCGAAACAATTTATGCTTTTTTTTTAATAATTATTTATGTTATATACTATGTTATATTATATTCATAGTATATCATGTAATATTATAATATGAATAAGTTATTGGATTGTCAATAGTATCTTTCTATTTAATTTATCTCTCTCTATATATAACTTACTGTTAATAAAAGCCAGGGTATGTTGCGTTCCGTTACATAATAAATGAAACAATGTATTATAAATACACAAACGACAAGTAAAAACGTATAACATATACTGAGTGCACAAACGGACGGAAGACAGACATAGAAGGTCCCTAATTCTTATCAACCAGATCGTATTACTGTTTCGCACTATTAATAATACTGAGGGGCTTCCCATGCTGGTGGTGTCCGCGAAAGTTGCGGAGAATATAGGTCCCAGAACAAACAATACATGGAAAACAAGCCATACAGAAGTGGACATACTAAAATGAATAAATATAATTTAAGACGATGGACAAAGAACAAAGATGAAATAAATAAGAAACGAGGAAAATATAGCTTCAGGGCCAAAAAGACACGAATTCGAATAATTTGAGCACTACTACATTCGTCTCTGAGTCATACAGATT
>NC_069008.1:11467388-11469424 GCF_001194135.2 Octopus bimaculoides | reverse complement strand
TCTCTCTCTCTCTCCCTCTCTCCCCCTTACATATATACACACACACAGAAGCAGAGAGAGTATATATACTCTTTTATTCTTTCCCTTATTGCAGTCATTTGATTACGGCCATGTTGCAGTACCGTCTAGAAGGTTTTTAGTCGAAAGAATTAAACCTAGGTCTTTTTTTAAAAGCTAAGTTCCTATCCCATTAGTCACTTTCGCCGAACCGCTAAGTTACAGGGACATAAAGACACCAAGAGGTGTCAGCGGAGGATAAATACAGACACAAAGACACGCCTATGTGTGAGTGTACATATAAATCCACTCACAAGGCATTGCTTCGTCCGAGACTGTAGTCGAAGACACCTGGACAAGGTGCCACGCAGTGGGGCTGAACCCAGAACCATGTGGTTGGGAAGCAAGTTTCCTACTGTGCTTGCGCTTATATATATATATATAATTCAAATTTCGATGAAAGTAAACAAAGTTTGCTTTAGAAGCATTGAGATGTATTGAAAGATACGGATAAGGAAATAATTTATTCACAACCGCAGAATAATGCTAACAGAATAGCAGGAACAGGATAAAATATCCATGTTGCAGAAAAATTTGCCAGCGGTCATAGTGCTTCATCATTGATTAATTTGCCGGTGGGCAGTTTAGCTTAATGGTAAAGCACTATGACCGGTAATCACAGGGATGTGGGCTCGAGTCTTATGACTGGCCGCTAGCAAATTTTTCTGCAAAATATGGATATTTTATCTTGTTCTTGCTATTCTGTTAGCATTATTCTGTGTTTGAGAATAAATTATTTCCTTATATGTGAATGTATATATCCACATACACACACATGCATGGAAGTGCTGTTATGTTCACTTTTGTTTTCATTTTATAGCATTTACACTATAAAATGTGTCTGGAAATAATAAAACTTTGTTTTATACTGCAAAAAATAATTTTACGAATTGAAAAGTGCTCTAATGATACATAGTTTTGGACACTTGTATTTCAAAGGGAATTAAAACCTGTTAATCAATTTTAATTTTACAGACATAAAATACAGACATTGTTTTCTTCATATAGTGTAATGTGATCTCTAAAATAAAACACTGTTCTCAGATAAACAATGAAATATTTTAAATCAATGTTTAATTTTATGTTTATTGATCGACATTAATCTCATTACTTTGGTAATTAAATTTGTATACGTCTTAAAGTAAGCTAAATGAATTCTTTAAAAATTAAACAAATGTGAGGTAACATCAGATACAGTAATGAACGTACACCCATGCCTAATGCAATTAATGGTTTGTTTGTTATTAACTAGCCAAGGTACAGTCTAACTACGTTTCTCTACTCTTGCTCGATCAAACAATATGTTCAAAGAAGTCAAACAGTGATATAAGCGAAGGATTAATATTATTGGTATTTCAACACATTATTATCCTACATTAATTTGTTCAAACTAAATGAGTCAAATAGATGGGGATGGGTCATTAACACTTTGGATAGAAGATGGCTTCCCATATTTGTTTGATTCTCTCAGTTCAATACCCAGTAGGTTAATGCCCAGTAAGGTCAACATTGCTATTCATTATTTTACAGTTAATACAGTTCTAGTCGAGTACTCGAGTAGATTTGACATCGTTGTTGTGGTCATCTTCTTTCTCTTCTCCTTCTCTCTTTGTAATGTCCTAACAGAATTTATGCCACACCCACTTTTTCCTACACTTTTTAGAAAAGTATTTATATTCTTTCGAGAATTTATCAACATATTAATTTTGTCTTCATATGCGTTGACATTTGTATAATATGTGCGTTTATCCAAAGCAGCAATGACGGATCTTTTCACTTTCATCGGCAAATCGAGAAATACATTTTTTGTAACTAAACACTTTCAAACTTCGGACACTGGTAGAATGTGTCATATAAAACATTTTTTACTCTTAGTGGTAAGAAAAGTGTTGAGAAAAGTTTCTATTTACGAAGTGATTTCGTGCTAAAGTTGTCGTATTTCGGTAATTTCATCCAATCAATAACGTGTATTCAACTGA
>NC_069008.1:11464266-11467187 GCF_001194135.2 Octopus bimaculoides | reverse complement strand
TATATATATATATATATATATGAAAAGAGTGTAAAGACATCGGTCTGCTAGAAATGAGAGCCAAAGAACGGCTCGAATAGCCACACGAACAACTAATCTCATGAAATTACGAAAGCGACAGAGCGAGCTAGTAAAAACTTTCCCTCGTGAGATAAACTCGCACAATGAAGTAAACAGATACATTCTTACCACGTAGTTTCGAACTTTCCTGAATATTCCATTGTCAAAGATATCGATATCTTTTACTTGAACAGGACAGTTGTCTGTTCGTAAACGACAAATGGTGAATCTTTCCCAATTAATGTTAAACAAGCCTTCGACATACAATTTACTATGGGAGCAGTATTTTCCAACAAACCTTGGTACTTTGCAGTTTATGCAGGAGAAACGTACTTCATCTTTACAAACTTTTTATTTTAAAATATTCTGTTATATTCACCCGTCTGTGTCAAAAGCACAGTTTTATCATATGCCCTGCAGTTTCCATATTTTTGCCACCGACCTTCAATGTACAAATAACAGTCATCAGCTGTTAAGATGTTATAAATCATTGAACTCAACATATAGTGTCTAAGTGAATGTAAGTACTGACTATTACGGTTGAAGAAAATCATGAATCTTGTATAGTCGACAACGATATCATCATTAGCAGTAACTGCTAAAGCACATATATAATCCCAACCATAATTAACAAATTAGGCGCGGGAGCGGCTGTGTGGTAAGTAGCTTGCTTACCAACAACATGGTTCTGGGTTCAGTCCCACTGCGTGGCACCTTTGGCAAGTGTCTTCTACTATAGCCTCGGGCCGACCAAAGCCTTGTGAGTGGATTTGGTAGACGGAAACTGAAAGAAGCCCGTCGTATATATGTATATATATATATATATGTGTGTGTGTATGTGTGTGTGTGTCTGTGTTTGTCTCCCCAACATCGCTTGACAACCGATGCTGGTGTGTTTATGTCCCCGTAACCTAGCGGTTCGGCAAAAGAGACCGATAGAATAAGTACTAGGCTTCCAAAGAATAAGTCCTGGGGTCGATTTGCTCCAGCATGGCCGCAGTCAAATGACTGAAACAAATAAAAGAGTAAAAGAGTAAATGTGTCGTGTAAGTCTATTCGTTTTATTACATTCACACTCGAATCTATTTCATCAGGACCAACGACATGCAGCATACTTTTGTCGCTATATGTACTACACAGCAGGAGATCATCTGACAAAGAAGTGATATATAAATATTTTTGGTAAGTTATCAACGTTAATGGAAATTGCATTTTGAATGTCAGTAGTTGGTATTTAGCACCTTTAGTTGCAATAGCAGTGTGTTTGACTGCCATCAACACATATAGATATCAAGAGCAGTTAGTTTGATGCAGTATAGCATATGACCATAAACTGTGAATATCTTAATGTTTTTATTAAGCCTGTCGTATCCTGCAATCAGGTTATTGTCAGTAATAGCCAAACAATTAAATTCCACTGGTAATTTGTCTCCAAAATATGAATAGACAACATCAATATATCGAGCTTTGTCAGAAACTGTATGGTCCTGCAGATACAATGTAGAAGACAACATTTCACTGACACTGATGTTTCTGGAAAATACGTCTACGAAATCAAATATTTTATCAATGCAGCCACCGTAGAGATTGAGTGATGGTTTGATTTTAGGCAGTAAAACACTAGATTTCATATTAATATTACGATAATGTAAAGGAAAATATGTTGAGTACTTAAATACTTTCTTTTTTGGTAACAATCAGCAGATTTGGTGTTCCATTTTCTATTGGTAAGGACTTTACTACAAAAGGAATGTTAAGTGTCCATATTATTTCAACTTGATTATAATTTTTAACTGAAATAACATCTAAATGATGAGATGATCTGTCACAATCACAAATAATATCATCTTTACCCAGCTTTCGCATCCGAACATAAGGATGGATTAATGATATAGTTCCAACTCTCGTTGATACCTAGCCAATAACCCGTAGTTGTTTCTCTAAGGGTAACGTGACACCTATTTGATCACAATCCCATCGACATATATCTGTAGCTGTTAACGGTAGGGGTAATTTAGAAACAATTTCTCCTTCATTAGAAACGCATTACAAGCAATCATTGTTAATGTCAGACATCTCCAACTGTTCATTTGGCAGATAACATACTTCAGCAATGAGAACTTTGTTATTGGCATTTCCATTCAATCTTATATTTAGATTTCTGATATAAGGATTTTTGACGTGTAAACAACAAACAGTCCAATCATGATACTTGTCCATATTGTGTGTACGTTAACCAGTTTATATAGAATTAACAATCTCAAATAATTAGTCACGGTATAAATAACATATCTCTCTCTTTCTGCCACCCATTTACTTCCAAACTCTTTCTTTCTCCCTCTGTGGATGTTATCGCCGACGTCGCCACCACCTTTTTATCTTCCAATTCATTTCTATACAAAAGATATTTAATGGTTTCCAATCAACAGTTTGTTTTGGCCTAATTCTAATTATGTTGGAAAAACTCAACTGATCTATCATAGACACCTACATACATACATACATACATACATACATACATACATACACACATACATACATACATACATACATACATGCATACATACACACACACACATACATACATACATACATACATACATACATACATACACACACACACATACATACATACATACATACATACATACATGCATACATACATACATACATACATACAAACATACATACAAACATACATACATACATACATACATACATGCATACATACATACATACATACATACATACATACATGCATACATACATACATACATACATACATACATACATACATGCATACATACATACATACACACACACACATACATACATACATACATACATGCATACATACATAC
>NC_069008.1:11459922-11462775 GCF_001194135.2 Octopus bimaculoides | reverse complement strand
ACATACACACACACATACATACATACATACATACATACATACATACATACATACATACATACATGCATACATACATGCATACATATAGATATGTAGGATCTTTTCTGTTTGGTGGCCAGCGGCTCTAAAAATTAAAGTTTACCGAATTTTTTTAAATTTGGCACAATAATACACTTGCCCAAACTGAACTGCGGGAGTTATTCCTTTTTTTCCAGAAAAATGTTTTGAAAAAGTTATAGCGGTTTAAAGATTGATCATTCTCACCTAATCAGGAAGCAGAATTTGGAAGCTGTCATTTTGTGCGTGACTGCACATTTTGTCGTCAATATCCTGAAAATAGCACGTGTTGTCAATATTTGTAAACAATACGTGTTATGTTTCCGGTAATTTTCTTTCATGTAATTAAATCTTATTTAGCTGTTATTTTTAGCACACCTCACAACCGCCAGTGTTTAATGCGAATGCGATAACCACATTACAATTGTTAAGAGAAAGATTTAGAAGAATTAGATGAAAGTTCTCCGGTAATTTTCTTTCATGTAAATAAATGTTTATGTTAATTCAAAAGAGAAAACTAGTTTTATATCTCTGAGCGAGATGTTGGCATATAAACTTAAATTTAAAAGATTTATCCAAAACAATTTATTTAGCTGTTATTTTTAGCTCGCCTCACAACCACTTCAATGCTGAATGACAAAAAGAAACAAACATTAAACAAATAATTAAAATATGTTTAATTACAATTTAAATATGCCTATAAAACAAACATTTAACTTTCGGTTTTAATTTTTAAAATATGCTTCTCTGTTTTCAATGTTTCCATAATTGAAGCGAAGTTACTGGAGCTTGCTGCCATAATCACACAGAAACAGAACGAAGTGTCAAATTTGTTAATATATCGCTGTTGTTTTCACTGTAAGTTTAAGTTTTCAAATTACTGACAGAAAGTTCACAATTAATAATGTAAGTAATTTCATAATTTACTGACCGAAGTATTTCCGTAAATTTCACTTCAATCCGTACGGTTTTGTGTTTTTCTTTTGTTGACGGTTTTTTTCTAATTCCTTCGATACTGGCTCTGTGGTTCACTGAGTGACAAATTTTGCTTCAACCCGTACAATACTTTATTTTCCGCTAAAATTTTTTATTTACTTTCTACCCGTCGTATTAAGAAACATAATTTCCTTTACCAAGTTATTTTCATTGTTTACTCTTTTCTGCACTCGTGTATTTCTGTATACGAATATAACCATGCCTAGGAGGAAAGTGTCAACTGTGTCTACAATATCAAGGTCAGCCAAAAGAATGTCTTTGTCCAGACAAAGAGAGGTAGCTGCAGAAAGGGAAGCACGCCAAGAAATGAACAGACTGTACACTACAAAAGTCAGAGCATCTCAAAGTGATGAACAGAGGTATGCACGGCTGACAAGAATAGGATATCCACTGCAGAAAGAAGAGCAGTTGTAACAACTCAGAGAAGCAACTTCTATGAAGGAGATTTCAATTATGATCCAGCAGTTCATTATGCAGATGACACTAGAGTTTCCATTGGTGCAATGATAACTGAGTTCATACATTGTAAAGCAAAAAGTAGTCTGCAGAGACACCTGCAATGTGCTGCAGTGGTGGAAAGGTTAAACTTCCAGAGCCATTAAAGAAACTGTTACCATCAACTGAGCAAGATTCCAAGCGCTTCCAAAGCAAAATTAGACAGTACAATGTTGCACTACAGATGACATCATTTGGAGTCACAAGAAATATGACTGAACCAGGATTCGTGCAAACTTCCAAGGTCCAAGGTCAGATTTATCATCGGGTTGGCTCTCTAATGAAAGTTTGCAAGCAGTCGTCAATAAAAAGGAACCAATTCTGTGGACAATAACACAGGTGGGTTCCTCTTAGATGCTCCTGGAGGCACAGGAAAGACATTATTGATCAACCTGCTCCTTGCCAAGGTGAGACAGAAGATTGCTTGGGCTGTTGAATCCTCTGGAATTGCAGCCACACTCCAAATAGGTGGAGGAACAGTCCATTCAGCATTCAAGCTGCCTTTGAACCTCATCCAAAATGAATCCCCTTTATGCAACATATCCATGAATACAGCGTTAGCAAAGCTCCTTACAGATGCCAAATTCATTGTCTGGGATGAGGCAACAATGTCCCATAAGGCAGCCTTTGAAGAGCTACATACAACACTACAAGACTTCAGAAACAATAAGATCATGGATTGTGTCACCCTCTTCATAGCTGGTGACTTCAGGTAAACGCTGCCTGTCATTCCCAGAGGAACAAGGGCAGATGAGCTGAGAGCTTAAATCAGGTCCTCATGTATCTGGCAACATGTCAAGCAGCTTACTCTGATAACCAGCATGAGGGTTCACATTCGTGGTAACCTGTTAGCCGCACAGTTCTCCAACAAGTTACTTGACATTAGAAATGGCAAACTTCCACAAGATCCAGAAGATAGTCTGCACCACCTCCCATGCGGCAATATGACTGCCTCCCTTGAAGAACTGAAGAGCAAGGTGTTTCCAAACATTGCCACAAACTATAAAAGTCACAAGTGGTTATCTGAAAGGACAATTCTGGCACCAAGGAATGATGCTGAAGACAAGCTGAATCTAAATTTGTTGCCTCAGCTCCCAGGACCTGAATGTTCATACAGATGAATTGACTCTGTCCTTGATCAAGAACAGGCAACACATTACCCAGTTAAGTTCCTCAATTCACTTCACCCACCAGGATTTCCACCACACATTCTGATCACGAAAACAGGAGCTCCCACAATGCTATTGAGAACCTTGATGCACCCAGACTCTGCAATGGGACAAGGTTGGTTGTTAAAATAGCTAG
>NC_069008.1:11457716-11459268 GCF_001194135.2 Octopus bimaculoides | reverse complement strand
GTGTGTGTGTGTGTCTGTGTGTCTGTATGTGTCTGTGTGTGTGTGTGTGTCTGTGTCTGTGTGTCTGTGTGTGTACACTATGTACGGCCTTTCATTGTTTATAATCTGTACATGTTTTTTTTTGGTTACGAAATAAGTTAGACAAACGTGTATTTACTTTATATACGTATATGAATCGAAAACTTTCTTTTCACATTTCACTTAACGTCTATGTTCCATGCTGGTATGGGTTGCAGAGTTACGTAGGAAGTTGGTATCTCAGTTACTAGCAGTTGAGAGCTGCATAATCTAGACGACGGTTTTCTTTAACCCGAGCAACGCCGAGTATTTCTGATAGTCATAGTTTTTATTAAAAAGATAGACTGAAGACCCTATTATGTACCCGAGCTCAAATTATTCATGCATTCCAAGTATGGAAAGCAATTCGCGCAGCCGTTTTCGCATGAAAAGTGAATACATTCACACAGGTCTATGTTATATAAGAGATAAGGAGAGACTATGTATGCTAAAAAATGTTACCATAATAATTTTTAATAATATGTAGAATGAAATTTAACTGATGTACGTTCAGTTTTGAACCCAATAACAATAATAAAACGAACAACAAACTCTAACTCTAATATTTAGGAAAATATTTATTTCTCATAATGAATAAAACCAAAAGATCGATGTCCTGGAATAATTCCAAACACCAAGAAAGAATTGTTTGAAATATCAAAACCAAGAACTGTGGATACTTCATTATCATCACCACTGAGGAGTAAATATTGTGAAACATCTTCAGTTGTTAGGTTTTCAATATCTTCGGATGTTTGGTGTTCATTATATCTAGGTATTTGGTAAATATTGTTATGTTCATCTGTTATATAAAAATATTCACCATGTGTGGTTAGATAAGGTTTGTATATCCAATTCTTCAAGATTATTGGTAGTTTTATACTCCTGAACAAATGTTCCCTATACCAACAGAATTCATACAGGATACGACCATCTTCCCTTCTCCCACTTAACAACAGCGATATCACCACCAGATGTCACTACTATATCACACACTACACCAAACTTCACAAACCACGCATCTAACTCCGCTACCCCAGAACAAACTTCACGACTGTATTTACATGTCCCACCATCGATATCAATGACATCCACATAGTAATGATAGCCTCCACCTTCAGCTATGTCGCCAACAAAATGACCACCACACACGAGCTGATTGTCGTTGTTTTTATAAACCCTGTTGTAATATTTTTCAGTATTGATGGTTTTTAAATGAGAGAGATCCCGTTTGAAGAACATCAGTTTTGTACCAACGACGACTATGAAACTTTCATCTGTCCACCGACATATATCTAGTGGTTGTTGTAGTAGTAGTTTATGTTGAAGTATACCACCTGTAGCTGTGGTGATCACTGTGACTGTGTCTCTAAACATAAACACACTGACATTGTCATCTAACTTAATTAGTTTGCTGCTGTAGTCTCTACTGTTATTGTCATCATAATTTACTGGTTCATCCCATGTAGGAATTGAAAGAGGAACCATCGCCATT
>NC_069008.1:11454199-11457571 GCF_001194135.2 Octopus bimaculoides | reverse complement strand
TACTTCTTTCTCCTCCATCTTCTGCATTGTGTTTCAATTTAATTAATTCATTGCTGAATATTTCTTTGTTCGTTTGAGACGTAATGGAAGGGAAATGAAGGCGAGAATCAACTTTTAATAACGACATAGATTCAAGAACATTCAGCTGGTCACCATCAATCTTTATGCAATGGTATTCAGTCAAGTTAATATGTACACACCAGTAAATGTTTCCCACTATTCTACATATTACACCGTAAGGCTCTCGGCTTTGCCAGACTTTGTATTTTACTAAATCTTGCTTCTTCAGTTGAAATATTTCTCGTCTATTAGGAACTGTGACCATTATATCTCTTTCTTTTGTAAAACACACACCACCAACTAAAGTTCCAAGATCTTTGTGATGTAGCAGATCCCCGTCTCTATCTAATATTTTAACATTGCCATTGTTAATTTTTTCACTCACCACAGTGTGTCCCTCGTCAGAGATATCGATATCTTTTACTTGAACAGGAGAGTTGTTTGTTTGTAATCGAGAAACGGTAAACCTTTCCCGATTATGGTTAAACAAGCCTTCGATGTGCAATTTACGATTGAGGTAGTGGTATCCAACAAACCTTGGTCCTTTACAGTTTATACAGCTGAAATCTACTATAACTTTACAAGTACTTTTATTTAAAAATATTCTATTATATTCACCAGTCAGAGTCAAACGCACAACTTTATCATAGTTACAGCAGTTTATATACCTCTCCCACGGACCATGAATGTACAAATAACAGTTATCAGCTGTCATGGAGTTAAATATCCTGAGATGCCACATGCCGTGTCTAAGTGAATGTAAGTACTGACCATTGCAGTTCAAGAAATGTATGAAATATTCATCACTGACAATGATATCATCATTAGCAGCAACTGTAATAGCACAGATGATACCCAAGGAGTTACTATCAGTACGTCTGTTTCTTGTTAATGCCTCACGTTTTAGTACATTCACAATCGAATGATTATTTCTAACGTGATCTTTCACCACAAAGCTATTGTCCTTCGTTTTAGTACATTCACAATCGAATGTATTTCATCAATATCAACGATATGCAACGTGCGATTTTCGTCTTCCGTACAACACACCAATAAATTACCTGACAAACAAGCGACATGCGCATACTTATTTCTCGTTTGGTAAGTTATCAACGATAGTGGAAATTCCACTTTTAATGTCAATAGTCGTTTTTTTTCTTCATGCGTCGCAATAACCAGTGTGTTGGACTGCCATCGACACATGCTGATAGCACAAACACTCAATTTGACAGAGTCCATTAATTGACCATCAAATGTTAGTATCTTAATATATTGATTATGCATGTCAAATCCTGCAATCAGGTTATTGTCAGTAATAACCAAACAATTAAATTCCACTAGTAATTTGTCTTCCAAACACGGATAGACAACATCAAGATGTCGAGCTTCATCAGAAACTGTCAGATCCTGTAGATATATTGCAGAGGACAACATTTCACTGATACAAATGTTTCTAGAAAATACATCTACGCAGTCAGCGTGCATGTTAAGTTGATTATTTCTAACGTGATCTTTCACCACAAAGCTATTGTCCTTTATAGCAAACATGCGGCTGTTGTCTATCAGATAAACATACATTTCATCAATACATCCACCGTAGAGATTGGGTGAAGGTTTCATTTGGGACAGTAAAACAGTGGGCTTCATCTTATGGCCACAAATACGACGATGGTAGCGACGCTGAATATAAATACGACGACGATCATTTGTGTACTTAAATACTTTCTTTTTAGTGACAATTAATACAGTTTCATTTTCTATTGTTAAAGACTTTACTACAAAAGGAATTTTAAATGCCCAAAATATTTCGAATTGCTTATCATTTTTCATTGATACGATATCTATATGATGAGATGGTTTATCACAATAACAAACAATATGACCCATACCTAAGTTACGCACCCGTACGTAAGGGTAGCTTAATGATACAGTTCGAAATCTCTGTGATAAGTTTCCAATAACCCGTAATTGTTTTTCTAAGGGTAGAGTGATGCCTATTTGATTGCAGTTCCATCGACATATATCCGTCGCTGTAGACGGCAGGGTTAGTGTAGACAGAATGTCTCCTTCATTAGAAATATATAACAAGCAATCATTGTTTGTGTCAGACATGACCAACTGTCCAGTTGAAAGATGAATTGTTTCAGCAATGAGTACTTTGTTGTTTGCATTTCCCTTCAATCTTATATCTAGATTTCTGATATAAGGATTTTTGATGCGCAAATAACAGTCAGACCAGTTATGATACTTGTAAAGAAGAATTCTATTGTGTACAATGTCCACCATATAAACAGTTCCTTGGAAAACAGTAATGTGAGGGCAAACAGTCAAAGGTAGTTTCCACTGCCATTTAATCTCTCCGTATATATCGTAACATATTACAAAAGACTCTCTCTTGAACAGAACATAGTAATATACATTGTCAGAGTAGATATGATGGGGATAGCCGTAGAACTGAAGGTATTTTTCAAAAAGCTCCTCACCAGAAGTGGAATAAAATGCCAGTTTATGTTTCCTTCCGTCTACAACGACAAAATTTATTGGAGTTGCAGCAATGGTAACATAGCCATGTTCTAATGGTATTCTGTTAATGACGTCAACTTTATCCTCCTTAACCAATAGGATTTGTACCCCTACTTTGTTTTCACTGTTGGTCAGAGCTAAACACTTATTTGATACAATATTACATAATTTAATGTAATCAGTGTGGACCTTGAGTAAATGGCCCTTGGTTAGTTCAGGACATTTAATAACCTGAAGATTTTCAATTTCAGGATAAAACACCAGAAATGTGTTTGACTTCAATCGACAACAGAGTGAAGGAACGAAAGGAAAAGTTAAATAATTTTGGCTAATTTGTTCTCCAACATCAGTGAAAAGTATGGCTTTTGTATTCCTGTAGAATATTAATAACGATGATGACGACATAGGTAGAATATTTGTAATATAGCGGAAATCCTCAGTATAAATACAGTCATCCAAAGTAGGGGTGCGTAATTGGCGGCAGGAAGATAATCTGGGCCAAAAGTCTTTGGTCATTCTAATAGTACGAGGAACACCAAAGTAATCAATCAAAAATATGGTATTTGCACCAAATATGCTGACATTTCGTTCCAATTTCCCTCTGTGACACACCACCTGTACAGGAAATCCTATAAATAATATGTCCCTGGAAGACATAAAAATGGTTGTGGTACACGGTGATGTGCGTTGGGATGTCCAGCGAATTGGTGTATACCTCAAATAACTGCTGGCCACCCAGATTGTATGAAGTGACCCTATTAATATTGGCAAACGATATTAAAATGTTGT
>NC_069008.1:11452027-11454030 GCF_001194135.2 Octopus bimaculoides | reverse complement strand
ACAACTTGACGGGCTGATAATAAGAATGATTTGACGGAAAGGAAGGGTGGCTAGAACAGTTTCTTCACCGATTCTGGTGAAATCAGTGACAGAAGATGGACAATTGATATCATTTCTGTCACCATCTATTCCTACACAACATATTCTCTTGCCATGACGAGAATAAGTTAGTATCCCACCTTGAATGACAACGATACTAGATATTAAATTACATGAGTTTTCATCAAATTGTTCGATGTCTGCTTGCTTGGACACAACCGGAGAAACAGGACGGAATGCGTTTTTAATTTTTGGTGCCTCAACGGTCTTGTGTTTATGTTGTAAAATATGTTTTTTCAAATATTGTTCCAGAAACATTTTAATTTTTCCAAAAATAATAAAATCTTGCCTGTAATCGTATTTCTTAATTCTTTGCTGCAGAAATTCTATTCTCTGTGTAAAATCTTGCATAAAAATATTTTTATCCAATCCTACACGTTTTAGAAAAGTACATATCTTCTTCCGAGTATTTATCAACATATTAATTTTGTCTTCATATGCATAAACTTTTGTGTAATATATGCGTTTGTCTAAAACATCTCGTCTTCTAATTATATTATGCCTTCCTTTGTGTCCTTTTTGCTTTGTTGTTAATTGACTGGAAGTTTGTTTCTGTAACATTTCCGTTCTTGAGCCATTATTTCTCCAATAGTTACACTTTCTATTGCAGACTGCATGATTACTGTCACTTGTTGTGTCACAGAAAGCTGTTTTCAGAGGTATAAGTTTTTTCGAAATATTTCCTGCATTGTCCTCCATGGTTAATCTATAATGAAAATATAAGGATCAACAAAACATAAATAGTCAGAATAAGGATTATTATATAAACACAAACACACATATATATAAACTTTTACACACACACATATGTATATATATATGTGTGTGTACGTATACATACATACATACATACATACATACACAGATACACACGCAAGTAAGCACACAAAGCGGAAGAAGACAGAACTTGAATACGAAAGGTAGATTAATGTGCGTTCATTAATACTGCAAAATCATCACAAATGTGTTACGCAATGTTTCACATTCCCGTTTGTCGCATAGTTGTTCTGAATACTGAATTAAAATCGTAATTGTACATGTACTATAATGTGATGTAATGTAATTTAAATCAAAGAATAAGCATTTGAAATCAATTTGGTGGCTGATTATCATAACAAATCAGTGTAATTCCAGATGGATAACACGGATACATGCAAAACATATAGAGGGCTATAGGAAATTCTTTCAAAACGAAGCTATATCTACATAGAAATTCTTTTAAGTACCCGGAAAATAGAACTGCGACGAGCCTGGCCAAACACATATGGGATTTTAAAGAAGCAGGGTGCCCACTATTTAAAATCTTCTGGTCTGTTTTGAAAAAAGGTGCCTCATACAGCACGTGTCGTTTAGAGCCTTAATGAGATGCTATTTATACTTACTTGAAAAGGTCTAAATTCTATTCCAGGATAAACCTGCCCTAACCATAAGACTGATGTCTTGAACCATTGCAGACACACATCCTAATACCTTATGAAATGACAGACGATAAGAAAACATTTGGTCTCAACATTCCCCACTTTACCGAACACATACACGCCTAATCTTTATTCAAAGATACATGGTAAAGAAAACCTTCGACTTTTCGTAAGCTATCTCGCTTATCAGTAGTTTCGAACTCACTACCCGTTTCTTCCGCCGATCTATACTCACTTTTATCCATGAATTTGCCAACCCTGCTACATGTTCAAATTCAAGAACTGAACTTTTTGGATCATGTTCACATGTCACAAAATACCTGTTATGATTTTGCCCCACCCCCAGCCCCACCCAAAATCAAGGCTGTAATCACCCAAGATCACGGCTGAAAGCACAAGCTTCCCCATATGTTTTAACTTCCATTATTTTTTATATTTTTTTATATATATTTTCCTTTTTCCTTTTCCCTTTTTAATTGTGTGTGT
>NC_069008.1:11451205-11451858 GCF_001194135.2 Octopus bimaculoides | reverse complement strand
GTGTACGTGTGTGTGCGTGTATATGTGTATGTATTATATGTATATGTGTGTGCGTGTGTATGTGTATATGTATATATATGAGTGTAAGACTGTGTCCAGTGCATATGTGCGACTTTCATGCATACACCCTTTGATTTATATATATATGCGGGAGTGTGAATGTATGTCTATATATATATATACGTATATTTATACGTATAAACGT
The DNA here is from genome assembly GCF_001194135.2 of Octopus bimaculoides. Classification (NCBI taxonomy): domain Eukaryota; kingdom Metazoa; phylum Mollusca; class Cephalopoda; order Octopoda; family Octopodidae; genus Octopus; species Octopus bimaculoides. The sequence goes on along the minus strand of NC_069008.1, from coordinate 11,451,653 downwards.
CTAAATATATATGTATTATGTTACGTGTATGCATATAAGCACCTATGTGTATATAATGATGAGGTTGCATACACACACGCACACACACACACACACACACACACACACACACACGCATATATATACGTGTGTGCATGTACGTATACATGTTTGTGTGAGTGTGTACGTATGTAGATGTTGTGAACGCAGGAGGTTTATGCTTATGTATTGTGAGAATATGACTGCGTGTATTTTTTCAACTCTCTTCTTTTTTCTTTGTCTACACAGAGTAACTTCCCTTTTATTCAACGGTTTTTCATAGCGTTTGTTTCTATTAATAGCCGATGAGAATGTATGTAGCTCTTCGCTCCGACATTTGAAACCCCGAGTAATATAATGACAACCTTTTACTGTTTGTTTTAAATTATACCGGAGATAAATGTACATGTATATATATATATATATATAT
>NC_069008.1:11447691-11451195 GCF_001194135.2 Octopus bimaculoides | reverse complement strand
TCTCACCGTGCCAGTGGCTCTCAGTCAGCTCGCCTTGTCAGTTTGTAAGATTTCCGTTGAAATCACACGCTGATTTCATAAACGGTAAAAGTGAAAATTATAAATAATATGGGTGGCTAATTTGCAATTTTACAATGTTCAATAATAATCGATGCCAAAGAACAGAGGATGTAATCAGTTCCAATTTTGAATAGAGAGTGAATGAGGGTTAGATAGAAATATAAGTGGAGGAAAGAGAGACAGGTAGAAGCAGCAGAGTAGATATATACTAGTTAGTATTGTGAATTGTCAGAACAGGCAAGGGTGTGCATATATATAGACACATAGATAATGGACGAAGAATAACAGATTGTAGAGATTGTCATCCTTTAAGTGACCACAACCACTGGCCAGAGTTGGCAAAATTGGGGGAAAGGGTGCTGTGATGGTAATAAAACGGTTGTAAAATATAATGATGAACTAAAACTAAGGGGAGCCAGATACTACTAGAAGGAAGGGGAGATTTAGAGCTCACTTGGTTATAGTAGTACTAGAAATAGATGTCCGTAATATTAAATTTAAAGATTTGTAATGTTAATGAAGGTGTATGCTCGCTGGTAATAGAGGGGAAAAAATAAAGATTTAAATATGACAAATAAAAATTAAGCTAAAGATAATCCCTGAGCCCTATAAAGAAATTATAGGGCTCAGGAATGAAGGAAATAAATACTGCTAAAGAACAATAGAAACTTGATATCATATAAGTAAATAAATTAAAGTTAGGAAATGGAAAGTTAGATTAATTTTATGTACTGTTATATGTATCCGTGAATAACAAAAGAAGAAAAAGCGGATCTAGTCTTTCTCATTAATTTTGCAGATTGCTTTCAATTTTGGTGTATCGATGCGACTCTGAATTTTGATTACGACCAAAGAATTACTTTATCTCGTAAATTAAAGAACTTGATCTTGTTTGGAATTAAATTTGGGAAATTTAGGTAATTAGCAGCTTGTTACTATTTGGCATTAGCAGTTTGTTACTATGACAACCGCATGCTGTATTGTGGTTCACTATTGTCTGTGCCGCTGTTGTCTATGTTGATTTTTCACACTTAGTATTTTTACATATTTTTCATTTCATATATTTTTGGGACTCATTGACTCAGATAGCGGGATTTATGATTTGACTACGTTAATTCTATTCATAAAAATTTTAATTAGGGGTATTTCTTTAACCATTAGCTTCACATTTCAACAGCTTAACTGAAATTTAGCACACGTAACGGGAACTGAGAGGGATATCGTGGAACAGAGAAATTGTGGGTGATACAAATAATTTGACATTATTTTTGAATTCTGCACGCAAAAACATATAAGATCCAGGTATTCGTTTCCTTGGAACAAATTCTTTGTTGACCAGTGTTATTCTTATCGTAGTTTACAAATCCAAACATGAAAACGTTACTCAACGCTGGAGTTTTGAAGACAGACGTCCCCTTTTCACACACATACATATGCACTTATATATTAATGATGTACATAAATACATGGCAGGTATACATAATACTGTAGTACACATACAGTAAACACATGCAGAGAAATGTATTAATATAATAAATTTTTAAAAAGTATAAAAACATAGAATCAATGAAGAAAGAAAAGAAACAGTAAGATGATACATGTTGATTTTATTAGGTATTTCTGTTTTTTTAGAGACCTACAATGAACAAGTCAGACGCTAAACTATAAATTTTACAGGGTACAACCTTAAAGTTGACACCGCTCCACCAAACGCAGAGAATTTCTGTCTCGCTATTGGCTAAAAATACCCAGTTTCTTTCATTTTTAAACCTCTGTAACTTTTGTCTCCGATTTTTTTCTCCACAACATCAAACCTTCAAAGCAATGAAACTGGAAGGCTACATTATTATAGTCGATTTTCAGATTTTTTACTTCCTTTTAAACAATGCATATTTTGCGAAAGTGAAGGCGCGCGGCTCAGTGCTTGGAGCGTCGAGCTTACGATCGTGGGGTTGAGAGTTCGATTCCCGGACCAGGCTTCGTGTTGTGTTCTTGAGCAAGGCACTTTATTTCACGTTGCTCTAGTTAACTCAGCTGTAGAAATGAGTTGCGACATCACTGGTGCCAAGCTGTATCGGCCTTTGCTTTTCCCTTGGATAACATCAATGGTGTGGAGAGAGGAAGCTGGTATGCATGGGCGACTGCTGGCCTTCCCCAAGCAACCTTGCCCGGACTTGTACCTCGGAGGGCAACTTTCTAGATGTAATCCCATGGTCATTCATGACCGAAGGGATCTTCATTTTGCGAATGAAAGAAACGAGATCCGAAAAGGCCTAGTGTTGTTCTATTAATTTAGTGAGTGTGTGTAACTGAGAAGATATTCTATTAGTTATAGTCTAGGTGAGATGCGTTAAATATGAAATAAAGGAGAGAATTAGGATCTATAAAAGAAAGGATCAAAGGATATGATGACTCTGTGGATATATAAATTAAATGAAGTGAGCTCATATAATGCCTAGACTATTTGTTAGTGAGAAGCAGAAGCTTTACTACAATTAGACTTGAGATAAAACACGAATGACTTGTAAATATGTGAGCACACGTAGAGAAAGGTTTCATGTTGCTTATTTAATAATTGTGCAGGATTATGTGGCAGAATTTGTAAGGATTCCCTCAAACACATTCAACAAGGGGGATGCTGGCCTTGGTATGGAGGATCTGGGTCAATGATGGACCAAGCTATGTTATGTGGCATATTCCTTTTCATAAGGTAGGGGATATGCTCTGTGAAAGAAGTAGATTTTCTGTTTTTCATATTTAAAGGAGTTTAAATGTGCAGAATATCTTTGTTTAAAATTAACAGTTGCTCCAGTATAAATATTGGTAAAGTTTTGAAGTTTATTAAGGACCGCGCACTTGTTGATCACATTAAACCTCCTGCAGTGAGCTTGTAACGGGCATTTATTCCCAACTTTGAAGTTGCAATTGGATCTACTTGGTTTAGAAGTTTTTCTGCTTTGTGAATTGGAGAACGCAAGATTAGAAGGTGCATCATAGTTTAAGGTAGTTCCTTCCAATCCGCTCCCAGCCTCTTCATTGTTTTCAATCATTTGTACTGTTATTGTAGGAGTTGATGACTGAAAGTATAGATGTTCCTGGCTCGTAGCAGAGATTAACTGCTGCACTATTTTCGCAGTTTGTGTCGTCGTGATTATTATTATTATTATTATTCAGTAGTTTTATTTTTATAACGTACTTTCACTTCACTACCGAGCGCAGCTCTGTGCGCCTTGGGTATGTGCTGTGGTTTGCTGTGGTGCTCTTATGTTTACTGTATTGAAAGTGTTTTGCGTAGAATGTGTGCAGTACCCAGTAGTGCAATTTTCTGTATGTTATATATATTTGTAAGTCCTGGTGTTTTTGTTATGTATTTGTCTGAATATTTTTTTATTATACCTAAGGCACCTACTATGATAGGAATTGTTTCTGTTTTTAGATTCCACA
>NC_069008.1:11441322-11442506 GCF_001194135.2 Octopus bimaculoides | reverse complement strand
TGCAATTGGATCTACTTGGTTTAGAAGTTTTTCTGCTTTGTGAATTGGAGAACGCAAGATTAGAAGGTGCATCATAGTTTAAGGTAGTTCCTTCCAATCCGCTCCCAGCCTCTTCATTGTTTTCAATCATTTGTACTGTTATTGTAGGAGTTGATGACTGAAAGTATAGATGTTCCTGGCTCGTAGCAGAGATTAACTGCTGCACTATTTTCGCAGTTTGTGTCGTCGTGATTATTATTATTATTATTATTATAGACGTCACACAGTATACAATATCGTGAGGTTGTTGATTGAAGATATTGTGTCTACTGGGGATTTGTACTGTTTGTCAAGTCACAACAAGGAGCTCAGACAGACAGTACTTTACGCAATATACGTGCAGTTCCAAGTAATGCCGATTTTTGTAGGCTATTTCTAAGGTTTTCAGATGTTTTTTTTTTTTTTCAGATTAGGTGGTACTGAACACAATGCTCCGATGACAATAGGGATAACCTTTATGTTCGACTCTCGTAGCTGCCACATCTTAGCGATCTCAATTCTCAGGTCTGCATACTTATCAGCTTTTTCTCTTTCTTTCATGATGATATGTTGATCTCCTGGCACTGGAATCTTGCATGCGTAGCCGGCTTGATACCTGCAACCTACGGTACCATGCTATCAGTTCTTTTTAGCTATCTAATATTTTCTTGATTATTCTGACCGTGCCAAGGAGGCAACCCTTTTATAACAGTTCTACTGGGCACTCTATTCTAATTTCCTTCACAACGAAACCTTTTACACCTGCATTTAGCGCCTCTAACAGTCACTCACTCCCACTTTGTTGTTTTAGACTCCTTATACAAGCGTAACTGGGGAGACACGAGCGTCTCCATAATTGGATCTTTTTTAAAACGGGGGCCACATTTTTCATTAACGAAACACTTTGAAACTTGGAACACTGGTAGAATGTGTCATATAAAACATCTTTTTCTCTTAGTCTTCTTTAAAAAAAAAGAAATCCTTAAGTTATTCCATGTTAAAGTTGTCGTATTTCTGTAATTTCAACCAATCACTGACGTCCATTCAGCCGATATACATTAAGTGCCGACTACATAAACAAACGATTCTGAAACAATTCTATCGGTGATAGGGTTAGGGTTAGGGTTAGGGTAAAACAGCAAATTTAAAAAGAAAAAAGCAAATAA
>NC_069008.1:11437329-11438849 GCF_001194135.2 Octopus bimaculoides | reverse complement strand
CTTAATGTGTCGCTGTTGCTGCTGTCTCAACCGATGTTGTCGGGTGAACTGCTGCTGCTATTGCTCTGGTTGTTAGGGCAGCATACCACCACAGCGTACGTAAGTATGTACTACGTACGTATGTATGTATGTATGTATGTATGTATGTATGTATGTATGTATGTATGTATGTATGTACGTACGTACTTATGTATGTAAGTGAGTATTTAAGTATGTAAGAGTGTAGGCGTGTGTGTGTGTGTGTGTGTGTGTGTGTGTGTGTGTGCGTGTACGTGCATGTGAACGTATGTTTATGTACTGATATGTGTGTCTGTTCAAGCTGTACATATGACTCTCACTCTCTTGAAAGTTGTATGTGTGTGTGTGTGTGTGTGTGTGTGTGTGCGTGTGTGTGTGTGTGTGTGTGACCACCGTCTAACGGTGAATGGATATAATGTCTTAGTTACATACATGCAAATATAAACCTACCTACACATATGTACAAACACACATACTCATATAAACACGTATACACACTTACATATATAACTTTAATGTATACACATATATACGCTTATCCATCTACACATATAAACAAAACTATTTTCTCAGACAACTGTCAAATTCAAAATTTTGTCTTCTATTTTATTATACATAGACATATTCATATATATATGTGCATACATACATATATATATAATTATATATAATTATAATTTTAATGATAATTATTACCTCTGAGGTTTTTATTCCCATGCTGGCCCCTTGATATGATCGGTATTTTGAATAACGATCTTATCATTGTTTATATAAATTTATATATGTGTGTGTGTGTGTGTGTGTGTGTGTGTGTGTATGTACACATATCTACGCACATACTTATACGTGCTTATACACACACATATACTCACACAACACATACACACGTGCACACACATACACACGCACGCTAAAATACACATACATCTACACATACGTACATACATATTAAACTATGTACACTCATACGATTATATATAACTACATATATATATTTCAGTATCATGCATCTCAACATGTATGTATGGGTTTCTACATGTAAATGAGAAAGGGGTGATTATAGATGGGTACTCCCGAGTGGAATCTGGGTGTCACCTCATTCGGATTTAAGGTTGAGGGTGGGTTTGTATTCCTGTATACAGACAGCTCTAGTGACTTGTCTCAGCATTGCATCAGTGGGATGTGTAGATAAGATGTACATATATATGTTAAAGTCTGTCATACCGGCCATGACGAAGGGAAATAGCCCTGAAACTCGAGTCGCCTTTATATATTTATATTTATATATTTATATATTTGATCCTTTATACTGAACACTCAATATTTCATCTACATTCAATACTTTCTTTCATGGTGCCATCCATTTTTATTTTATTTTATTTTATATTGTATATTGTATATTATATTATATATTGTATATTCCATATTCTATACCCCACATTAGTTCTGCAGGAATATAAATAAAACATAAAAAACAGACAGTGTTGGAACTCTTTTAAGCA
>NC_069008.1:11434006-11437156 GCF_001194135.2 Octopus bimaculoides | reverse complement strand
ATATATATATATATGCGACTAAAAATAAATACAAAAAATGTGGGGTTTTTTGTATGATTGTGTATAGAGGAATATATTATTTTGCTTAAAAGAGTTCCAACACTGTCTGTTTTTTATGTTTTATTTATATTCCTGCAGAACTAATGTGGGGTATAGAATATGGAATATACAATATATAATATGATATACAATATACAATATAAAATAAAATAAAATAAAAATGGATGGCACCATGAAAGAAAGTATTGAATGTAGATGAAATATTGAGTGTTCAATATAAAGGATCAAATATATAAATATATAAATATAAATATATATATAATAAAGGCGACTCGAGTTTCAGGGCTATTTCCCTTCGTCATGGCCGGTATGACATACCATATACTATATATTATATGTATACACACACACACACACACACACACACACACACACACACACACATATATATATATACACTATATACTATATATTACATATATATACATATATACATATACATACGTTAGCAGGGAATAGTAGTAATTTCAATTGATTTCTCTATAGAAGCACACTTACTGACCAAAGACAAAACAAAAATACTTTTTTAGACAGTGTTATTGTTTCAAATACAATATCTCAAATGTAATCAACAATTCATCCTGGAAATAAAATTTGTTTAAACTTAATAGGATGTTTAAGTGTTACAATATAAAAATACAATTTATGAAGACATTAAAGAAATTTGGATGGTGACAATTTTTACTTGTTTAAAAACATTTCAAGTATCCATACACAGTCGACATTAAAATGTCAACTTAGGATACTGATTTGGTAAGAGAAAAATATATGTCATCATAAATTGTCTATTTAAACAATTCTTCTTTCCTTCGGGATATTCTATGTACAAATTAAATAACCACACAGTTACACTTATACTCAAAGTTTAATATTGGTCTCTCATTTTGGCACAAAGCCAGCCATTTTTGTGACGGCGGTATAAGTCGATTACATCGACTCCAGGGCTCAGTTGGGTCCAATTTTATCGACACCGAAAGGATGAAACGCAAAATCCGCTCCAGTAGAATTTGAACTTGGAACGTAAAGATTGACGAAATGCCACTAAGTGTTTTGCTCGGCTAAAGTTCTGCCAACTCGCCGCATTTATTCAGATTTCGATATTGGTTCCAAATTTTAACACAAGGCAAGCAATTTCAGGTGAGGGGTTGAATCGATTACATCGACCCCGGTATCCACCGGGTACTTATTTTATTGACCTCCGAAAGGATGAAAAGCAAAGTCGACCTCAGCAGAATTTGAAGTTACAACATAAACATGGACGAAATGTCGCTAAGCATTTATTTGCCCGTTTTTACGTTCTGCCAGCTCACCGCCTTTATTCAAAGTCTAATGATGAAATTCAAAAAGGTCAGTTTAAAGAATTTCGTTGTTTGAAAAAAGGAAAAGCTCTATTGGCAAACAAAATAACTTGCGGTTTTTATTCTGGGTGTCATGAGTTCCGCGTACAAATCTCAGCAAGAGCAGTTTTGCTTTTAATTCATCAGGGTCGATAAATAACATGCCAATCTAAAGAAATCATTAAATATTGGACTCGAGGCCTTGCATTATTTGTTCTATTATTTACGATCTGAATTCATATCCAACCGCGGCCAACTGAGGTGGCAGATTTTACCACTGTCCACCCTTCGAGATCCTTTAGCAGAGCATTTCACACTGCTGTATGCATTCATGTTAGGTCTCTTGTTTTCGGAATATAATCATCACATCTACCAGCCTCGGACAATCTGGAAAAAATAAAGGGTCCTACGCAGGGATCCTATCTATTTGACTAAGCCTTAAAAATTGAAGTTTATAAGCAATTAATTTTACAGCCGTAAAATTGATTTACACATTATATATTTCACTTTAGAATTAGAAATCCATTATAAAATCCCTAAAATACTGAAACATTAGAGAAGCATTTTCATTCCTTTCATCCATCAAATAGTTTTTATATTGTTATCGTAAAACTGTAATGAATACAACATCTTGCAAATGAAATGTAACACTACAAAATGCTTCAACCGTTTGTAATCTATAAAATACAACGTGAAAATATAACAAAATTTAATGTAATATTGTATTTACGCTTGTAATAGCTATAAGGATATCTTAACGATGTAAATATGTTACTAAATTGTCTGTTAATTAAAATAATTTTTAAAAAATATTTACCAGAATCAACGATTGGGTTTTAATTTCAGTTTCAGTCTGACCTCTACGTCTCACAAATTTCATGCAATCTCAGTTCGTTGAAATAACGGCAATAAATATGACTTTGCAACTGTTGATACAATATTTAAAAGAAGGCAAGAAGAAGCGGACATTACCTTATAAGTAGGTGTTACACTGTGTGTATGTTTGATTATATGTATGTGTGTATATTGTGGTGTGTGGTTATGTTGTAGTGTGTATGCATGTATGTGTGTACGTTAACCAGTTTATATAGAATGTAACAATCTCAAATTATTAGCGACTGTCTAAATATCTCTCCATCAATTTACTTCTCTCCATCCATTTACTTCTATACTCTTTCTTTCTATCTCCAACGTCACCAGCAGCTTCCTGTCTCTCTCTTCATTTCTATACAAAAGGACATTTAATGGATTCCAGCCAATAGTTTTTTCGGGTTGGCCGAATTCCGGTTAAATGCAAAAAACCCAACTGAACTTTAATTCATAGGCATACACGCGCAAACATACACACACAGACTCACATGTACTTTTGGCCTAATTCCTATTAAATAGGAAAAACCAACTGAAATGTTTAATACATAGACACATATGCATATACATAAATCTGTACATACATATATAAACATATATGTATGAAACATACGTATATAAACATAGATATATAAAAATATATGTATAAACATATATCAAAATAGGCGCAGGAGTGGCTGTGTGGTAAGTAGCTTGCTTACCAACCACATGGATCCGGGTTCAGTCCCGCTGCGTGGCACCTTGGGCAAGTGTCTTCGAAAGCCTCGGGCCGACCAAAGCCTTGTGAGTGGATTTGGTAGACGGAAACTGAAAAGAAGCCCGTCGTATATATGTATATGTATATGTATGTATGTGTGTGTGTGTGTGTGTGTGTGTGTGTGTGTGT
>NC_069008.1:11429192-11433729 GCF_001194135.2 Octopus bimaculoides | reverse complement strand
GGTTGGGCAAAAAAAAACGATAGAGATAGAATAAGTACTAGGCTTACAAAGAATAAGTCCTGGGATCGATTTGCTCGACTAAAGGCGGTGCTCCAGCATGGCCGCAGTCAAATGACTGAAACAAGTAAAAGAGTAAAGAGAGTAAAAGAGTATGAAGATATGAAAACATAGCTTACAATGGCATCTGTAACGAAACACCTGTCACTATAGAATATTACAGCCGAATAGAGAAAACGTCGATCCCAGAACTGTCTGCATTCAATAAAAAAATGGCCCACAATGTGTTTGCAGTGCCAGTACGCATACCAATATTTGGGTTGCTTCATTGGACGCTTGAAGAGATCCGAGCCATTAACGTGAAAACCCGGAAAATCCTAACAAACACACATAATTTCCACATAAACAGTGACGTAGACCGCCTCTACGTAAAACAAAAAGAAGGTGGCAGAGACTTAACATTAACCTAAAACCCTTTTGAATGTTCGGGAACATCTTTTAATCACCAAGTGTTGAAGTGCATCCTTTGACCAAGTTTACATACATGAGGCTGATAAGATCATAAGACTTGGAAGGCAGCTCTTTGAGCAGCGTTCCTTGTCTTCCGGGTGTTAGTAGAAAACTCCGAGATGATAGTAACATTAATCCTCAAAGAAGTCTATTATGGACTACCCACTTTGAAAGATATGCGTTTGCAATCCAGGGACAGGAAATATCAACTAAATACCTGATGCACAAAAAGGATAGAGATGCAGGAAAAGCAGTAAAATGTGACAACCGATGCAGACTTTTTGGAGTTAACACCGAAGATATCACCCACATCATAAGCAGTTGTCTGAAAATGTCATCACTGTATTACCTACCAATGAGACATGATGTTGCTATGGCACTATATAAGGAAATTCGTCGGAAAGATAAACCCGAGGACAAAGAAATAAGAACCCAAAGTATCGTTGAAGCCATAATCACTTATAATAAAAAGGAGAGATTAGGCTTCTCAAAACGAGAACAGAGAATCCATCGCTGGAACTGAAAATCTGTAAAACTTTCCAGAAGTTTATTATTAAAGTATATATGAACATGTGATATGCAAGTATATGCATGAGAAGACAGACATGAAACAAAACATATAAATCTGCACGTATACATACATACATACATACAAAAATCAACCTGTTGATGTTGAAATTCCAATGAAGGAACCTTGGATTTAGGTTAGAAACCGACTCTTTCTCTATTGGCAAGACATCTTGAAATATACATGTACATGCACATACATATATAAGTACATACACGTATGTACATACACACATATACACACACACATATTATACATACACACATACAAACATTACATATAGATGAATAGATAGATAGGCAGACACACAGACAAATAGATAGATAGATAGATAGATAGATAGATAGATAGATAGATAGACAGATGATAGATAGATAGATAGATAGATAGATAGACTTGTATCTAAATAAGTGAGTACGTGTATACGGACATGCATACATATCAGTATATATATACACACACACATCTTTTTTCTTTGTTTTTTTTTACTTCTTTCAGTCATTATACAACGGCCATGCTGGGGCACCACGTTGAACGATTTTTGGCCGAATGATTCAACCCCAGTACTTATTAACTTAGTTTGCCGACCCACTTATTTACGGGGACCTAAACACACCGGCACTAGTCACAAGCGGTGGGGTGGAAAAAAATACGCGCGCGCGCGCACACACAAACACACACACACACATACACACACACACACACACACACACATACGACGAGCTTTGAGTTTCCGTCTACCAAATCCACTCAGAAGGCTTGGTCGGTCCGAGATTAAGACACATGCTCAGGATACCACGGAGACTGAACCCGAAACCATGTGGTTGGGAAGTAAGCAAGTTTCTTACCATAAGGCCACCAGTGCACATACCAAATATGTGACGCTAAAAGTTTGTAGCTATACTATTTCGTCTAAGGGAGTCCCTTTAAAGAGATATTGTTGAAATAAATAGTATATCCAAAAGTTAGGCGAAATGCAATCACCTCGGGAGTAAACGAGAACGATTTTTATAAATGTTTTGCAATTTTTTGGTTCGCTAGTAAGCAGCTGGAAGTATATAAACAGGTAGCGTAAAGTATATGCTCTGATATGAAAAGGCGCCGCCCAAGTACAACACAATTCAAATTTTTTTTTAGAAGCAGCTCAGTAATGTAAACCTTATCAATATCACATATGCATTGTTGAACGCTAGTAGCTGCGATATTTCGTCTGAAGGAGTTTCCTTTAAAGCATGTACACGTGTATACATACAAGCATTGTGAATGTAGGTGTGCATATTGTATATGTATACGAATATATACAATTTGTATATGTATGTGCGTGTTTGCGTGCGTGCGCACAAGTATGTGTGAGTGCGCGCGTGGCTTGATTAAAAAACTGTAATTAAATTACACATATTCTAATTGTTTTAGTATACCAGACCTTAATTATGCTAAATATATCTATATGGACCTATTCATCTACGTATATTTGTGTATATACATACAATTATGCATACATACAAACACATTCAGACTGTAGGGTGTTATTTTTAGATAAATGTAGCTGCTATTTCTTGCTGGTCTAGCTGGCATATAATGGTCTCCTTCATTTAATCTATTTCCCTTAACATTATTAAAGTAAATTCAAAAGGCTTGCGAGAATCAAATCTGTGCTAACGTTTCTTCCAGCTCTCCATCTTCGGCGTGTGGTAGTAATATTGGCGTAATGATTCTCCCAAGACACAACAAAACTGTATTTATATCGAAATAGTGTCCTTTCATGGATTGGACGGTCATCGCATTTCTCCTGGATGGGTTGCAGGGTTGCAGCCAACCTTTGATATTTATTTTTATCTTTTACTTGTTTCAGTCACTAGACTGCGACCATGTTGGGGCACTGTTTCGTAGAATTTTCAGTCAAATGAATCAACCCCAATACTTATTTTTTATTAAGCCTGGTACTTATTCTATGGGACTTTTTTGCTGAACCTCTAAGTTACGGGAACGTAAACACACCAACACAGGTTGTCAAGCGGTACTCGGAGACAAACACAAACAGACACACACACATATATTTACGTCTTCCAAATCCACTCACAAGGCCTTTGTTGGCGTGAAGCTATCGTAGAAGAAACCTGCCCAAGGTGCCACGCACTGGAAATGAACCAGGAACTATGCGGTTGGAAAGCAAGCTTCTTATCATTCAGTCATGCCCGGCGATGTTTCTATTGTTGAGTTCCCTTTCTAACATGAGCCACCTTGCTCAATATAGGGAGTATACCTTATCGTGGTAGCAGCTAGCCGGTTTTGATAATGTGAATGAGAGGAAGAGAAAGGTAGTAGCAGGTTGAGGAAAGGGTCATACAGTATATGACTCGGTAAGGAACTTTACTTTTTATATTTACATGGATGCATGTATCTACAGTTTATATCGGGCACTACAATGCTATTCTTTCAGAACAATTCTGACACCACAGAAGTTCAAGGAAGTGCTCAAAACAACGGCAGTGACTCTGGGAACGAATCTGCTATGGTTTCACAGCCAGTCAGCACCAGATTTCCAAGGAAACATTCTGCCAAGTCCCAGAGAATCGTTACAGAAGACATGACATTACCAAGAAAATCACCCAATCACCAAAAGGAAACGCCGTTGCCAGCGATCGGAGCTCATGACATCAAGCCCATACGAGAAAAAGCTACAAGATATGAAAGGTGGAAAAAAGACTTGCAGACAAACCGAATGAAAGTCTACCACGACCAAACAAAATGACGTGGATAGTTGGTTTTGTTTCATTTGTGGTAAGACATTCAAGGAAACATAGTACAATGCGTTAGTTGCAGCTGATGGGAGCACAACAAATGTGCAGATCAAGCGTGTGATATGTGTTTGTAAACACCTGTTGTTTTGACCTGAATATTAGTAATAAGACAACATATTTAATTCGGGCCTAGTGTTCAAAGTTACTATTCACGTTTTCTAATATTTCTATATGTCGGCATATAATTAATACATGGTTTTCATTTTCTATTTCCTGAGATTTCTAGCAAGACTGATAAAGTATCTCAATAAAATTATATTTTTCATTTTACGTTAATCTTATTTGTGATTTGATTGTTGACTGTTAACTGTTATTAATCCTCCTGTATAATTGTGTATGCCCAATATAAGGACAGAGGTGTCTCAAATTAGGAACCGCGTTCCTACACCTAGACACTTTTCACATTTGTGAAAAACCCCTCTTAAAAACTCACACATGTTAATTTAGAAAAATAGAATGCAGTTCGATGCTTTATTTGGTACTTATCGTTGACAGCTCTTTGTAGTGAAACTTGATCAGATTTAACAAATCTAGAGGTCATTGTAGCTAGGTAATCTGATATAGGGACTACTCACTTAAGTGCCACACAGCGGGACTGAACCCTGAACCATGTAGTCGGAAGCAAGCTTCTTACCAGCCAAGGCTGCGCTATACATATATA
>NC_069008.1:11425234-11426906 GCF_001194135.2 Octopus bimaculoides | reverse complement strand
GTGGTGATAGTGGTGGTGGTGGTGATGGTGCTGGTGGTGGTGGTGATAGTGGTGGTGGTGGTGATGGTGGTGGTTAAAGTGGGAGTGCTAATATTGTTGGTGGCGATAATAGTGGTGGTGGTGGTGGTGGTGCAGTAGGGTGGTGGTGGTGCAGTAGGGTGGTGGTGGTGCAGTAGGGTGGTGTGTGGTGGTGGTGGGAGGAGATAATGGCATTGTTAGTAATAGTGCTGTGGGTGACGATGTTGGTTACGGTGATGGCGATATTGGTGTTGCGGTGCTGGTGGAATTCCTTTTTAAAAAAAACAGGCGATTGAAGCAACAGTAGAATAAGCGTGGGTGACTGCTGGTCTTCTACAAACAATCATGCCCAGATTTGTGCCTCGGAGGGGAATTTTCTAGGTACAACCCCATGTTCATTCGTGACTAAAGGGGATCGTTCATTACGCAATTTATAAGTCAGCTTCTTAAACGGTTACTCTCCCTGTTCCTCAGACACAGAATTTCTGAAAATTACTCTAGCAATTAAACTGATTCTATACAACTATCAACAATCTGATTCTAAGAATGTAGAAAATATTTAAAGTTAAATTATCAGCAATGTACAATTGGAGGTGGGGATGGGGGTAATATTGGTTTCAAATTCTGGCATAAGTTCAGTAATTTCGGGGGAGGGGTAAGTCGATTACATCGACCCCAATATTCGACTGGTACTTATTTTCTCGACCTCGGAAAAAATTCAGGACAGCACGTAACGACGAACAAAATGCCGCTAAGCATTTTACTCATGTTAACGATTCCGTCAGCTGATTCGAAGTCTACAGATCCAAGCCATCGCTAGATCTAAAAATCTGTAAAATTTTCCAGATGTTTGTCCTTTAAGTATATATATGCATCTCTAGACGCGCAACTGTATGCACGCGTATACATACATAAAGCAAAACATACAAATCTGCACACGCATTGACTCCAAATACTGCACATATACATACCTGCTTACACAAATGCTCTATTGACGCCATTCAAATTCCAATGAAGGAGTTTTGAGTCTAAGGTTAGAAATCGACTCATTTCCTATTGGCAAGAAGCCTTGAAATAAAACTGAATTACATACATACATACATACATATAAATATATATATTCCAGTCAGCGTTAGATGGGAGTTGCTTACTCCCTTGTTCGCAAAATAATGGACACAGATAGTGTGTCGTTAACCAGCTGGAGATGTCCTCCTCCTGGAGTTAAAAAGAGTAGTAACAGTGTTCTGTAAGGAACAACCACGATAAGGCGGTAACAACCGTTACTTATATATATATATATATATATATATATATGGACATTCTTTTGAAACCTTTCCTAAGTCACATCAAAAGTTTCATTAGAGATGATCTTGACATGCTCAATCACCTCCCGAAATCAACAAACGAGGAGTCACTCTTGGTTTCTTTTGACGTGGTCAACCTTTATACAAATATCCCTCATGAATATGCTATTGAGGCAATTAAATTCTGGCTGCACAAACACCCAGAAACATTTCCTAATCGCATCAACACAACCTTCATTATAGAATCACTTAAGTTCATTCTGACCAACAATTACTTCCTGTTTGCAGACACATACTTTCGCCAAAAATGTGGTATCGCGATGGGTACTAAAGCTGCACCAGTCCTTGCG
>NC_069008.1:11417149-11422399 GCF_001194135.2 Octopus bimaculoides | reverse complement strand
TATATATGCATGTATATGTACTTATATAATGTATGGATGGATGGATGGATGGATGGATGGATGGATGGATGGATGGATGGATGGATGGATGTGAATTTAATCATTGCTAATGTGATTCATATATGAAAAGAAATAAGGGTGAAAAAAGAGAAAAATAAAAAGAGTGGTAGCGATACTGGAAAGGACGTCAACAGAGACTGATAAGGAGCGAGAGAGGGAAAGAAAGAGGAAGAGAGAGAGGAGCGAGAGGAAGGGAGGGCGGGAGCTAGGGAGAGTGGGTGGGAGAGAGGGAGGGAGAGAGAGAATGTAGAAGTGAGTTTGTGGAGGGATTGAGATCTGTTATTTACAGAGTGTCTTGTTATTTGAAATCACTAAACTATATAAGCGAGCTAATATATGCATACACACACACACACACACACTACAACGTACAAATACATACATATACACATCAATATACAAACACATGCATACGCACTACAACATACACACACTTACGTATTGCAACAGCTGCATACATTGATAACACTACAACATACATACATACATACATACGACTTACAGACGTTTAGTCAAACATACACAGACTCAACTAGGTAACGCCATTCCTTCCTTAATATTGTAAATATCATCGTTGCTGGAGTCACATTTTTACCGCTATTTCAGCTAACTGATTTCTAAAGATATTCCGGAATCTGAAACCCAATCACTAAAACAGGTAAATACTGATGCAATAATTATTTTGATTTATAGATTTTAACGAATCCTTGAAAATATATTAAAACCACTTTTTAACGTGACGGTAAACGCCCCAAACGAAATAACTCTGTTCCTATCTTTATATACTCTTTTACTTTTTTCACTCATTCGACTGCGGCCATGCTGGAGCACCGCCTTTAGTCGAGCAAATCGACCCCAGGACTTATTCTTTGGAAGCCTAGTACTTATTCTATCGGTCTCTTTTGCCGAACCGCTAGGTTACGGGGACGTAAACACACCAGCATCGGTTGTCGAGCGATGTTGGGGGGGACAAACACAGACACACAAGCATATACACACACATACATATATATATATATATATATATATATATATATACATATATATATATATATATATATACGACAGGCTTCTTTCAGTTTCCGTCTACCAAATCCACTCACAAGGGTTTGGTCGGCCCGAGGATATAGTAGAAGACACTTGCCCAAGGTACCACACAGTGGGAATGAACCCAGAACCATGTGGTTGGTAAGCAAGCTACTTACCACACAGCCACTCCTGCGATCCAATCTTCAGTTGTAAATGTATATAATAAAGGTAATCTTTGTATCCAAACTTCTGATTATATAAAATAAAGGCAATTGTTATATTCAAACTTAATTTTTAATTGTATAAAATAAAAGCACTCTTTATATTCAAACTTAATTTCTGATTGTGTAAAATAAAGGCAATCTTTATATCGAAACTTAACTCGTGATTGTACATAAAAAAGGCAATCCCTATAATCAACTTAAGAGGCAATTTATATAACCGACTCGTGATTGTATATAATGAGGTCGATCTTTATATCCTACTTAATTTGTGATCGTATTTAATAAAAGCGACCCTTATAACCAACTTTAAATTACGCTTATGTTATAGCGTTTGTAACTCTATACATAAAAATAACCACAAACAAGAAAGTGTCGAACTGTCGTTTATTCTGTGTTAATCAAACTACAACGTGAAAGGGTGTACGATCCACCATTTAAGTTCGCTTCTCTTTTATCGGAGTGTAGGACCCCCACCACACACACACACACACACACACACACACACACACACACATACACCGGATAAAACCCCTCAGAACAAAACCTCCTAAGTTAAAGTGCGAAAGTGGACAAAATCCTGTCATATTTTTGGTGGAGATATACAACAAGCACTCCAACTCCTCTTCCCCACCCACTTTTTAGGGATTTCGACAATAGAGATTCCGTTTCTGACAAAATAATTGGCATCAATTTTGATGATGACGATGATAATGATGAATGAGGTTGAGTTTGTTGCTTTGGAGATGGTAATTCTGGTTTTATTACTGGTCATAGTTACGGCGGTGTTGATGGTGATAATGATGATGATGATGATGATGATGATGATGAAGATGATGATGATGATGATGATGATGATGATGATGATGAAGATGATGATGATGATGATGATGATGATGATGATGATGATGATGATGATGATGATGATGATGCCTTCTCTTTTATGTTAAAATTCAGAAAATATGCACATTAGGTTGTAAAATCTTTTGTGGTCTGTTGTTTTATTCTACTTTACTTTATTATATGTATTTGTTTTCGATTGAATGTATTCTTGTCACAAACGCGGTTTTCAATTTTGTTTGCGTGTAATAAAAAAAAAAAAATCAAGAGACTTGGTTATTTCTGTCAGGGCTTAACTACTTTATGCGCTAGTTGAAAATCACCTACGAATGCTCAATAAGCGAACGAGTTTAAAAACTTGAAGAATATTGGTGTGAATTTGCGAGGGGTGGTGACGGAGGTGTTGATTGTTTTTTGTTTTTTTAAAGAATTGAAATTTTAGAAAAAATTTTTCCAGAAAACCCTGTGATATTGCTTCGAGCCCTTTGATCGTCTCTAATGAAACTGGCCCATGTCTAGACCGTCTCGAATGAAACTAGCCCATATCTATATCATCTCTTTCGAAACTGATGCAGCCTATGAAACCCACCACCTTAGCAATTTTCTAGACATCCTACTGAAACCCTTGCTGAAATACGTCAAAAGTTTCGTTAGAGACGATCTAGATATGCTTAAGCAGCTACCAAAAATAGCTAATGAAGGGGCATTATTGGTTTCCTTCGATGTTATTTGTTTTTACACTAATATCCCACATGACTATGGGATAGAAGCAATAAAATTTTGGCTAGAAAAGTACTCCGAAAAACTTCCGGAACACATAAACCAGGTTTTTATTACTGAATCATTAAAATTTATACTTCAGAACAACTATTTCCAATCTGATGATATCTATTATCGTTAAAAATGCGAAACTGCGATGGGAGCGAAAGCAGCCCCTGTTCTTGCGCACCTAATAATGGGATATTTTGAATTCACCAAGTATGAAGTGTCACTGCAAAAATATGGATATCCATTTCACCATTATATAGTGAGAACTGGAAAAAATATCTGGATGACTGCTTTATCATTTGAAATGAGATCATTGATAAACTTTTGGAATTCAAATCAATACTAATAATATCGAAGGAAATCAAACGAAATTTATACTGAATAAAACATATTATTCATGCAAATATTATACAAATTTGGAACACAAAACAATAAATGTTTTCAAAGATATGAACGAAATATTAATTTTTCAAACGGTACAAAAATATTTACACCCTAAAGGATTATTTGCTATATTCAATATTTGGCGTGACCATCCTTGCTTTCAATAACTGCATCAAGTCTTCTTAGCATAAAGTTTACTAAATTTCCGCATCTCCATTCATGTTGAATGTGATCTTTCAACCGTTTCACTGCAGGATCTTTTTCTTCTCAACCTTTCCTTTCAAAATCCCCACAGATGTTCTATTGGGTTTAAATCAGGTGACATGGTGGGCCAAGGCAATATCTTTATCTTTTTATGAAATAAAAACTTAGTCGTCATCTTTGAAGTGTGTTTAGTGTCATTATCATGTTGGAACATGGAATGTCTTCCTAATTCCTTGATGCTTTTCAACATTGATTTCTGCAATATGTCACAATAAAGCCTTAAATCCATTGTTCTCTCATTAAGTGTGAGTTCTTCTACACGATCCGCACTCTCGCATCCCCAAAGCATAACACTTCCGCCGCCGTGCTTCACGGCAGGCACAGTGCTTTGTTGCTATTATCTTCACTTGGTCGTCTTCATACTCGTTGAATACTATCTGACCAGCGAAATTGATTTTAATCTCACCAGAAAAATTAATTTTATCCCGAAACTTTTTCCCCTTACTCACATTGGTTTCGGCAAAAGAAAGACGACTCGATTTATGCCTGGCAGTGAGAAAAGGCTTCCCATAAGGAATGCATCCATGAAGACCACACTGGTTCAATCTTCAATGAACTCTTTGGGCAGATGCACTCCTTCCACTAACAGTAGACACTTCTTGAGTCAATGATGAAGCGGTACTACACCTGTCGTCCATCACGCAACGTTGAATGTGGCGAATATCACGAACAGTTAAAATAGAAGGACGACCTGGATGATGTCTATTGCTTAGCCGTCCAGTAGTTTTGTACTTCTGAATTTCTCTGGCCACTGTATTGACGTTAATATGCATTCGTTTGCTAATTAACTTGTATCTTACGCTATTCTTGTGCAAATAAAAAATAATTTTCTTTAAATCTCCAGACAATTCTTTCCCTTTTGGTGCCATTTCAATCACAACGAAGATTTTCACCACGATACACATATCAGAATTCCTGAAAAAGCAATAATAATGACCGCTGCAAAAATGCCAGAAGATATAATTTATTAGAATCGAAATTATCAGCAATATCTGATTTTAGCTAAAAAAAAAAAAAGTGGATAAAATATTGAACAAAGCAAATCCCCTTTCGGGTGTACATATATTTGTAACGTTTGAAAATTAATATTTCGTCCATATCTTCGAAAATGTTTCTTGTTTTGCGTTCCAAATTTGTATAATGTTTGAATGTCTAATATATTTTATTCAGTATAAATTTCGTTTGATTTTCTTCGATATTATCAGAGTAATGGCAATTTTACTGAAATTTTTTAGGGGTGCACATACTTCTGTAAGAAATACTGTATGTGTATATATATATATGTTATTTGTATTTGTGTAACATTCTCCATTTTTTCCGTCCTTGTTTCCGTACACATTCGCTGCTTTCTTCCAAGGAATCTAATGCTCTTAGCTTAGTTTTTCCTTGGGGTTGGCCAGATAATGCAAAGATAATCTGGAACTCGACTGAGGAAAGAAAACTTCGAATGATCCGTCCTTGTTTTCTTTGTATCGTCTATCGGGATGTTTTGTTGTCCCTTTTTTGTATCACCTTACTGTCTGGATTTTTTGCGTTCTTGTCCCATTTTGTATTATATATGTATATATATATATGAGTGGCTGTGTGGTAAGTAGCTTGCTTACCAACCACATGGTTCTGGGTTCAGTCCCACTGCGTGGCACCTTGGGCAAGTGTCTTCTACTACAGCCTCGGGCCGACTAAA
>NC_069008.1:11412785-11417012 GCF_001194135.2 Octopus bimaculoides | reverse complement strand
TGTGTGTGTGTGTGTGTGTGTAGGTTTGTCCTCCCAACATCGCTTGACAACCGATGCTGGTGTGTTTACGTCCCCGTAACTTAGCGGTTCGGCAAAAGAGACCGATAGAATAAGTACTAGGCTTACAAAGAATAAGTCCTGGAGTCGATTTACTCGACTAAAAGGCGGTGCTCCAGCATGGGCGCAGTCAAATGACTGAAACAAGTAAAAGAGTAAAAGAGTAAAAAGAGTATCAATTGAATAAAGTTAAAACATGGTCTGGTTTTCACTTTTTTTATTATGGTATTTTAACATTAAGATATATTTTGTAATGTTCATTAAGTTCAATTAGCACTTTCATACCTTCGTAGCAATCATCCGATTTCAAAATGCATTTAACTTGTAGTTGAGTTCTTGACAACTGTAGTACCTCTTAGAACGTTCCAACAAGCTGGATTTTTGGAATACGGTTTTGACCAATCCGCAAATAGCTTAAGCGTTTGCCGGGTCTACTGATATTTTGTAATTTGTTTATATTCATATGTTAAAGATATTTTTAAATCCACATCATTAACTAGTTGTTATATTATTGATGTTATTTCCGTTCAGAGCAGGTTTGAACATTCTAATAAACCGTTTTTCTTTTATCTTCCTTCCAACTTAACTCGTGTCATGTAGTTTGTGGAAAGAAAAAATTAGAAACATTTTCTGACCACTATATGTTCGCTCAATGCATTTTCCTGTCAATTCTACATTATAGTTCCTCGCAATTCGGGTATTTAATGTAGTTGATCAAATTTCTGCTTTTGTAGTTCATAGTTGCATTTGTGAAAATCTGTCCATTTTCTGTTCTAATGGATCTACCAGTATGCATATATTGACACGTTCCACATCTATTATCATATTACACGTGAATACTGTAAATGTTTTATCGTGTTTGTTCATGTTGAATTTTGCCTTTGTTAATAGTTTCTTTTGGTTATATGGTTACCTTTTCCTTAAGATAAGTGTTGGATTAATTATTGTGTTTTTTAATCATTCAATATGTTTTATAATTGACAAATTTGTTTTAATGATGCTAAAATTGTTTTGGTGATGCGGATTGTGTGTTACCAGAAATTCACAAGAGAAATGAGCAGTATACAATTACCATTTCTTGACAGAATGGTAATTAAAAACTAGATTGTGCGATTGTGTGTTTCTAGAAATGATATTGTGTTCCATTGATGGGTTCGTCTTTTCTGTGCTGCCCTAAGTTGTCCTAGAAGTATCTCTTTTACTTGTTGCATGCTATTTTCTATTAGTAAGAGAAGATAATTTTGCTTGAGAAGAAATAAGTCGTCTATTTCTGGTATTTGGATCATTTCCTATTGCACAAATTTTCCTGGCTAGACAGTATGGGATATTGTGTTTTGTGTGTGTTGGGTGGTATGATTTGAAATTTAGGTACTGGTGTGTATTTCTACTTTTGTAATAAATATCAGTTGTGATTGTGGTGTTGCTTTTAATTACCATTCTATCAAGAAATGGTAATTGTGTGCTGCTCATTTCTCTTGTGAATTTCTGGTAACACACAATCTACATCTCCAAAACATTTTTAACATCATCAAAAGAAATTTGCCAATCATAAAACAAAGTAAAAATTCTTTTAGAAATAATAACTAATCAAACACTTATGTTAAGCATAACCTAAAGAAACTATTAATAAAGGCAAAATTCAACATGAACAAACAGGATAAAATATCCACAGTATCCAAGTGTAATGGTAGTATATGTGGAACGTGTCAATACATGCATACTGGTAGATCTATTAGAACAAAAAATGAACCGACTTTCGCAAATGCTGATATGAACTGCAAAAGTAGAAATTTGATCTACTGCATTAAATGCCCAAATTGTGAGGAACTATATATATAGGCGAGAAGGGAATGCATTATTAGAACGCTCACGAATCGACAGACAACAAATACGGAACACTAATGTTCGTCAAATTCCATTGAATGAACATATAGAAACATGTGGTCAGAAAATGTTTCTAATTTTTTTCTTTCCACAAACTACATGATACAAGCGAGGTTACAAGAAAGATAAAAGTAAAACGGTTTATTAAAATGTTCAAACCTGCTCTGCACGGTAATAACAACAGTTAATGTTGTGGATTAAAAAATAACTTTAACATATGAATATAAAATATCTTTAACATATGAATATAAACAAATTACACACTATCAGTAGACCGGCAAACCGACATTTAAGCTATTTGCGGATTGATCAAAACTGTATGCTAAACAATCAGCTTGTTGGAACGTTCTAAAAGGTACTACAGTTGTCAAGAACACTTAAATTCATTTTGTGAAATTCATCTACCAGTTAAATTCATTTTGAAATCTGATGATTACTACGAAGGTATGAAAGTGCTAATTGAACTTTAAAAAAATCACAAAATGTTTCTTTAATGTTAAAATACCATAATAAGAAATGTGAAAACCAGACCATGTTTTAACTTAATTCTACTGATATATTATTCCATACACATTCACACAAATTCGGAATATATATATATATGTGTGTGTGTGTGTGTGTGTGTATATATGTGTGTGTGTGTATACATATGTATGTATGTATGTGTACATGTGCGTGTGTGCACTTGCGTGTGTGCGTGTGTGTGTGCGTGCGTGCGTGCGTGCGTGCATGTATGTATATAAATACACAAATACAGGCATGGAAAGACAGTGAGAAATTTACAGCAGTTAAAATTCCAGTTTTTATCAACAGCTTCATTGATATCTCCTAGTCTAGAGAAATATGATGGAAACTAAGCCATCTATGACTGACATCATATTCAGTACACATAATCGCTAGTAGTACTTATATTCTTGCAAAATTTTGCTAGCAAAACTAGCAAAATGTTCAGTTCAAGTTGTATCCCACAACTGATATGGAACAACGTCTAGATTTTGCTAATTGCTGCATGTTGATGAACTTTCAACATTTTCGTTGTGTACTTTAGTAATGTGATATATACCATGTATACCAATTTTCTCTTCAGCCTAGAGTGTCTCATAATAAGAAGTAATTTCGGAGGAGATGAATCTCTCAACTAATTATTGTTAAATACATCTAAATCAGATATCACTGATACTTTCTAACATTTAGACACAAATATCATTTCCAACGTACATACTTATTGCTCATACGTTTACACCACAAAACTGATGAAACTTATTAGCATGTCATATATTTATTTATACAATATATAGTTATTAAGTGTTTATTTCTAATCATTATTCAAACATAATATTGTTTAGATGTTAATTTGACAACCCAATTCTCTGATAGAAATACAATTAAGTTTTGGTTTTGTATTTAAATTATGAAGTAAAAATCATTTCCTTCAAAATATGTATTTTCACAACACGCTAATTGTTTTCCTTATATTTTATTATAGATTCATCATGGAAGACCATACAGAAGATAACGTGACGACAACACTTAGGCCTCCGAAAACAGCTTTCTGTCACTCGATAACAAAATGTGATGAAGGAGTTTACAATAGAAAGTGCAGGGATTGGAGAGATGATAGTTCGAGGACAGAAACTTCACAAGAAGGACTTTCATATCAGTCAACAACAAACCAAAATGGAGACAAAAGACACCATAAAGTAATGAGAAGACGATATCTTTTAGACAAACGCATATGTTACACAAGTGCCAATGCATATGAATACAAAGTTAATATGTTGATAAATTCTCGGGAAAAAATATGTACTTTTCTAAAAAGTGTAGGAGTGGACAAAACTATTTTTATGCTAGATTTTACACAGAGATTAGAATTTCTGCAGCAAAGCATTAAGAAATATGATTGCAGGCAAGATATTATTACTTTTGGAAAAATTGAAACGTTTCTGGAACAATATATAAAAAAGAATATTTTACAACATAAACACAAGACCGTTGAGGCACCAAAAATTAAAAACGCATTCCGTCCTGTTTCTCCGGTTGTGTCCAAGCAAGCAGACATCGAACAATTTGATGAAAGCTCATGTAATTTAATATCCAGTATCGTTGTCATTCAAGGTGGGATACTAACGTATTCTCGTCATGGCAAGAGAATATGTTGTGTAGGAATAGATGGTGACAGAAATGATATCAATTGTCCATCTTCTGTCACTGATTTCACCAGAATCGGTGAAGAAACTGTTCTAGCCACCCTTCCTTTCCGTCAAATCATTCTTATTATCAGCCCGT
>NC_069008.1:11411002-11412621 GCF_001194135.2 Octopus bimaculoides | reverse complement strand
TACCTCACTGACTGGGATGATGATAGAATAACCAATCAGCTCATTGCAAAAGATGTCCCTACCGATATTGCTGTAGGACTGCAGAACAACATTTTAATATCGTTTGCCAATATTAATAGGGTTACTTCATACAATCTGGGTGGCCAGCAGTTATTTGAGGTATACACCAATTCGCTGGACATCCCAACGCACATCACCGTGTACCACAACCATTTTTATGTCCTCCAGGGACATATTATTTATAGGATTTCCTGTACAGGTGGTGTGTCACAGAGGGAAATTGGAACGAAATGTCAGCATATTTCGGTTGGTGCAAATACCATATTTTTGATTGATTACTTTGGTGTTCCTCGTACTATTAGAATGATATTTACAATATGTGTCAATGGCAGTCAAACACACTGGTTCTGATAAGTATCGACTGTTGACTTTAAAATTGGAATTTCCATTGTCGTTGATCACTTACCAGACGGGAAATAAATATCAATGTATTACTTTGTCAGATAATTTATTGGTGTGTGGTACACTTAGAGATAACCATACGTTGTATGTCGTTGATATTGATGAAATACATTCGATGGCGAATGTGATAAAACAAATAGACATACCTGAGATATTAACGAGGCACAGACAAGACAAAAAACATGTTATTAATAAAATCTATAATATTAAAGTGACCGCTAATGATACCATTATTGTTAACAATATTACATTTATCATTTTCTTCAACTATAATGGTGAATGTTTACATTCAGTTAGACACTACATGTGGTATGAAAGCCAAAATTGTAACTGGATGGCAATTGATGACAATTATTTGTACCTTCAGGATCACTGGGAATATCATAATATTGTGAATATCATAATACAGTGAATATCATAATATTGTGTGTTTGACTCAAACTGGGGAATACAACAGAATATTTTTAAATAATGGAATTTATAAAGCTATCTCATATTTCTCCTGTATAAACTGTAAAGGACCGAGGTTTGTTGGCAGTACCTGTTACTACAGCAACTACAATGATAGTAATAAATTATATGTTGAAGGTTTGTTTATCATTAATCGGGAAAGATTCACCGTTTCTCGTTTACAAACAGATGACTGTCCAGTTCAAGTAAAAGATGTTGATATCTCTGACGAGGGACACACTGTTGTGTGTGAAAAAATTAACAATGGCAATGTTAAAATATTAGATAGAGACGGGGAGCTGATATGTCACAGAGATCTTGGAACTTTAGTTGGTGGTGTGTGTTTTACAAAAGAAAGAGATATAATGGTCACAATTCCTAACAGAAGAGAAATATTTCAACTGAAGAAACAAGATTTAGTGAAATACAAAGTTTGGCAAAGCCGAGTGCCTTACGGTGTAATATGTAGAATAGTGGGAAACATTTACTGGTGTGTACATACTAACTTGACTGAATACCATTGCATAAAGATTGATGGTGACCAGCTGAATGTTCTTGAATCTATGTCGTTATTAAAAGTTGATTCTCGCCTTCATTTCCCTTCCATTACGTCTCAAACGAACAAAGAAATATTCAGCAATGAATTAATTAAATTGAAACACAATGCAGAAGATGGAGGAGAAAGAAGTAAATCAGGTAAAATAGTT
>NC_069008.1:11409072-11410832 GCF_001194135.2 Octopus bimaculoides | reverse complement strand
AGGAACTGATGAAATAACAGTGAGGAAACTGCCGTATAGAATGGCGATGGTTCCTCTTTCAATTCCTACATGGGATGAACCAGTAAATTATGATGACAATAACAGTAGAGACTACAGCAGCAAACTAATTAAGTTAGATGACAATGTCAGTGTGTTTATGTTTAGAGACACAGTCACAGTGATCACCACAGCTACAGGTGGTATACTTCAACATAAACTACTACTACAACAACCACTAGATATATGTCGGTGGACAGATGAAAGTTTCATAATCGTCGTTGGTACAAAACTGATGTTCTTCAAACGGGATCTCTCTCATTTAAAAACCATCAATACTGAAAAATATTACAACAGGGTTTATAAAAACAACGACAATCAACTTGTATGTGGTGGTGGTCAACATATTGGAGTCAAAACTAAACATGGGTGATACTTTAATTATACAGATGTAGTTGATATCGATGGTGGGACATGTAAATACAATCGTGAAGTGTGTTCTTGGGCGGTAGAAAAGGTGGGGGGATGGGGATAGAGTTTTTGGGGTCTTTTGATATTGTAGGAACCTCTGGAGGTGATGTTGTTTTTGTGAAATGGGAGGGTAAGCGGTGGTGGCGTGGTTTTGACTGTTGTGTCTGTTGGTACAGAGAACATTTGGTTAAGAAAATTAAACTTTCAGCCCATTTATATTATTTTAAGTACAGACCTCACTTAACTGCGCATGGTGAATATGTTTATATAACAGACAGATACAACAATATTTACCAAATACCTAGATATGATGAACATCGAAAACCTGGAGATATTGAGCCTTATTTACTCCTCAGTGGTGACGATAAGGAAGTTTACAAAGTTCTCGGTTTTGATGTCAGACAGTTCTTTCGTGGTTTTTGGAATTATCCCAATCTTTTGCTTTCATTCATTATGGGTGATAAATAAATATTTTCATAAAGAATTGCAGTTTGTTGTTGTTATTGTTACTGGTATTACCTGGAAATTAAATCAACATCACCTGCGTTGCAGACAAACAGTTATTTGTGTTGTAGCGAGTTTTGAACCATTGCACTAAGGTTACCCAACAAAGTCATTCGGAAATCCACACGGGACCATGTCGCTCTGCTCCGTGAGATGACTTCTCACCCTTCTACTTTTATTCAGCAAAAAAGTACTGGGTTGATTCATTCGACTAAAAATTCTTCAAGACGATAACCCAGCATGGCCACTTTCTAATGACTGAAACAAGTAAAAGATGAAAGATAAAAGATACTTGCGTCAGAGTTGGAAAAAGGTAGTGACTTTGGTTTGTAATGATCAATCATGCACACGTATCTTACATGTAGTAGTTCTTACGCTTTCTACTAACCCTGTCTTCAATAAATGCTCATAGTTATTAGGTTGTCTCACATGACAAGTCGTATTTGAAAAGTAACAATAAAATGTTTCAGAAGTGTTAGAAGAGAACTGATTTATTGAACCAAAGTATGATCCATGTTCATTTATGATGTTTACCCAACGTTTCTCTATGTCATGTATTCCATCTTTAAAAAAAACAATTCATCTTTTGCTGTGATAAACTGTCCGAATGGTTCAATTACCTCTTCTCTATTTAAGAATGTTTTATTGCTTATGAAAAGCTCAAAATACTTAAATAAGTGATGATCAGTCGGAGAGATATCAGGGAAATGGGGAGGATGTTGCAAAATCTCATAATTCAGGCTTTGCAACTTTTGGACCGTAGCTTGAGGAGTGTGAGGACGTGCTTT
>NC_069008.1:11400208-11407343 GCF_001194135.2 Octopus bimaculoides | reverse complement strand
ACTAAATTGCAGAAGATATAAATTATCTAACATACTGAATTGCAGAAGGTATAAATTATCTAACATACTGAATTGCAGAAGGTATAAATTATCTAACATACTGAATTGCAGAAGATATAAATTATCTAACAAACTAAATTGCAGAAGATATAAATTATCTAACAAACTAAATTGCAGAAGATATAAATTATCTAACAAACTGAATTGCAGAAGATATAAATTATCTAACATACTGAATTGCAGAAGATATAAATTATCTAACAAACTAAATTGCAGAAGATATAAATTATCTAACATACTGAATTGCAGAAGACTTTCAAGGATTTCCTTGTTATTTCATGGCTATTTTCCATTAGATCAACTATTTGTATTCATATAAATGCAAACGTTCCGGGTTAACAAAATTATCTGAAAATTCAAATATTAGTGTTGTCATTCTTGCCTTTACAAGCAGCCTACTTAATACTGTATACTTCCAACGGTATTATAATGATGACCGCAGACGACAAAAGAAAAATACCCGTGGATGTCTTTATACTAAAATGTTAACTCCAACGTCTTTGTCAGCTGAATGTTACTCCTAACTTGGTGACCTGCCTTCTCTATTGTTCGCATCAAACGTTCAACAGATGCTAGAGCCAGAAGTCATTTCCACGAGCCATTCCCACACTGATGAAATTCCAGCCGATCATATAGCAACAGTAAATAACTGTGACTGCTATTTCTAGCCAGTTTTCGGCATTTTCAATAATCCTTTTTCTTTTACAGCAATAGATAGTATTTTGAAGCATATTTGACTTGTTGTTATCACAGTTTCGTGGAGGCGCAATGGCCCAGTGGTTAGGGCAGCGGACTCGCGGTCATAGGATCGCAGTTTCGATTCCCAGACCAGGCGATGTGAGTGTTTATTGAGCGAAAACACCTAAAGCTCCACGAGGCTCCGGCAGGGGATGGTGGCGAACCCTGCTGTACTCTTTCACCACAACTTTCTCTCACTCTTACTTCCTGTTTCTGTTGTGCCTGTAATTCAAAGGGTCAGCCTTGTCACACTGTGTCACGCTGAATATGCCCGAGAACCACGTTAAGGGTACACGTGTCTGTGGAGTGCTCAGCCACTTGCACGTTAATTTCACGAGCAGGCTGTTCCGTTGATCGGATCAACTGGAACCCTCGACGTCGTAAGCGACGGAGAGTCAACAACAACAACAATCACGGTTTCATATTCTTCAGTCGTTCATTGTCGCAACGACGTAAACAGATAAACAAAACATAATGATTTTTCCGTTTCCTGAAAATTGAAGTCTAGCTTCGTTCGCAGACAGCGATATCAAAAGATGTTTAAAACTCTCATCCAGTTCTCAGCAAAAGCTATTATTACTACCAAACATTTTGACCAATATAAATCCCGTTAGAGTGACTTTTGAGCCCCGGAATTCTGAGAATTTATTCATGAAGTGACAAGTGATTTGAATTTCATTTTTGCACATGTCAACTCCCATTCCGTTACAAAAGTTTTGTGAATTTCTTGGCTTCGTGAAATTTTACAGAGCTTTCACTTTGCATTGCACTGAAACAAATTAGCCTTCAACTAAATTGTTACGTGGTCGGAAAAGAAAAGGTGAAAACATTCCTTTAACACCGAAACGTGACGATTTCTCTTTTCTCTTTTACTTGTTTCAGTCATTTGACTGCGGCCATGCTGGAGTACCGTCTTTAGTCGGGCAAGTCGACCCCAGGACTTATTCTTTGGAAGCCTAGTATTTATTCTATCGGTCTCTTTTGCCGAACCGCTATGTTACGGGGACGTAAACACACCAGCATCGGTTGTCAAGCGATGTTGGGGAGACAAACACACACACACACACACACACACACACACACACACACACACGTAACTGTAAACTGATACGTAGACCTTTATCTCTCACATCCAGCAAAGATACACATAAAATCACATAGACAAAATCAACACCAACAAACTCGTCGATTCACCAAATACAGTGCTTAGATGTAAGTACACAAGAAGAGCAACAATCATATTACAACCAAGTCATGTTTACGCACAAAGAAGAACATAATGAAACAAAACTTCCCTTATTTTATCGACCCTGAAAGTATGAACGGCGGAATTCGAACTCAGACCGTAGCGAAGAGCGAAACACCGCTTAGTATTTCGTCCAGTGCCCTAATGATTATTCCAGCTCGCCGCCTTAACAATAATAATAATAATAATAATAATAATAATAATAATAATAATAATAATAATAATAATAATAACTCCTAAGCTGGGTGGCAAGCAGCCTAGGAGAAGGAACCCTCCAAGCCCCAAACCAGAGGAGCAAGGACCCTGCCTTGATGGAGATGGTGTCCAGATAAAGATATCGGTTGGTAGTAACCTAAAAAAACACCTCATTTGTGAGTGAAAATTTCAAGCAAAATAAATGATGATAACGGTGTGAACGGAATTAGAACCAATCGTGAAGGTGCCACAGGAAAAGCCTCTGTAGGGGTGAGAATCTCGAAAAGAATAACGTAGGTGAAGGTCAGCGAATGCGTAGTCAAGGTGAAGTTGTAGTGGAGGAGAGGCCGGCCAATCAATATAATGTAGAAAACCCTGAAATAAGAGGGGATATGAGTGAGGAACAGAGAAACCTCAGGAAAAGACTCGATGATATAATAATTACAAGAACAGAGACTAAGCCGGTGAATCTAAGACGCTTCGACTGTAACAATGTGAAACGCGCAACCCAAAAAGATCTAACGGACTTGATCAAATCTGCTTCAATTTTAGTAGGTGAGGTGAACTAGTTGGAAAGAAAGAGAGGAAAGCAGACAGACAGAAGATGGATAGAAGAGACAGTATTCTAGAGTACTGTTACTGAATGTTTCTCGTTGAGAGATTTACAAATAGTAAATTTTCTATTTTATTAGCTCAATGCCTGTGTGTCACTTTGAAAACTATATATTCCGAACAAGAATTTAGCAGCGCCACCTCTATCCGAACAGTTACTCTGTGCTGATGAAGGGAAATAACCTAGAATCACGATAGGCAGATATTGTTTTGTGGTGAGTGGGGATGGTAAACTCCCTTGTTTGAAAATATAAGGACACAGAGAGTGTGCCGTATAGCCAGATGGATACGATGTTTCCTGGGGCTAAATAGCAGTAGCATTCGTCGACTACCACGTTATTTTGGTATACAATCTTTACTCTGTACATATATTATATATATATATAATATATATATAGATAGAGAGAGATGTATGTATATATGTATGTATATATATTATTAATAAATAAATGTGTGTGTGTGTGTGTCTGTGTGTCATTATTCAATTTATTTCAAGATTTCTTGCCTATGGAGAAAGAACCGGTTTCTAACCTAGATCCAAAGCTCTTTCATTGGAATCTCAACAATACTGTACTTACTCTTTTACTTGTTTCAGTCATTTGACTGCGGCCATGCTGGAGCACCGCCTTTAGTCGAGCAAATCGACCCCAGGACTTATTCTTTGTAAGCCTAGTACTTATTCTATCGGTCTCTCTTGCCGAACCGCAAAGTTACGGAGACGTAAACACACTAGCATCGGTTGTCAAGCGATGTTGGGGGGCAAACACAGACACACAAACATATACAAAGGCCTCTACTTCACTGCTATACCTTTCTGTCCCTTCCTCCTTGTTCCACTTCCTCCCTCCACCATCCTCTCTGCTCTCGTGTGACCTGTGGTCAGCTTTCTTTTCACTCCAGCCGCTGTGAAGGCAAGACGAACTACTAGCGTTCTACCTCAGATTCGCGTTTGGCCGTACGGCTTTTGAATGTTGTTTTCACTGTCCAATTTTTCCTGTCTTGGAATCCTCTGTGTAGTGGGTTGATCCACTACTCAGGAAGAGACTATTCTAGAGAACGTTCTGTCTTATCTTCGAAACGTCAGGTTAGAATAGAGGCAGCTGATGAAGGAATATTCCAAGTGGCTCTCTATGTGTTCGTTCCGTTGTCTGTAGTTCATTGTTCTA
The DNA here is from genome assembly GCF_001194135.2 of Octopus bimaculoides. NCBI lineage: Eukaryota > Metazoa > Mollusca > Cephalopoda > Octopoda > Octopodidae > Octopus > Octopus bimaculoides. The sequence goes on along the minus strand of NC_069008.1, from coordinate 11,403,326 downwards.
ATGTCCTGTACCCTGATATGCATATATATACACATGTAGATGTAAGTATGTACATATATGTGTGTATACATGTATATATATTCTTTGTATTATATATATATATACATATACACGACGGCCTTCTTTCAGTTTCCGTCTACCAAATCCACACACAAGGCTTTGGTGGACCGAAGCTATAGTAGAAGACACTTGCCCAAGGTGTCACGCAGTGCGAATGAACCCGGAACCATGTGGTTGGTAAGCAAGCTATTTACCACACAGCCACTCCTGCGCCTACAAAAACAACCTACTTATATCCCACTTCTCTTGTATTCTATGAACTTAACTATGAATTCTCGATTGAACCTCGGCAACATTCACATATAGAAATTAACACTGCAATCTGCATTTGCCCATTCACTTGCTACAGCACACACATACGTTATAGCAGCGCACACTCAGGAAATGTCTTGCAAAAGTTTACACATATACCTACACACTTATATTCATAGGCGTGGGAGTGGCTGTGTGGTAAGTAGCTTGCTCACCATCCACATGGTTCCGGGTTCAGTCCCACTGCGTGGCACCTTGGACAAGTGTCTTCTACTATAGCCTCGGGCCGACCAAAGCCTTGTGAGTGGATTTGGCAGATGGAAACTGAAAGCCCGTCGTATGTATATATATATATGTATGTTTTTGTATATGTTTGTGTGTCTGTGTTTGTCCCCCCACCATCGCTTGACAACCGATGTTGGTGTGTTTACGTCCCCGTAACTTAGCGGTTCAGCAAAAAGAGACCGATAGAATAAGTACTAGGCTTACAAAGAATAAGTCCTGGGGTCGATTTTCTCGACTAAAGGCGGTGCTCTAGCATGGCTGCAGTCAAATGACTGAAACAAGTAAAAGAGTAAAGAGTAGAAGAGTATACTAGTCCAGCCCCTGAGTACATACGCTCCTATGCATACCAAGCTAACGCCAGAAATCTCAACTTGAATGCACACACACATTGCAAAGGCACTGAGGAAATTTAGATGTTCGCACGTTGCACGTTACACGCACACGCACACACATATACAACTCATACACACACGGCGAGCTGGCAGAATCGTTAGCACGCCGGGCGAAATGCTTAGCGGTATTTCGTCTGCCGCTACGTTCTGAGTTCAAATTCCGCCGAGGTCGACTTTGCCTTTCATCCTTTCGGGGTCGATTAAATAAGTACCAGTTACGCACTGGGGTCGGTATAATCGACTTAATCCGTTTGTCTGTCCTTGTTTGTCCCCTCTGTGTGTAGCCCCTTGTGGGCAGTAACGAAATAACACACACACATACAGATACACACAAAGAAGCAACACAGCATATATAAGAAAACACGAGATAGAGTTTCTAAGTGGCTGCGGGTCCTGCTACAAATAGCAACCAAACCGTCATCAAACAAGACCTCACCATCTGAAAATTGAAACTGACACATTAGATAACTTACAGGAATAATTCCAAAAATCATGAAGGTCTCATCTGGAAGGCTTTTTATTATAGATCTTGATGACAATTAACAGGGTGTTAAATAATAACAATAATTGTGTTACTCTAGATGGAGAGAAATAGTAAAAGTGATTGATAACAAAAGATTGCTGAAGGATTGAGTTGGTTATTGAATTTTAAGTGACGCTTGACATATTGTCAGTGATGATGGTCATCGTGTAAGCATAGATGTTAACAACAACAACAACAATAATAGTAGCAAGAGAGATCGTGTGATTGGTCAGTTTGGAATCAAACGGATAAATATAGCCAAGGAATCAGCCACTCCAGGTCCTGAAAAAGAAAAAAAAAAAAAGAATATCATTAACAACACACTCGATTCAGTGATTAAGGAAACTTTGAAACGCCAGTGTTTTGACATCATTGTTTCCCTTCAGTCAAGGCTGCTTCCCGATCCCTGAATGAAAACAAGAACGCTGCCTCTTGCCTATAGAATCAGCAATTAATCTGTTTACTGTACTCTATAAAACAAAGAGCTATTTGGTACTACATGAACAAGAAGAACACCTACTACTACTACTACTACTACTACTACTACTACTACTACTACTACTACTACTATTACAAAAACAACAACATTATCAATGACAAGAAAAACAGTAACAACTGCAAAAACTGTACAACAACAAAAACATCAACTAGAACAAAACAGTAACACTATAGCAAAAACAGTAACAAGAACAACTGCGTCAGCAACAACAACAACAACAACAATAACAACTCGATGATCCTCACATTGATTCGTAACTTATTTTGGCAGATTTGAGCGTGAATTTGATAATTGCTGTTGCATTTCGTCTTCGGAGAACAACTTGTGCCTTTCAGACGATGTGCTGACGACACACACGATTCCGTGACGTAAGCGGACTCTGAAATACCAGTGTTTTAACATCGTTGGTTTTCCTTCAGTCAACGCTGCCGCCAGATCTCTCAATGTAAACAAGAATCCTGGCTGTTGTCTGTAGAATCAGCAATTAATTTGCTTAGTATACTCTACAAACAACGGCTCACTACTACTATTTCATGAAAAGGAACAGTAACACCGACTACTATTACTACTATCATTACTACTAATACTGTTACCGCTGCAGTTGTTGCTATTATTGTACTGCTGGTGCTAACTATGGCTGAGCTGTTATATAAACATCAATATTAACAACGGGGATTTCCCCAAAAGGACTTCTATATGGTCATGAGGTCACCTCCTTCTATCTTTCTTCTTCAAATAGCTCATCATCCTTCATCCTGAGCCTACCTTTGTTCATGTTCCTCCTCCGCCCTCCTTTTTCTTTTCTCTCCTCCATTCCAGTATTCATCTACTTCCGACCTTAATCCCCATCAAAAACGTCTACTTGTGCCTCTAAAAGAAATGATATAAAAGGGAAGAGGTGGTATTCCTCACCCCACCCCTTTAAAAATAAGATTTGTCTGCTAAGGAGATGAGCATTTCAAAAAAGTGCAAAGGAATTCTTTTATTCTTGTACTTGTTTCAGTCATTTGACTGTGGCCATGCTGGAGCACCGCCTTTAGTTGAGCAAATCGACCGCAAGGACTTATTCTTTGTAAGCCTAGTACCTATTCTATCGGTCTCTTTTTG
>NC_069008.1:11393504-11399609 GCF_001194135.2 Octopus bimaculoides | reverse complement strand
CTCTCTCTCTCTCTCTCTCTCTCTCTCTCTCTCTCTCTCTCTCTCTCTCTCTCCTCATACTCCCATACCGTTGTTTCCCTCACATTGGTGATCTTGGGTTGCATCGCCTGGATGTAGTTGGGCAGGCTGTCGATTTATAGAAACAACCTTAACAAAATAATGTAAGAAGCTGACGCAGTGGAACGTGGTACTGATTGAGAAAAACATTTAGTATATTTTATAGTATATTATGTTTGCATAACGAAGTACCACATACTACAAATCATTAATGTTTACACAGCAGCCACCAAGAATGCGTCTAATATGTAAATTTGATATATTCAATAACTTAACGCTGCTGTATGCGGTGGCTATATATGCAATGTGTTCGGAGGCAACAATAGGTTAGATGAGTGTTGATGAAGGGGAAACAACACCCGAAATATGGCATATACACTCATTGCCCATTTTTGTCTTCTGTCACATTGTTTACATCTGACATCTCGATACGAAACGTTGTAGCAAAAATCAGTGCTGGCTATAAATTTCTATAAAATATCTGTAGAAGCAAACTTGACAAAATATTGTTCTAGTGTGTGTTCGTTCGCGTTGTCATCGCGATGGTTGTTGTTGCTGCTGTTTGTGAAGTTACCGTTTCTGTTGGTGTCATTGTCAATATGTTCGGAGGTATTATGACTGTTGTCGTAGTGGGACGAATCCGGCTATCAGCTGAATCCAGTGTGAAGATTGCCCCGCCGTCCTCTTTTGGCCGGGAGGAGCAGGTAATTCTTATTTGTCTGGAGGCTGTGGCGAAATAGGTAGTATGGTGGACCCGTTTGAAAGGGCTAAAGACAGACACTTTCCTCTTTGGCCAAAGTCTCATCAACTTTTTCAAGTTTCAATTGAAAAGGAAGTTGAGGGTAGAGAGGGAAGTGTTGCCTTGTAGCAACTTTGCTGAAAGGTAGGTGAATGTTGGAAGAATGGCCAGTATGAAACGACCAATTCTGAGTGTACACCTATGAAAAAAAAATTAAAGAAGTGTTCTTGCCCTGTTGATCAGACACCCGTGGCTTTTCTGGGTTTTTCCACGAGGACCTTAAAGCACCTCCTCAATTAGGGGTTTTAATTTGTTCAATTCTAATTTTTATTTATATTGTATACACGCTGTAAAACCCATTCTATCGTCCTGTTTTTGTCTTTTATGTTGTTGCATGTTATTTAATGTTTTATGTATGTGAGCCCTTGCGGCTAATAAAAGAATAAATTTTTACTGTTGCTGTTGTTGTTTGTGTTGTTGTGGCCGTTTGTGTCGTTGTTGTTGTTGTTATATTTGACCAGGCTCCACTGAATTTTTGTGAATGCTTTTTCTCTATCAGAGAGGGAACGTATTATATTTACCTTTCTCTACGCGGCGAACTTTGGCGGTAGTCGGAGTATGGATTGTAAACAAACATAGAAAGAAAGGAGAGTGGTAGAGAGAGAAAAGCAAACAGAAGAGACACCGGGGAAGACAGAGAAAGAGAGGCAGAGAGAAAGAAATATATAAAGAAGGGATGACTGATAGAAAGGGGTAGGAGAATATAAGTAGGAGGGAGAGTAAAGAAACAAAGAAAGAAGGGAGTAAGAGGAGGTGACTGAAATGTGACTGAGAAGTAAGGATGAAGAGGTTCTTGAGAAAATTATGTTAAAAAGATTGTATTATTATTACAACTATTATTGGGTTGTCCGGAAAGTTCGTGCCGATTTATAGCAGCTTATCTTTCGACTTATTTGCCATGAAACCACCTCAATTCTGGGAAGAGGGTATTTTCAAGTTGAAGTGAAGATGGAGACGTATTGTGCAACAAAATGGTTCATATTTGGTTGATTAAAAATGTAATGGCAAGTATTTATTGATCTTTTTCTTCCCTTTAAAAATCGGCACGAACTTTCCGGACAACCCAGTAATAAGGCAGCGAACTGGCAGAATCGTTTGCGCGTCTACCGCTACGTTTTGAGTTCAAATTCCGCCGGGGTCGTCTTTGTCTTTCATCCCCTTTTGGGGTAGTTTGAATAAGTACCACTTACGCACTGGGGTCGAGGTAATCGACTTAATCCCTTCCCCCAAATTTGGGGCCTCGTACTTCCAGTAGAAAGGTTTATCATAACTATTAAATATTATGCTACAAAACTTATATTTTAATAAAGTATTTGTAATTTTAACCAAGTTTAAGAAAGTTAATTGAAATTAAAAAAATTACAAAAATTGATTTTTCTAAGGTGAGGTAAGGTTGCGGAATTATAATCAAGGCACTTGCCTAAAGTGCCACGCAGTGGGACTGAACCCGAAACCATGTAATTAGGAAACAAACTCCTTATCACACACCCACGCCGGTTCCAATATGTATAACAATTACAAAAGTAGTGCTAACAGCAGCAGCAACAGCATCAGCAACAGCAACGGTAGTAGTAGTAGTAGTAGTAGTAGTTGCTGCAGCAGCAGCAGCAGCAGTAGTAGTAGTAGTAGTACATTGAAAGGAACACAAATACTTAGAGAAAATGTGAAAGAAAAGACGACAAAAGACTCACCGCTTGCCCAGGTGGTTTGGGAATCCGTGCTGGCATAGAAAATTGAAGGGTAATGCTGTAAAACTGCATATGGACATGTGCGTGGACCTTGAATAACAACCAGCCAGCCACGATCTGCCTCACACGCACCTTCGAAACGCCCTATATAGAAGTAGCGGTTTAAGCTATGGAAGAAATAATAATGATTTCAGATTTTGGCACAAGGTCAACAAGTTTGGAGGAGGGGATAATCGATTACATCGACCCCAGTGATCGACTGGTACTTATTTTATCGACACTAAAAGGATGAAAGGTAAAGTCGACCTCGGCAGAATTTGAACTCAGAACATGAAGACGGGCGAAATGTCGCTAGGTATTTTGTCCGGCGTGCTAACGATTCTGCCAGGTCGCCGCCTTAATAACAATAATAATAATAATAATAATAATAATAATAAAATAATAATAATAGTAATAATGAAGATGATGATGATGATGATGATGATGATGATGATGATGTCCGCTATATTGCACCTATCCTAAAATAGACACAAGCGCAGATTAACCAACTCGATAGCACTACTGGAAAGACAATGACGATGTATAGTGCCCTACAACCTAAGGCGAATGTACACAGGATCTACTTGAAGAGGGGTAAAAGAAAGAGAAAATACAGTTCTATATTTAAGAGATGGGGAATTATGTACATTATTTACATTTGACGGATATTTGCCCTCATCTTGTTTCTTAACACAACGTTTCGGCTGATCCCGGTCACTGCTTGGGATCGAACTCGGAATCTTGGGGTTAGTAGCCCGCGCTCTTAACCACTACACGATATGCCCGTGGGCATATAAATCTGATATTTTCCTACCCTTCCTTAATACCGGTTCCCATATGCTACTCATATCCGCACTCGCTCTGCTTAGGAGGTTCTTGTGTCCTAGCATATGTGCTGCTTCTTTTAGTTTTCGTATTTTCCAGTGGTGTCCTCTGTCTATCATTTCAACTTCATCCCACAGGAGGAGGTGGTCTCCATTTTTCCATACATGATCAGCTATACCCGATTTATCAATATCTCCTCGTGTCATCCATACAGTGTGACAAGAGGATTTGCTCAGTGCCTAAAACATCGTGCAAAGAATATAAGTAGCGATCGTGATACACACCACGAAGAAATGATTAAGCTCAATAACAACCTATCAAGCAACAACTAACCCAAAAGTATACTATCCACTCTAATTATGAAGAAACGAGAGAATGAAACCAATGAACGGTCCACAATCTGTGTACCCTATGTGAAAGGCCTCTCCGAAAAAATACAAAAGATATGCGGCCCATATGACCTCAGTACAGTATTCAAAAGTAATACAACACTTCGCAAATATCTCCTTCGAGTAAAACCACCAATAGAAGAGAATATGACCAAATACTGCGTGAACTCCATCCTATGCAGCTGTGGTAGGTCATACAAAGGCGAGACATACCACCACCTCAAAATAGGAGTAGAAGAACATCACGAAGCTGTGACACGAGAAGATATTGATAAATCGGGTATAGCTGATCATGTATGGAAAATGGAGACCACCTTCGCCTGTGGGATGATGCTAAAATAATAGACAGAGAACACCACTGGAAAATACGAAAATAAAAAGAAGCAACACATATGCTAGGACACAACAACCTCCTAAGCAGACCGAGTGCAGTATGAGTAGCATATGGGAACCGGTATTAAGGAAGGGTAGGAAAATAGATTTATGAGCTCTCTGCGGGACTGGCTAACTGAAACCACTAACTGTGTCAGTTCACCATTTATTAGTACTGGACCAGCCCACTTCTCACCTGGTGAGGTCCGCCACAGCAGTAGCCATGACGGGTGTTCTGGGCTTCGTATATTTTACCCCAGTGTCACTTTGATGGCATGTACTTCTCTCTCACTCAATAATAATAATAATAATAATAATAATAATAATAATAATAGTAAGGATTTCAAATTTTTGCCACAACGGCAGCTTGGGGGAGTAGGTTAAGTCGATTACATCAACCACAGTGCGTTACTGGTACTTTTTTAACAGAAGAAGAAGAAGAAGAAGAAGAAGAAGAAGAAGAAGAAGAACTTGTACTATAGATACTAAGCCTGAAATATGGGGGTAATAAAAGCAAACTGGAGGCGGTAATCTCAAAGAGCAATGGAAGATGGAGTACCACAAGAGAATATAACAATCACAGATAAGTTCGGCCCATTATTTAAGAGGGATGTAAGTCAAAGTTGTCCTTTACAATAATACCAGTTTTTTTTTTTTGAGAAACAATGATCTTTATGTATTCTCTCGAATACAGGTGATATGTTATAATCAATTAAATGCAATCAATTGGTAGAAACATAATTCATTTATTGCCCACAGATGGCTGAAAAGCAAAGTTAATATGCGTGTTAATTGATCCCAGGACGTAATATGACATAAGCATAAAAAATATAGTGATAATAATGACATACTTATTTCCTTGAAGTGAGAACACAGGAACGTTGCCTGGAGTTAGATCATGCCATGGGGAGCTTTTCAGATTTGTGATAGAGAACCAGTTTTCAATGTTTGAATTTCGACCTTCAAACACCATATTTACAATAGCCGATTGGTTTTTGTAAATTACGAGTTTTACCTAACAAAATAACAAGTTAATATTCATAATTATATGTAAATAATATACATATATGTATGAATATGTGAGAGAGAGAGAGCGAGAGAGAGAGAGAGAGAGAGAGAGAGAGAGAGAGAGAGAGAGCATATGTGTGTGTGTGTATATATATATATCACCGACTCCTTCACCTGCACTTCTACCAATGTTATCTACTGCATCTCCTGCTCTCTCTGCCCTTCTTTATACATCGGTCAAACGGGACGCCGCTTGGCTGACCGGTTCGCGGAACACCTCCGAGACATCCGACTTGGCAATGACACCCCGGTCTTGCGCCATTTCCGCTCTACTGGTCACTCTTTGCAACACCTGTCTGTGTTCGGACTGTCCTTGCACAGGGGCCATCCGGACTCCCGTTTGCGCCGTGAACAGGGATTAATCTTCTCTCTTCGCTCCTTTGCGCTACATGGGCTCATCTAACCTCCTCCCCTCTCCTCTCTCCCTCTCACACCTTCTTCCTTCCACCTACCTCTCCTCTCTTGCTCCTACTCCTACTTCTCTTCACTCCTACTCTCCTACTCCTACTTCTCTTCACTCCTACTCTCCTTCTCTCTTCTCTTCACTCTTACCCACCTTCCTCCTTTCTCTTCATCGTCACCCCTCCCTCGTAACCCCATCCCACACAATCCAACCCCACCTTCCATCTTATCCCACTCCCAGCCCATCCCTTACACCCACTTCAGCATGTCCCACCTCTACCCCCACTCTCGCCTCTCCCACATTCGAACACCCCCACACCACACCACACACCACTACATACACCACCATACCACACAACACCACATCACATCACATCACACCACCATGCACGCACTAGCACTGACCACTTCCTAGTCCCACATCCACACACCTACACATACACACACGCACACGTCAAAGTCACCA
>NC_069008.1:11389615-11393404 GCF_001194135.2 Octopus bimaculoides | reverse complement strand
TATATATGTATGTATGTATGTATGTATGTATATATGAGTGTGTGTATGGATGGATGGATGATGGATGATGGATGGGTGGATGGATGGATGGATGGATGTACAGCAATGGGCAAATTAATCCGGACAGGATCAAATTTCGTGTCTTTAATAATATGTCGTAATCTTTTTATTTCATCTTTCAGGTTTCTAAAACTAAAGGAATGATTATCAGTAAACTATCGAGGTTCAATTTATTTGACTGTTCTAGCATTTTTGTCATTATTTTTTTTTTTTGTCATAATTATTGCATTTTTGTCATTTTTATTATGTTTATTGAAATATTTTGTGGCATGTAACAGAGTTACGTTACGTTCTGAATCCAAACGCAATTAGATTTAACCTCGTCTTTCAGATTTAAAAAATTAATGATTTCTGTATCTGTGGATTACAGGTAAATATGTTCAATTTAGCTGGCTGCTTTAGTATCTTTATTCGTGAATATACATATATTTGTCTGTCAGTATGCATATTGTACGTGCATACGCACTTATAACATGTGTGTATATGTGTGTACATACCTCATCAATCGGAAGATGATTCCAGGAGTCAATGATAGAATGCCGGAAGAAGTTAGGGCAAAAGGTACCGTTACATTTGTCTACATTCCATGAGGAAAAATTACCTTTGTTAAGAAAGGAATCATAGACATTCGAACCAGCTTTCATTGACACAGCATAGACTTTAATCCATTTACCAGCTGAAATATAAAAAATATTGATTTCAGAGGAGGAGTAAATCGATTACATCGACCTCAACATTCAACTCCTTGTTTTATCGACACGGAAAGGATGAAAGGCAAAGTCTACCTCGGCGGGATTTGAACTTAAAGACGGACGAAATGTTGCTAAGCATTTCGTCCGGCGTATTAACGATTCTGCCAGCTCACCGCCACAATATAGAAAAATATTAATGATAAAAATACAATAGTTTCTCATTTAGGCCCAACATCAACAGTTCCGAGGAGAGGAATTTAATCTATACGATCGACCGCAGTATTTGACTTGTACCTAATTTTATCGGCCCCAGGTGGATGAAAGACAAAGTTGACAACGGCAGGATTTGAATTTGGGTCGTGGAACCGATACAAAAAACGCAAAAACGAAAGGCAAACTTAATGACTTCAGCAGAATTTGAACTGACAACGTGAAGTTCAACTCACGCCGACGTAATCATCACCTTTCAATTCTCTAGAATACAATACCAGTGAAGAACTTGGGTCGAGATTGTGGTGTAAAAGCCCCTATTTGAAATTCTTTAGTTTCTGCCTAAATTAGAAATTTTATTTAAGGTAGTGAGCTGAGAGAATCACTACAATGCCAGAATAAAGCTTCATGAAATTTGTTTCAGATCTTTTGGAGTCGATGGCATCAACTGACACCCTCTCATTGACGTTTTAGGCCTTATGCCCAAATCAGAAACAACTCTTACAAGATCACCAATATTACCACAAACGTTTTAATGTAATTATGATTCTCAGTAGTTAGATTCCTTAGTCTGCAAAATATCATTGCTACTTGTAAGTAACACCCACGATAAAACGAGCAACATGCTGTTACTTGAGGTCTCAGAATGAGACGTGGAACAGCTCGTATAAAACAAAGCGACAACAACCGAACTAATAATAATAATAATAATAATAATAATAATAATAATAATAATAATAATAATAATAATAATAAGAAGAAGAAGAAGAAGAAGAAGAATTACGCAAGAAGGGACTACACAATCAATTTCTTGTAGCCACAACAGAAATTTCTGGAAAAAATAGGTGGGATTGGTTTGAGAAAGGAACACTAAAAAAATAGACCGAGAGCGCTATACTGGCAGTGCAGGACCAAGATCTGGCCACGAATTGGAGGGTCAACCTTAGGAATGAACAAGTGTCTCTGCTGTGCCACATCTACAATAGAGTGGATGGAACCATTGCCCCTATCTCAAACGAAAGCCCTAGACTTGCTGTAAACCACTACAAGTTGTGGCGATACGATCAGGTAGTGAAAGTGCTACATTGGAAACTGTGTGAAAAGTAGGGGCTAGAGAGAGGCAAGATGTGGTATGAGTACAAACCACAGAGAGTGGCGGAGTCGGAGACTAGCAAAATTCTCTGGGATTTCCCAATCCAAGCAGATCAGGTACTAGAGCATAACAGAGCGGTCCTAGTGGTGGTGGACAAGGTGCACCACATATTCTATAGAGTGGATATTGCATGTCCCTTTGACTCACGAATAGTCGAGAAGGAAGGCGAAAAGATAGATAACTACAACCCTGGTGAACAGTATCAGAAGGCGTCGTGGGAAATATAAATAAAATTGGAATAGAGCTCCCAGTAGAACTGTTACAAAAGGTTTGCCTCCTTGACACGGGCGGAATAATCAAGAAAGTATTAGACAGCTGAAAAGAACGGATAGCATGGTACCGTAGGCTGCAGTAGCAAGCCCACTACGCATTCAAGGCTCCGGAGTTTCAACAAAACCTGTGATCAAGAGAAATAATAATAATAATAATAATAATAATAATAATAATAATAATAATAATAATAAGACCACAGGACCAAAGCTTATTAATCCGGAACTACCAAGCCAATGTGATAAAAAATGGAGCTGACCCAAAATACCGATTCTGTAACGATGAGATTGAAACTATAGACCACCTGATCTCAGGATGTAGAGTCTTAGCACCTGTAGAATATAAGGCAAGACATGACAGGGTCGGCCAGTATTTACACTGGACAATATGTCGGCATTATAAAATCAAAACCGCTGACAAATGGTATAAACACCACCCTGAAGCTGTGACTGAGGGAGAAAATGTGTCGATTCTCTGGGACTTCCTGGTACATAGCGACAAAACTATAAAAGCTAATAAACCGGATATTATTATAAAAGATCAGACAAAAAAGGTGTGATTATTAATTGACATTAGTATTCCTTGCGATCACAATATAGCGGCGAAAGAATTTGACAAGATCAGTAAATATAAAGACTTGCTAATTGAAACTGAAAAAATGTGGCATCTCAAGGCGACTACCGTACCAGTGATTGTAGGATCTCTAGGAATGATAAAAAAAAAAGTACTGAAACCTATTTGAAAATGATACCAGGCTCACCATCCCTACAGGAAGTGCAAAACATCGTGCTAACTGGAATGACTCATGTACTGAGAAGAGCATTATCGCTGTGTAAACAACATCCATTCATGAATTTAGTTATTTATTAATTTTCTTTTAAATACATATTTTATCTGTGAATTCCCGTGTGTAAACTGAGAATGCATAGAATGAGCTTCTCTGCCCTAGGTGCACGGAAAACACTCGGCAAGAAATGGAAGAGAATTGGAAGAAAAAATAATTAAAAAATAACAATATTAAGGCAAATAGACCAGATATAGTTGTCAAAGATGATGAAGAAAAAATGCTTTCTAATTGATGTATCAATACCAGCAGATGACAACGTTTCCCTAAAAGAAATGGAAAAACTTTCAAAATACAAAGACCTGGAAATAGAGGTAACTCGAATGTGGAATCTAAAAACAGAAACAATTCCTATCATAGTAGGTGCCTTAGGTATAATAAAAAAATATTCAGACAAATACATAACAAAAACACCAGGACTTACAAATATATATAACATACAGAAAATTGCACTACTGGGCACTGCACACATCCTACGCAAAACACTTTCAATACAGTAAACATAAGAGCACCACAGCAAACCACAGCACATACCCAAGGCGCACAGAGCTGCGCTCGGT